>NC_079134.1:91288663-91653078 GCF_945859705.1 Episyrphus balteatus | reverse complement strand
ATATAGCCCATCGAGTTTGGCTGTAGTAGCAAGGAAGTTTTCAAGGCTTCCTCAGAGATTTCGTTGAGATCTTTGCTTTTGCTCCCCAGCATAAACTGTCGAAGAGCTGGATCGACTAGCCCTATTTTAAAAGTTGTCAACACCGTGTTTTCAACTTCTTTTTTGAGACCTACTGACTCAGTTGCGGTATATCTTGAGTCAATAATCTCAACAGATGTAGCCTTCAGTTTCGCTAGACGTCTAGCGAACGCTTTTACATCTTCGCCTAACAATTGATGGCATTGTTTTAATTCGTTTATCACATTGTCCAGAGTTTTTGGCACTAAATAACTGTCTTTAAACAGTTTTGCCAAACCCTCTATTGTGTTCACAATGTTTGAACGAATTAACTCAAACGCATCGCCTTGCAATCGGGTTGAGATTAGAGACACTAAGATCCCCTCTTCTTCTGGCTTTACCATTTTCAAGGCCAGATCGCATGCGTTTAAGAATTCATGAACTCTTCGTGAAAGTTCATGATTTCTCTCCCCGTTGAATATGGGGACTAACCTTGAAACTACCTTGCTTATACTCTCAAGTGGCATTTCGCAATTTTCTTCTTTTTCTACCTGAGTGATTTTATTTGACTTAGATACTTCTACAACTGTGGTTTGAACTCCTGTGTTGACCAGGTTTCTTTCCACAGACGATTTTGGTGTAGAAGTATATTGAGGAGTGAGCAACGGAATAAGGTGTTTTGAACCGTCAGGATAAGGTGATGATTTACCCTTTTCCCTTAGCTCCCTTTGAGTTGTTAAACTTTTGTTTAACTCAATAGTGAGCTGGTCTATTTCCTGGTCAGCTTCTTGTGTTGTTTTGAGAAGTTGTTTTTCAGCTTCCTTACGTCTAAACTCGCTCTTTTTAAGCTGTTTAGTAAGGTCTTCTGCCTCTTTCGCGTGGTTTTTTACTAGAGCGTGAACGGCTTTGACGTATTCGTTAACGATCGCGTCAGTCGATTCTACTCTAGTTAATTTACCCCACTGAGACGTTAGCTGAAAACTGACCAATTTGTAAACCTCAGGATTCAAAACTTCCCTTAATTCTGTGAAAAGAAATTCATTCACCGACTTTAATTGTCGTTGGTTTTCTTTCTTTTCTTTTTTAAAATACTCTAACTCTTCTATTAGATCGTTAAGTTGGGCTTCAATTTGGGTGCGGGCCATTAACTAACGCCAACCAACAGATCTAATTTTTTTTTCTTTTTAAATCAAATAAAATCAAACGACCTACCTCAACTAAAGTTACTACGAAAAACAATGAAAGAAACGAGACTTGACTAAGAACTTGACTTGAAAAACTAAACCGAAAAAAAATTAAAAAGATCAAATTTATAGGTACACAACTTTGTCATTTACGATATAAAAAAAAAATATATGTACATACATTAAAGTATACTCACCTGTATTTCTCCCTTTGTATCTTTCAATTGTCATAAACGATTTTCTTTTTTCTTTTTTTTTTTTTTTTTTTTTTTTCAGATATATTTTTTCTTTTTTCTCTTTGTTATTTGAGATATATATTTTTTTTTCACTTTAATGTCACAACAACACTACACAACACAACATTCGCTGCGATTCTTTTAAAACAATTTGATTTACACTTTGATTAATTTATTTTTTTTTTTATTATCTATACTTAATTTAGATTCGCGAGTTTACAAAAATAAACGAGATTCGCGGACCGGCTGCGCCAATGTTAAAGTGTTCTAACTGTAAAGAAAGCGAAACGACCGACTTCATTGAATGTTTAATCAAGACCAATCTTGTCGTGTCATTTTGGTGACCGCAAGCCCAAACATTCGCAGTGGATAATCGTCGGCACGTTAAAAGAGTCAGCACAATTCAACTATTGTATGATTGCACTTTGATTGACCCAAAACAATATCCGTAATATGATATCGAATTGGCAATCAAAGAGTACAACACAATTGAAGTGTGCTGAGTTCAACGCACGACGATTTCCTCTGGTAGGTATAGGAGGAGATACAACACCTTCTATCTTTTATTAGAGCAATATTAATGTCTATACCATCCCAAATAAGAGACACAACCAAAAAAGGAAAAAAAACTTAAAAAATGGATTTTTTTTTATTTTTTTTATGTTTGTTTTCACTGTTTTGGTATGTAATTTTTTTTTTATCAATTTTTAAAAAACATTATTATTATAGGAAATTTAATTCTCTACAAAATGTATTAAGTGCAATATCTCAAAATTATGCTTTGTTTACGTAGAAAGTGAAGAAAGCTCATCGACACACGTCAACGATGAAGTGCAAACCAGCGAAGATGAGCCAGCCAGCGAAGAAGAGGATACTTGTGATTCTGCTTCCAGTTGTTAAATTGGTGGTGAATCTCCCCAGCCAGGGCAGAAGAGGCCTAGGAAATCCGGAAAAGGAGCAACTGCAGCCAAAAAACTAATAATCACGGATTTCTACAAGCCATCAACAGCAACTGCCCAGCATTCTCCGAATAAGCAGCCAACATCAGTCAGTCCAAACAAGCCGCCAACAGCACAACAGTCACAAGCTGCAACTCAGCCACCAACAGCTAAACAACCAGCAACAGCAAGTACAACTGCCAGCCAGCCAACGCCTTCAATCAACACCACCAAGACAACAGGAATGCCACCAATCTTCTGGAACCGCCAATCTTTTGAGGACATTAAAAACTTCCTAAAGGCGAGGAAGATCGAATTTAATACCTTTACATCCCGAGAAGATAGGAAGAACCTAATGCTGCTGAAAGGACTTCACTTCACACTCGCAGCCATTGAAATAGAAGATGAACTTAGGATCGAGGGTCTCCCAGTCATCAAAGTCACTGAATTCAAGTCCAAAAAGGCACAGGGAAAAGAATTCAACAACTTCGTCATAGAACTAAGTAAGAGCTGTGACATCGCCGAGGTCTACTCAAAGACCTTGATAATGAACCACCGGGTTCATTGGGAGCGTCTTAGGACCAACCCCATCGTGCAATGCCGAAACTGTCAACGTTTTGGTCACGTTGCCACAAACTGCGGCCGCCAATATGTTTGCGTTAAGTGCAAAGAAGACCATGAACCAGGACAATATAGAAGGAAAGAAAACACCGGATCGGATGTATGGTGCGCTAACTGTAAGAAGGAAGGACATCCAGCTAGCTTCAAAGGATGCCCGACACTGAAAGCTAAGCTTACCGAAAGGAATAAGGTGCTGGCGGAGAAAAAGTCTCACCAGGAGTTTGCTGCTAAGTCAGCATGTACCATTACCCGGCCAACAGTGAGCTATGAAGCAATGGCCCTAAAAGCACAACCACCAAAGGCAGCAACACCCAAGCCAATAGCACCAATGAAGAACCAAACACAACAACAGCAAACCAGGACTCCAGCAAAGAGCATCCCAGTTAAGACAGGGCCAACTAAGCCGACCAGACCAGCATCTACATCAGCACCACCACCGATGAATCTCAACAACGAAGTTGAGCGCCTCTTCGGAAGTGACCTCTTGTCAATGATGCAGAAAGCCCGGAGTGCCGTTCCATCTAACTATGGGCTTCTGAGTGATAAAGATAAGTCCTCGGCCTTAGCCACCTTCATCTACACACTATGTCATTAAAGAAGCTCCGCATACTGACGTACAATGTCAATTCATTGTAAAGCCTGGAGAAGAGGACATCATTCAACTTGTTCTTGAAGAACAACAGCCCAGACATCGCCCTCATCAGCGAGACCAACGTGACACGGAAAAATAACATTGACATCGTTGGATTTAACACCTTCCGACAGGACAAAGCCGAGAACCGCAGAAGAACTATAATTTTTGTAAAGAAAAATATAAGCACCAGTGAAACCATCATCAAAGGACTCTTGACCAGTGAAGCTACTGCCGTAATCTTAAACCTAGGAAGAGATGAGACACTCACCATAATAAGCGTGTACTTCAAATGCAATTTCACGGCCAAAAACATCCAGAGCGACTTACAGACCCTCAACGGCACACTCTCGAGAAGCACTTATGGACTCATTGGCGGTGATTTCAATGCTAGACATCACCTTTGGATGGATACAACTATCAACACTGAAGGGAAGGCAATATCCGACTGGTTGGATTTCAACAGTGCCAAACACTCGTTAGTTGTAATTTCTCAACCGAAACCAACCTACCCAAGAACACCTTCAACATTGGACTTCTTCTTAGTAACATCAAATTTTGTGCATATTCATCCTGATTTCTGCAGTTTTCAACAGTATCCAGCGACTCGGACCATGAAGCAGTTCAGCTCAGTATTAAGCTTCATCAGCCCATCAACTTAGTGACACAACCAGCGGAACACTTCATCAACTATAGGAGATTGGATATAGACAGGCTGCAGAGAGAGGTTGAACAATCCATCACTTTCCCACCACACAACAGAAATCTCCAGAATGTTGAAATTGATGCTGCTATTGATTCTCTGGAAAAGGTAATCACATGTCCACTGGACAATCAAAAACAGCCGAAGACATCAAAGGACCGCTACCAGCATCTTCCAGTACACGTGCAAAATTTATACGCACACAGACAGCGGTTAAGAAAACGCCTCCAAAGGATCCACCAGCGGGACTTAAACACATCAAATGCCAACTACCGGACAGTGTAGAGTGCGCTGCAGTGCACCAACATCATGCTCCGTAACGCCATTCAACACTTCAACAACACACAGTTCCAGAAGAGACTGCAGTCAATAAAGCCTGGACCTGATGCCTTCAAGAATATCAACCGTCGCATGCTTTCTGGATGTCGAGAAAGCATTTGACAGCGTATGGATAGAAGCCCTTATCCATAAACTTCATTTACTAGGCTTCCCTGTAGCACTAATAAAAATCATTTTTTTCTTTTCTTTCTTCTAGGAACTTCTTCGTACAAGTGGAGGATAGAAAATCAGCAATGAAGTGCATTAGAGCTAGAGTTGCCCAAGGATCAAAACTTGGTCCCTTCCTCTATAGTATCCTGACGTCAGACCAGCCGCTTGCAAGTGAGTGCGAGAACCTGCTTTACGCTGACGATTCGCTCACATACTACAAGTCCGTCTCGCCAACGATAGCTGCCAGGAAAGTTGAAGCTCACATTCAAAAACTGTATGAGTTCTACAGTAAATGGGGTATCCGGATCAACTCATCAAAATCGGAATTACTGTGCTTTAGACGAACAGGAGGACGAAGCATTCGGTCAGCTGCAATCTGTAGGAGCATCACACTTACATTACCTGATGGTACTAAACTGGCAGCCAAACGCAACGCGAAGTATTTAGGGATCAACTTTAACGAGCTCCTGAGGTTCAACCTTCACTCTAGGTCTGTCCTGAAAAAAGCCAACTACGCCTTCCATCGCCTTCACCCCCTGATGAAGAGAAGAAACGGATTAAGCCAACCAACGAATCTCCTGATCTACAAGCCGCTTTTTCGACCTGTCATCGCCTATAGATTTCCGGTATGGTATACCATTTCCAAGACAGCAATGAAGGAACTTCAAATTTTTGAGAGGAAAATCCTGAGGATCTGCACCGGACTTTACTTCGAACGACAGCGACAAAAATACTACAGCAACGAGCGACTTTACGAGGAAGCAAACATCATGACGTTGGAAAATTATCTGCTGCAATCTGCAAAGAAACTTGTCGGAAGCATCGCCAACCACCCCAATCAGCTGATGAGATGCATGAGAACCCAACAACGACATCCCGAACCCAGATACCTTAGTGCTTTGGATATTCTGGATGAGCACATAATCCCAACCGACAACGAGGAAGTAGTTTACTTTTACGCCGATACGCAATCGGCCTACTACCGCGGCTAATTGCCATACCACCCAACCCACCATAATCAATACCACAACTGGACAACCAGGACGGAACACCCCGAGGATAACCTAGTCAGCAGACTTGTAAAATTAAGCCTATTCATGTACTATATTTATATATATAATTATATCTTTTATCCATTGTATAAGGTAAGGCCCCATATGTGCCAACAAATTTTATATCAATCAATGTATCTTATTAGAAATAAGTTAGGCTTAAGTCAATTGTATATAGTATGTTCAATAAAACAAAATTGAAAAAATTGAAAATTGCTTTGTTTACGAGATATATTGAAAAAACCAAAAAGGGGGCTTTTGCACCCCTATCTTCAGTTTCCACAATCTCATTTAATAGCACTCCGTGGTTTTATCTTCTTTTATAACCCATTGAACGATTCCTGCAAAAAAACCCGTGAACGTCTTACTTCCTTTCTGAAAGACATAATCAATAGCCGTAATTTTGGTGTTGGTGAAAAAATAGAAGGTTTCGTAATTTTCAGTTTTCTCAAAAAGTAAAAGAGAATGGACTTCTAGTTTTCGGTGTTTGACTCAAAATATATAAAAGAAATAATAAATAAAAAAAAATAGTACTTAATAGCGTAGATTTAAAAAAAAAAACAGTTTGAACTTTTTTTGAATTTTTTACATTTATTTAAAAATCAGCAAGTAGTTTGAGTTTTTATCTTTGAAAAAAGCTATCGTTTATTTTCGTAAGTGTTGCCGTTGTCTTAAAATAATTCTTTTTTGATTTAAGGTCGATTTCCTAATTTTAAATTTTTTTGCACCTTCATGAGAAATTTTACACATGTTCGCCACACTTACGGCCAGGCAGACCAGCGGTTTCTTATATAACTTGGTGAAGACTATCTACAGGTATGACTCTGAATACAAAGCAATTACCTGCAAACTTTAGTTCACTGGCTCTCGTTCTATAACTATTTGACGCAATTCATACACGGTCTACATACATCTATGAACAGTTAAGGCACAATTTCTACTTGTCCTACTATAATAGTTTTGTGACGGATCAGTAGCCACTCTCTTCGAACTCCGGCGGCGACGTTTTAAATGGTTGATAATTTTCTTAAAAGTGGGTAATTCAAAATACATAGTTAAAGTTTATGGATTAAAAATTGCCGGTGTTGCCGTGATGTTTTTCTTTTAACTAAAATTAAAGTTTTTTGTGAACAAAAAATTTTGTTTAAAGGAGAATAAGCTGTATGCAACATGGACCTTGATTTTCTTGTTTTTTGATGTAGTACTTATATTTTGCAGAAGTTTTATACTGGGGAAAAATGTTGTTTTGCATTTAACACCTTTTATAGATTGTCTCAATGTTGTAACAAGTGTGTATTTAAAGTGCAAAATTGTATGTATGTATTTTCCTTGAGTTTGACTGATAGAACCCAAACTTTAACTTTTCTAAACGAAAACTTCAAATGCAAAAATAAGAAAATAATCAAATTTAATCAGAAAAAACGATTCGAATATATTTTCTTGAACCAGTAAATGAAAATAAAACCTTGAAGAAAAGTCGTCACTAAAACGCTTTTGGGCCAAGAAAAATGACTAGACAAATGATTTAAAAATGTCTCCAATAAACATAATACCTACAGGTAAGAATTTCGAGAAGCATATTTTTTTATTTAAGCCTTGAACGCAGCTGAAGCGAAACGGAAAATTTTCTTAGCCTCCAAAGTCGAAAGCCAAAATTTTAACGAAATATTATTATCGAATGTTGGGTAAAAAAAAATTACAAATCAATTTAAATATGCTTTGTTAAATAATTAAGTGTTAACCGTTATATTCTAAGTATTACAAAAAAACTATTTGTTTTAAAATGCTTACATATGCTAATAAATTCAAATTCAAATTTAAAACTAAGGAATCAGAAAATTAGTTTTTGAAGAAGTTATAAGTAAATTAAAAATGAAAAATGAAAAAAATTCAACACAGCTATTTGAATAAAGAAAAATATCCAAGACAATTGGGCCTATTCGGCGAGATATTTTATCCAGCTATTCTGTAATTCTGTAATGCATTTCCATACAAAAATCTAATCTGTCAAAAAATCATTTATGATTTTCATATTTTTTGGTATTCGGTATACCCAATCTGCTATGAAATCTTTTATAAAATCTTTTACGAAGTTCGAAGTGTCAAAAAATCTTTTACGAATCTCATTTTTGGTATGCAGCAAGCCTTACTCTGTTATAAAATCTTTTATGAATCATAAAAGAATAAAAGACAGATTTGTGTTGCTTTATCATAAAAGATTTCATGAAAGTAGAAAATTTTGGATAAAAGGTGGTGCTTTTTTATTTATAGCTTTTTTTATAAATAATTGAGACGGAGGAGGTAAGTTTTTTATTCATAAAATACCAAGCAATTAAAAAAATAAAGTTATTTCAAATACCACGAATGACAAATCGATTGCAGTTGCAGGTTCCAAACGTAGAGCTAGCACCAACAGCAAATGCACATAGTAAGTAGATATAGGGGAAGTGGGGGAAAGACCGCCTATGGGGGCAAGATGGTTTTCGTACTATGTTGTATGAAAAAAAGTAAAATTGGCAACACTTGCAATATAAAATAGGTGCCCTTTGGTACGATCGATCACTTCTGTAAGTTTTAACAATTTCAGTAAAGACCCCGAAGAGTTACGCTAAATTTTGTGATTTTTCATCAAATTGTTATCGTTCATGTGAAAAGTCAGTTGTATTTTTGACACTGAAATAATTAAAATTTTTAACTTTTCCTTTTTTATAATAGAAAGTGAATATTAAAAAGTATTTTCTGCGAAAGAAGGAGTCATAAAGATGAGTTAAAAAAAAAAATAATACAGAACATCAATTATGATATGACTGGGGCAAGACCGCCTACGGGCGAAATTGGAAGCTCTGGTAGCTTAAACAAAGTCAAAAAAGAAGTTCACCGTTAAATCTTCCAAAAAGCTAAGCAACAGGCGCCAAACAATACTGTGATTGATGATTCTGATGAAGAGAACTTTACAGATTGTATTTGTACCTTCTATTTGCAACTGTTTTCTTGATCCAATCCAAAGTATTGTGTGATTAAGTGCAAAATGTGTACCAAATGGTACCAAAAAGCTTGTGCTGGAGGAAGAACTAATGAAAATATAGCATAATACAAATAGGCTGCATTTTAAACAATAGAAACGGTCTTTCTACCAACAAAATTTGATAGGGCGGTCTTACCTCCATGTGATTGCAAGACGGTTTTTTGTTTGATGTTTTTTCAAAACGTATTATCTTTTGTTCAGTGTTTTTTTTTATTTTTTTAATAACAATGAGAGTTTCTGCAAAAAACATTAAACTTAATGAATAAAAACTATATTCTATTTAAAAGATGTTTTTATTGGTTTTTAAGACAGTCAAACACTAAGTGGGCGGTCTTGCCCCCACTTCCCCTACATATATTCAACTAGAAAAGCTATATCCCCGTTTCCTGTATTCGATTAATTGCTCCTGCAGGCAGGAGTGTGGCGAGGGTCAAAGCCGGGAGTGGGTCATAATTCTGCTTGTCAAAATTCTGTACGAAAAAATTCTGTTGGGTCAAAATACTGTTAAGCCATAATTCTGTATGTCATTATACTGTAAATACAAAATTCTGTATGTCAAAATACTGTATGAACAAAATATTGACTTGCAAAATTCTGTTTTGTAAAATTCTGTACTGCAAAATACTGTATTTTCGATACAGTATTTTTCAGGAAGTTTCCTTTGATTAAAAAACACATAATACTAGCTTTAAATATTTAAGCGTCATTTTGGACACTAAACTAAGCTGGAAGCTAAACATAGAAGAGCGGGTTAAGAAGGCAAGCATTGCTTTCTATGCCTGCAGTAAAACCTTTGGTAAAAAATGGTTTCTTGAATCAAAAATTATTCTATGGACTTACACAGCGGTCGTACGACCCATTCTTTCTTACGGCGCCATTGTTTGGTGGCCTGCCCTAAGTAAGGCATAAAACATTAACAAACTTAAGAAGCTCCAGAGAACAGCAAGCGTAGGGACGACAGGAGCTCTCCGGTCGTGCCCAACCGAGGCACTAAACGTTCTCTTGTACCTTTTACCCATAGACCTTTATATTAAATATCAGGTGTCTTGTAGCGTTTTAAGGCTAAAAGAAACTGGCTGTTGGAAGGCAAAACCTTTTGGTCACAGTGACACAACAAATTTAGTACCATTAGATACGCTTCTGACTCCCACCGACTATTGCACTCCTACTTTGAACACTGTAAAGAATTGTAAGGAGGGAAATATCTTATCAACCTATTTAACTAAAGCTAATAATAGGTGGCACGGTTTGACTAGCTGCGCCATATCTAGGAAAATCTGGCCCACCTACAATAAATCTAAAACCAATGATTTGATCTCCAGACCCATAAAAGATATTAGCAGAATCGTTGCGGTGTGCACAGGACATTGGCCGATAGGGAAACATGCAGCAAAGTTGGGTATACCGCACAATACTTACTGTCGCAGCTGCTTGGACCAGCAAGAAAAACATACGGTCTTCCATTTTCTATGCCATTGTCCTGCTTTCGCTAGGAATAGAGTACTCTTTCTGGGGAGTGAATTCTTTAATGTCATAGATAACATCTCAGAATCAAAGATCAAAGACTTGATCTCGTTCCTCAATGCAAAAAAGTGGATTTAGGACTGCCTTACACTTGTTTTTCCCCTTTTTTAAAACCAATTTAATTTATTTCAATTAAATCCATTTATCACTCACAGGTTACATGAGTTTTTGTATCAAAACGGCGCATTCTGCGCTAGTTGGGTTATCAAGCATGGTTTGCTTTGACCACCATCTCTACCTACCTAGCTTTAAATATAATTATTGACAATAAAGTTGTAATTTTATACAAAACAATTATTTAAGTAAAAAAGTAAATCAATTCTACGAGGGCAGTTTGAAAAGTTCTTGGCCTGACCAATTAAACGCAATAAATTTTAAAACTTTTTTTTAATCCCTTTCTACAAATTCTTTTCTTATGCCAATACACTAATTTCATCTGTTTTCTGGTGCTTCTATTCCCTTTTTACAGGCCGATTCCTCCAACTCTTCAAAAAACCGCTCCGACTCAGCAATCACCCCCTCGTTGGTGAAGAATTAGCGTCCAGCCATTTTTTTTTTTAATTTGGAAAGAGGTAATAGTCTGATGGTCCAAATCAGCTGAATAAGAGGGTGGTTCAGTACTCCAAATCGAAATTCATGGAGTTTAGATTCTCTCTAGAGATTTTAACTTGATTGAATTTTTGTTCTTTTTTAAGCAAACGCGGCAGCCACCTTGCGGAACGTTTTTTCAATGCCGATCTGCCTCCCATCGGCATCGCACGTATTAAGTCTTGTCCCGTCGGAAAAGAAAAATTGTCTCGTGTCACTAATTGTTTATAGTCAAATAGTGTTTTTTCTATGTCAAATAAATTTTTTTAATAAAATTCCCCCGAAAAAAATAATAAAAAAAAAAAAAACAAATAGCCCTATATTCAAATTAAAAAAATAAAATAAATAAATGCAAAAATAAAATTAATTCTCTCAAATCCATCGCGAGTGTAACAAAAAAAAAATATCCAACAACAACAATCACCGAAATACCTCTCCCGAAATAAAAGAAAAAAAAAAAATAACAACAAACGCCCACTACCTAGTGTTAAATACAACAAAAAAACCATATACCCACCAAGTGCAAAAACAATAGAAACAACCACTGCAACAGCTTATAAAAAAAAAAAAAAAACAAAAACTCTCGCGTCTTCCAAATTGTCTTCAGTGTTCAGTGCATACGAGTAATCCTTTCTTTTCCTTCCCCCCATCCTTCTTGAAGTCTGACTTGATAACGATTATGGTTTCGCGAGTGGAACCTCTTCTCAAAATGCCGTAATCGTTATCAGTTTGATTTCCAGATAGATTATTGTATGTGTTGATAAATAACCAGGGGCGGATCGATACAAATTATCACTAAGGCATAACACTAGTGATAATTTGTTTTGTTGAAGCCCAAATTGGAATTTATATAACATATTCAATATAGTTAATTGTCGGATAAGGTTTTTTAAAAGTTTTGGTATATTTAAATGGTAGGTACATTCAGGGTCGATTATGCCAACATTCGTGGGCTTAGATCGAACTTCTGCGATGTGTACATTTATACTGTACAAAACAGGCCAGCTGTTTTGGCATTAGGTGAGACTCAAATAAGTGAAAATTCAGATTGTTCTGAATTTAATCTAAATGGGTATTGCTTAGTGCCATTATTCTTTTCTCACCACGGCCTCGCCATTTATATTAGAAATGATGTAGCTTATCAACTTCAGACACAATACGGCCTGTGTGTAAACACTAATTTTAATTTCATGTGGTTAAAATTCACGGTTAATAAGCGCATCATTCATACATGTTTCGTTTATCGAAGCCCCAACCTGGACAGTAATTCAACTTCTAACGAATTTGATGCCCTGTCCGACTCCATCCAAAGGATTGTTTCCCTGTATCCTCGCACTGAAATCGTCATTACGGGCGATTTCAATGTACACAATTCTTCGTGGCTTCGCTATTCTGGCCAGACAACACCCGAAGGAAGGTATGTTGAGATCTTCGCTGAGTTAAACCATCTAACTCAGCTTGTCGACGAGCCAACTCGAATTTCGGACGTTGTGGGCCAAGCTGAAAACACTCTAGACCTGTTTCTTACCTCGGACCCTGATAAATACACTGTTAGTGTATTATCGCCTCTAGGCAAGTCAGATCATTGTGTCATATCTGCAAATTTCTCATGTCTCAAAAATCCAGTTAAAGAAAAATCACCAAAGAGAACTGTTTGGCAATACGAAAAAGCCAACTGGGAGGGACTCAACGGTTTCTTTAAAAACTTTAACTGGTCGCTATGCTTCCTCGATAGTGACGTTGATTCCAGTGCAGATATGATCACAAATTTAATTCTCTCCGGAATGAGAAATTTTATCCCGAATAGGGTTAAAACAATCAAACCGAAAGAGAATGTATGGTTTGACTCGAGCTGTAAAGAGGTTATCAGGAATAAAGAGGTAAGCTTCCGTTGTTATAAAGCCAATCCCACTGAGGAAAACCGGAAAAAGTTCAAACAGGCTAGAAAGGTCAGCAACGCCCATATCCGACGAACCAAATTCCTGCATGATCAAAAATTAAGACAAAAAATACTTCAATGTCCCACAGGGAGTAAAAATTTTTGGTCATTTGCTAAAAACATTAAAAACTCTTCGTCATCTGCGGTTCCAACGCTTGTCTTCAATGACACTCCCTTTGTAAGCTCTGTTGAGAAAGCTAATCTCCTTGCAAAGCAGTTCGCTACCAACTCTACACTGCCAGATAGTGTCATGGCTCCTCCAGTACTTGAGTGTGTAAACGGTTCCATGGGACGAATCTTCTTTCGCACTCGTACAGTGGCAAGAGTCCTGAAAGACCTTGACATACACAAATCCGCTGGCCCGGATAGTATCCCTCCCATCGTTCTGAAGAGGTGTTCTTCCACGCTGGCAAAACCACTGCGTAAGCTTTTTCATCTGTCCTACTCTACTGGACTCGTTCCGAGTGGATGGAAAACAGCATTTGTCCAGCCTGTCCCTAAAAAAGGCGAATCCTCCTCACCCTCCAACTATCGACCAATTGCACTCACGTCCCTTCTTTCCAAGGTCATGGAAACGCTGATTATTTTCCAGCTTAAGAAATATCTTGAAGAACGGAAGCTTCTTAATGACCGGCAGTACGGCTTTCGTAGCAATAGGTCCACTGGTGATCTGATGGTATATCTCACCGAACAGTGGAACAAATCTTTGCATCGTTTTGGAGAAAGCAAGATTATTGCGCTTGATATTTCAAAGGCATTTGATAGAGTTTGGCATCAAGCTCTCTTATCGAAAATGCATGCATTCGGTATCGATGATTCTCTTCTTCATTGGATTAGAAATAACCTTTCGGGCCGTTCAATACAAGTCGTATTGGATGGTTTCAAGTCTGAAACCCACAAAATAAACGCTGGTGTGCCCCAGGGCTCCGTTTTGTCTCCGACTCTCTTTCTCATTTTCATTAATGATTTGCTCTCTGAAACTTCTAATCCATTAAATTGTTTCGCAGATGATAGTACCCTCAGCTTTTCATATTCGTTTGAAGATTCACACACATGTCCTTCGGATGTGGATTTTCAACGACAAAATATGATAAGCTCATTAAATTCTGACCTTGACAGCATTGTTCAATGGGGAATAAGAAATCGTGTAGAATTTAATGCATCAAAAACACAATGCTGCTTACTATCATTAAAACGGAACCTTCCACCCATGCCACTATCAATGAGTGGCACTTGCATCGAGGAAACTGAGAAACTTTCCATTCTCGGTATGAGTGTAACAAACCACCTTCTGTGGAACGAACACATATTCGATGTCGCCAAAAACGCTGCGAAATGTTTAGGTTTTCTCCGAAGATGCAAGAAATTCTTCTCATCTTCTGATCTAGCTGTAATCTATAAAGCTTACATTCGACCAAAACTTGAATACAATTGTCACATCTGGGCAGGTGCTCCGATAACGTATTTGAGTTTCTTGGACAGAATACAAAAACGTGCTTTCAAAATGATAGATGATAGATCGATAACTGAGACAATTGCGTCCCTAGACCACCGACGTAATGTGTCATGTCTCTCCTTGTTTTATCGCTATTTTTATAAACAATGTTCAGATGAAATAGCTAGTTGCATTCCTCCCCTGAAAAAATTTAACCGTAATACTCGCGCTTCTAGGAATGCTCATCAGTTTACCCTTCAGCCCAACTTCGGACGTACCGTCAAATACAGAGATTCTTTCTTTAGCCGCACCACACGAATGTGGAATATATTACCCGCCTCTGTTTTTCCCTGCCATTTTGATGTCCAGAGCTTCAAAACCAATGTGCATCGGTTTCTCCTTTTAAATCCCTCCCTATTTTCCTGAAGCTCGCACTGTGTTTAACATATTAAGGGTATTTAACTCCCTTTGCCTTTAGTGCGCGTTAATTATAAAAAAAAAAAAAAAAAAAAAACATCAATTCTTCGGTCAAAATGTGGTAAACCCGCTCAGAGGAGATCCATGGTCTTGCTTATTTTTCGCAATTTTAACCTTCGGTGGTCTAAAACCATTTTATGGACTTTATCGACGTTTTCTGAAGAGGTGGAAGTTTTTGCCTTCCGCTTCTGAGGTCATCTTCGACGCTCTGTCTGCCATGTTTAAATAAGGCTGCCAACTTTTTGACCCTGGAATATGAAGGGGCAGATTCCCCCAATGTCTAATAGAAGTCTTCTTTAATTTGATTTAGCGTCATATTCTTTTTGGCCAAATTTTAATAACGACTTTAATAATTTTTTTTTAATTTTCGTTGTTAGCAAAAGATAAATTCAAACAAAAACTGCACTGATAAAAATACGTGACCAATTTTAATGAAACTTAACATACAATTATAATATATATTAGGCTATTTGGGTACCTAATTAAAATTAATTTTTTTAAACAACGCCATCTATGTTAGGCCGAGAAAAACCATGTTTCAAAAGTTAAGAAAAGAAGTAGAGATGCCGACTCCTTATCACATACTAAAAATTCTGGCCCACCTCCAAAAAGAACTAACCTCAGATCCAACCTTTCCAACACTGCCAACACATTAGAACTTCCTGAGCCCATTGAAACCACTTCCACAACAAATTCCATTTCCAATCCTAAACTTATCAAGGCTGTTTCCAAACCTAAAACTATTTTCGTTTCACGTTTGGATCCTGACACAGCTCCTGAAGATGTTATCTCCCACTTAGTCTCTTGTAATAGCATACCATCGAACACTCCTATAAAATGTACGAAAATCAGTAAACCCAATAGCTTTATCTCTTCTTTTAAAATAATTACAAATCCACTGCATTTCGATTCTATTTGCAATATTAATAACTGGCCTCTTCCTGGATCTTCCATCAAAAAACCCAGTAGGATTACCCTCTTCTACCAAAACGTAAGAGGGCTTCGTAGCAAAACCGCTGACATTTTCGTCAATTCTCAAACATTCCCACATGATATTTTTGCTCTGACAGAAACCTGGTTAAACCCAAGTTTTTTGGACACGGAACTTTTTTGCCAAGAGTTCTTAGTTTATAGAAAGGATCGTCATGTTGGAAACTCAAAGGAATTGGGGGGAGGTGTCTTAATAGCTGTACATAATAAATTTGTTTCTTCTTCTATTTCATTCCCTTTTAAACTATCAATTGATTTAATTTGTGTAAAACTTACTGTAGAAAATAATTTTGTTTATATTCTAAGCGCATACATTCCTCCAAAAAGTTCAGCATCCGTTTATGTCGAACTTTCCTTTGCTTTAGACTTCGTACTTGACCTGGTTTGCCCCAACAGCAATATATTACTTGTGGGAGATTTCAACTTACCGCACATTCAATGGATTCCGTCGGAAGACGAAACTTACCAAGAACCTTCGTTGACTTCCTCTCAAAATGAACTGGCTTTTCTTGATAAAATTAGTTATTCTGACTTACAGCAAATAAGCTGTATTAAAAACTATAAAAATCGAACTCTCGATTTGGTATTTTCCTCTGACGCTATTAGTACCCTTGTTCTAGAGTCTAGAATTGGAATTACTAATATACATAGATAATTACCATCCACCCTTGGAAATCTTTTTTGACTGTAGCAGTCATGTTACTGAAAACAGTAATGACATTGATTGCTCCTATTTTTTTGATTTCAGAAAAGCAAATTTTGAGTTGCTATCCGAAAACTTATATAGGTCTGGAATATCAGACGTATTGTCTTTGTCTAGTATTGATGAAGCTGTTAACAGTTTCTATAGTATTCTAAACAATTGTCTTATTAATACTCTTTCCATGAAAAAAATGAAAAATACGAATTTAAATCAATCTTGGTACACAAAAGAACTGAAATCGTTGAGAAATAAACGAAATAAAGCATGGAAAACTTACCTAAAAACCTTATCTCTAACTGATTACGCCTCTTATAGCGCTCTGTTTGAAGAATTTAAATCTCTTTCGAAAACACTTTACACCAATTATTTAATTGAGAAAGGAAATAGCTTAAAAAAAGATCCTAAGTCTTTTTGGAAACTCGTTAACTCTAAGAAAAACTCAGATGGCTACCCTGCAAATTTTATTTATGAAAACGTCCCAATGCAACAAACCTTTGACATTTGCAATGCTTTTGCGACAAATTTCCGTAAATCTTTTGTTGATGAGGCTTTTGAAATTGACGAAATATTTTTTAGAAATCTACAAAGCTATTCCCAAACGTGTTGTAACAATATCCCTGTACTAGAAAGTACTGTTTTAGAAATTCTTTCATCGTTGAATGATGATTGTTCGGTTGGACCAGATGGTGTTCCTCCAATATTATTGAAAAACTGTAGAAACTCGTTATCTAAGCCCCTAACGTATTTGTTTGAACTTTCCCTCAAATCTGGAAAATTTCCCATCATTTGGAAATCATCATTTCTAACTCCTATTTTCAAGAAGGGTGATAAGACAGATATAAAGAATTATAGACCTATTTCAAAACTATCGTGCATTCCGAAGATTTTCGAAAAAGTTGTTTGTGAGAGTGTAGCATTTTTCAGCAAGAATCTAGTATGTAAACAACAGCATGGTTTTATGAGGAAAAAATCAACTATTACTAATCTCCTTACCTTTTTATATAAATGTTCAAATGCTTTAGAAAAAGGAAGTGAAGTTGATTGCATATACACTGATTTTTCTAAAGCATTTGATCAATTAAATCATAAAATTATTTCTTTCAAGCTAAAAGCTTTTGGTTTTCCGCCTTTTTTTATAGCCTGGATAGAATCATACCTTGAGAATAGATCCTATCAAGTTAAATTCAGGAACTGTCTTTCTGACCCCTTTATTGCTCGCTCAGGTGTACCCCAGGGAAGCCATCTGGGTCCATTTCTTTTTATACTTGCTATAAATGATGTAACTTCATGCATTAATTCAAGTGAAATTCTTATATTCGCCGATGATATGAAGATTTTTAAGACAATAAAAAACAAGCATGACCGGATTCTTCTACAAGCTGACATTGACAGTTTTAGTGTTTGGTGTGGAAAAACGGTCTCTCTCTCAACCCAGTCAAATGTCAAACAATTACTTTCTCTCGAAAACGAGTCCCGAATGCCTTCGATTATTGTATATCGCAACACAAGCTCTGTCGAGTATTTAGGACTTGGGTGTCCAATTCAGTTCAAACTTAGAATTCACCGAACACATTAATTTCATAGTAAACAAAGCGAGCTCAATGCTTGGATTTGTAAAACGCTGGGCAAAGGAGTTTGACGATCCATTTGTCACACTTTCTTTATACAACTGCTACGTTCGACCCCACCTCGAGTACGCTTCCCAAGTATGGAGTCCTTTTTATGAGGTTCATAAGAATCGTATAGAATCAATCCAACATAATTTCATACGCTTTGCTCTGATCAGCGGATTCAACTTTTAAACATGCAAACTTTGCAACAAAGGCGTGTCAATAACGATATTATATTCTTTCATCAATTAATTAATGGCCAACTTGACGCTCCTGACTTATTAGGTTGCCTTGGCTTTAACTATCCGGGAGGATCTCACCACCTACGAAGATTTGAACTCTTACATATTGACTTTCATAGAACAAACTATGGTATAAACGAGCCTCTTAACCGAATGAGCAAACTTTATAATTTAAACGATATTGACTTTAATATGAGCAAGATGAAATTAAAAACTTTATTTCGAACCAGTGCTCCACAGACGTGATTGTCAGTTAATGTTTTAATTAGATTTTTAAATTGTAAATATGTTAGTATATCATTTTTAGCTAATATTAATTGTATATTGTGCATGTGGATAGTATTTAATTGTTCTCGTCCTACTAACTACTAACACATGCACTAATGATGAACCCTCTGATAGTAGTATACAGCTTGCTCTAAGCTGACTACATCAAAGAATCTGAAGTGAAAAAAAAAAAAAAAAAAAAAAAAACTTTTCAAACAGCCCTCGTAGGAACAGAAATCAAACTTTTCTTAAACATACACAATACGTTTTACAAAAAAATTTAAAAATCAATATAAATTTAATTTTTTTGCAATCCGTTTTAGGTATGCAACGTGGTTTAATTCAGAATGTTTTTTTTTAAATAAGTGTAGAGTTTTGTTTTCTCTCTCTTTTTTCCGTAGCTCCTAATAAGGTACCTGGCAGCATTAGAAGCTTGCCTCTTTATTAAGTTAATCTTTTAGAAATTCATAATAGAGCCTGAACTACATCAAAACACAAAGTCAGAAAAGTACAAAAAAGTAAACACGTTGTTTTTTCTTGTTGCATTTTGGTGTTTTAGTCTCCAAGTTGTGGGTAATATCGAGATTTTTTAAACAAATAAATATAAATTAATAAAAAACAATTTATAATTTCTTTTATTTTATTTAAAATTATTTAAAAACAATTTTCACAACTTTATTTATTATTTTAAATTCGCGACGCGTTTCGGAGTAAGTCACTCCATCCTCGGGCTTGTGATGTTTGATGTTTAATCTTTGGTGTTGTTGTGGCTAGGTTATGTTGTTGTAATTTTTGCTGATTTGTTATTATGTTTGTCTTATTCTTTCTTTATGTAATTGGATTGCTGTGTTAAATAGTATTTTGTCTTGTTCTGTTTGGTAAGATTTGTATATCTCGAATTCTTCCGTTGCATCCAGTGTTTTCCCTTTCTTGCTGATTATGTGTAAAGGTTTTAAATTGGCCTCAAAGCTTGTGTAATTATGGTTGTTGTCTATTAAATGTTGTGCGTATGTTGATTTCGTATTTGGTTTTGGTCTATGTTCTTGGTATCTTTCGTAGAATGTTCGTCCAGTTTGTCCAATGTAAAATTTTTCGCAGTCGTTGCAGCACAATTTGTAGACTCCGGAACGTGTTTTAGTGTCTATTGATGATTTTGTTTTTAAAATGTTTTTTATGTTATTATTTGTTTTAAATGAAATGTTGATGTTGTGTTTTTTAAATTCGTATTGTAAGGTTTGTGGTAGTATGTTGGTGTATGTTATTGATGTGTATTTATTTTCTGTTGGTGTAACTTTATTGTTGTTGTTGTTTTTCTTTTTGAGCTTTTTTGCATGTAATTTGTCGACTATTGTTGGGTTATATCCATTTACTTGTGCGATGTGTTTTATGATGTTAAGTTCGTTTTGGTAGTCGTTTTGGTCCATTGGTATGTTGACGAGTCTTTCGATGAAGGCGTTGAAAGCAGCCATTTTTTGGGAGTGTGGGTGGTGAGAGTCTTTATGTATTGTAATGTCTGTTGTTGTTGGTTTTCTGTATATTTTGTATTTGAATTTATTGTTGTTATTTGTTATGTTTAGGTCTAAGAAGTTTATATTATTATTATTTTCTATTTCATCTGTTACCTTAATTTTTGTATTTATATTATTAATGTATATTTTGTTAATATGTCTAGCTGTCTGTGGGTTCCATCAAAAATGACAAATGTGTCATCAACATATCTGGAGTATGATATGATTTTTTGTTGTTGGGGGTTGATCGTTGATAATAAAAATTTATTTTCAAAAAAGTTGAGGTATATGTCGGCCATTTTTTTTTTTTTTTTTTTTTTTTTTATAATGAGCGCGCACTAAAGGGGTTTTGGGTACCCTTAATATGTATATATACACAGTACGAGCTTTAGGAAAAGAGGAAGGGATGTAGAAGGAGATACCGATGCACATTGGTTTTAAAGTTCTGAACATTCAAATGGGAGGGAAAGACAGAGGCGGGTAATGCATTCCACATTCTAGTAGTACGACTAAAGAAAGAATCTCTGTATTTGACGGTACGTCCGAAGTTGGGCTCAAGTGTAAACTGATGGGCATTCCTTGAAGTACGAGTATTACGGTTGAATTGTTTAAGGGGAGGAATGCAGCTAGCTATTTCATTAGAACATTTTTTAAAAAAGTACCTATAAAATAAGGACAGGCATGATACATTCCGGCGGTGCTCAAGAGGTGGGATTGTATCAGTAATGGACCTATCACCTATCATTTTAAAAGCTCTGTTTTGAATTCTATCCAAATAACTCAAGTGGGTCTTAGGAGCACCTGCCCAGATATGGGAATTATACTCGAGCTTTGGACGAATATATGCTTTATAGATTATAGCCAGATCAGAAGGGGTGAAATATTTCTTACATCTTCGGAGGAAACCTAAGCATTTCGCAGAGTTTTTGGCTACATCGAATATGTGCTCATTCCACAAAAGGTGGTTTGTAATGGACATACCTAGAATCGAAAGCTGATCAGTTTCCTCGATGCAAGTACCACTCATGGATAGTGGCAAAGGGGAAGGTTTCGTTTTAAAGATAGTAAGCAGCATTGTGTTTTAGAAGCATTAAATTCTACGCGGTTTCTTATTCCCCATTGGACAATGCATTCGAGATCAGAATTTAATGAGCTTATCATATTTTGCCGTTGGAGTTCCACATCCGAAGGACATGGGTGTGAATCTACAAACGAATATGAAAAGCTGAGGGTACTATCATCTGCGAAACAATTTAATGGATTAGAAGTTTCAGAGAGCAAATCATTAATGAAAATGAGAAAGAGAGTCGGAGACAAAACGGAGCCCTGGGGCACACCAGCGTTTATAATATGGGTTTCAGACTTGAATCCATCCAAAACGACTTGAATTGAACTGTTCGAAAGGTAATTTCTAATCCAACGAAGAAGAGATTCATCAATACCGAATGCAAGCATTTTCGATAAGAGAGCTTGATGCCAAACTCTATCAAATGCCTTTGAAATATCAAGCGCAACAATCTTACTTTCTCCAAAACGATGTAAAGATTTGTTCCACTGATCGGTGAGATAAACCATCAAATCACCAGTGGATCTATGGCTACGAAAGCCATACTGCCGGTCATTAAGAAGCTTCCGTTCTTCAAGATATTTCTTAAGCTGGAAATTAATCAGCGTTTCCATGACCTTGGAAAGAAGGGACGTAAGTTCAATCGGACGATAGTTAGAGGGTGAAGAAGATTCGCCTTTTTTAGGGACAGGCTGGACAAATGCTGTTCTCCATCCACTCGGAAAGAGACCTGTAGAGTAGGACAGATGGAAAAGCTTACGCAGTGGTTTTGCCAGCGTAGAAGAACACCTCTTCAGAACTATGGGAGGGATACTATCCGGGCCAGCGGATTTGTGTATGTCAAGGTCTTTAAGAACTCTTGCCACTGCACGAGTACGAAAAAAGATAGGTCCCATAAAACTATTTACTCGCTCAAGTGAAGGGGGAGTCATGACACTTTCTGTTAACGTTGAATTGGCAGCGAACTGCCTCACGAGAAGGTTGGCTTTCTCAAGAGAACTAACAAAAGGAATGTCATTGTAAACGAGCGTTGGAACCGAAGATGTTGTAGAGTTTCGAATATTTTTCACAAATGACCAAAAATTTTTACTACCTGTGGGACACTGTAGTATTTTTTGTCTTAATTTTTGCTCATGCAAAAATTTGATTCGTCGAATATGGGCGTTGCTGGCCTTTCTAGCTTGTTTAAATCTTATCCGATTTTCCTCAGTGGGGTTGGCTTTATAATAACGGAACATTACCTCTTTTTCCCTGATAACCTCTTTACAGCTCGAATCAAACCACGAATTCTCTTTTGGATTGATTGTTTTAGCCCTATTCGGGATAAAATTTCTCATTCCGGAGAGAATTAAGTTTGTGATCATATCTGTACTGGAATCAACGTCACTATCGAGGAAACATAGCGACCAGTTAAAGTTTTTGAAAAAAGCGTTGAGACCCTCCCAGTTGGCTTTCTCATATTGCCAAACAGTTCTCTTAGGAGTTTTTTCTTTAACTGGATTTTTTTGACAAGAGAAATTCGCAGATATGACACAATGATCTGATGTGCCTAGAGGCGATAATACACTTACAGTGTATTTATCAGGGTCAGAGGTAAGAAACAAGTCTAGAGTATTTTCAGCCCGACCAGCAACGTCCGAAATTCGAGTCGGCTCGTTAACTAGTTGAGTTAAGTGGTTTAACTCAGCAAAAATCTCAACATACCTTCCTTCGGGTGTTGTCTGGCCCGAAAAGCGAAGCCAAGAAGAATTGTGTACATTGAAATCGCCCGTAATGACGATTTCAGTGCGAGGGTGAAGGGTAACAATCCTTTGAATGGAGTCGGATAGAGCATCAAATTCATTAGAAGTTGAATTACTATCCAGATTTGGACTTCGATAAATGAAACAAGTATGGATGATGCGCTTGTTAATTGAAAATTTGAACCACATGAAGTTAAAATTAGTGTTAATGCACTGACCGTATTGTGGTTGAAGTTGATAGGCAACATCATTTCGAATATAAATGGCGAGACCGTGGTGAGAAAAGAATAATGGCACCAAGCAATACCCATTAAGATTGAATTCAGAACATTCTGAATTTTCACTTATCTGGGTCTCACCTAGTGCCAAAACAGCTGGCCTGTTTTGCACAGTATAAATGTACACATCGCAAAAATTCGATCTAAGCCCACGAATGTTGGCATAGTCGACCCTGAAATTACCTACCATTTAAATATACTAAAACTTAAAAAAACCTTATCCGACAATTACCTATATTGAATGTCTTACATAAATTCCAATTTGAGCTTCAACAAAACAAATTGTCACTAGTGTTATGCCTTAGTGACAATTTGTATCGATCCGCCCCTGGTTATTTATTAACACATACAATAATCTGTGTGGAGTCGAACTGATAACGATTGCGGCATTATGAGAAGAAGCTCCACTCACAATACCACAATCATTAAGCTAATTCGACTGCGAGAATGATGGGGGGAAGGAAAAGAAGGAAAACTCGTTTTGCACATGCACTGAAGACTATTATTTAGAGGCGCGAGACTTTTTTTTTTGTGATTTGGCGATGCTACGGTTGTTGTTGTTATTGTATTTGCATTTTGTTTGGTATAATATTATTATTATACTATTATTTGGTTAGGGACAGTGAACTATTGTTTGTTTGTTTTTTTTTTTTTTTTCTTATTGCGGGAGAGGTACTGAGTGTTGTTGTTGTTTGTTATTGCACTTTTTATGAATTTATTTTATATGCACGCCGCACTGTTGTCCAAAATGACTTATCTCGTTGCAAAAATCATAACTTTTGAACGGATTGAGTTAGCGGTACAATTTTTTTTTTATTTGAAGGAAATTTCTAGGGCTGTTATACCAATGAATTTCAATAAAATTATTTCACAGGGTGTTTCGGAATCATCGGCCAAAAACAGATTTTCTTTAAAAAAAAAAGTTAAAATTAAAATTGGTATGCCATTTTGTAGAAATCACTAATCCACATTTAAAAACAAAATTTCAAAAAAATACAATGTCCCGTTTTCGAAAATTTAATTTTTCAAAAAAAAATTTCAAACTTTTTTTAAAAATCCAAAATTTATTTTTTTTTAAATTTTATTTTTGGCTTATATTTGAGTTATATAAGTGCTTCTTCACAAAAAGTTTCGTTGAAATCGAATAAGCCGTTTCGGAGAATATCGGATTTGAAAAAAAACGGTTTTATGGCAGGTACCGTTAAAAATCCATTCGGTTCCATCCATTAAGCCGAATAGGGTATGTGTACCAACCAATTGTTGATCCAAAATAAAAATATTTAGCTGCGCATGCTTGCGCACTGCCGAGATTTTGTACTTTGAAAAAAAAAGGCTTGAAAAAACGCTTACTTTGGCATACCTTGACCCACGTAAACGCTTAGTTCTCTGTTAATAGTAATGCCAACAACGATTTTAAGGTTTTAATTTTTAGAAGAAATATTATTCATTGTAACTGCGTTTACAATTTTCTTTTATCTTTTGTTATTGGTCAGATATTATTTTTTGATTGATGTCCGTTGTTCTTGTCCGTGATAATTTTTGACTTTGATGTCAGTTTTTTTCGAAGAATGCGTCGTAAACATAACGTTTTCTTACTTTATTCTTATAATGATAGTAATAATGAATAAAAAAGTCATTCATAAGGTTGTCGAAAAAGCCACACATTGTATGATACTTGTAAAAACCAGCAACGGATGAAATTTTAATTTTTAATTTAAAAGGCTAAGAAAAAAAAAATTATTTTGGATTTTATTACGAATATAAATTGATATAGTTTTTGCAAAATTTTTTACCATATCTACCAATTTTTATAATCTGCTACTTTCATTTTCCTATTTAAGTAGATTCCTGCTATTACTAAGCCAAAAGGATTACCTATTATAAATCTTAAGCTAGGTTCTTCCCAAAAGTAAGAGATTAATTTTTTTATTACCTACTAATTATATTAAGGGTTGAAGGATATGTTTAATTATAGATCCTTATTTTATGGTCCAATAAAACAGGTAGAGAGAAATAGTAAGTTCTCTCACTAACCCAATAAAAGAGCTAATAAGTAATGTATTTTGGGTAGATTAAATTTTACCTGTAAAATAATCCTTGTGCATGTGCATGTTTTACTGTTATATTAACTCTGACTATGGATAAACTTCATTAGTTTTCAAAACGTTTGACTAAAGACCGGATCGTGTTAATTAAATTTGAATATGAATATTTTAAACAAAGTCTTTTTGGAACATTTTCACAATGCTTCGAATTCTGAAGAATTTGTGCAATTGTTTCAGAATCAATACTCAGAAATTAGTGTTAATGAAGAAACTAAAAAGAAACTTCAAAAGTTATATGCGATATTTAAGCAAAAATGGATACAAAGTAGTAGACACAATGAAAGATTTCTCACTAAAAATGAAGAATTTTTGAACAGAACATTTACTATACAAGAGGATGAAATTGAAGACAGTCCCGTGCCAAGTACATCAAGAGGAAGGCCTTCGATATCCTTACAGGCATGTTCGGAATACACCAAAAGGAGGAAACTACTCGAAACTACGAGCAATATTTCGACGGAAAATGTGTCAATAGCTCTAAGTATGAAATATAACAAGGATAGTAATAAGGCAAAAGCGGACATCACAAAAGCAGTTCTGAGTGCTAGCCCATTAAGAGTGCAGCGGATTAAAGCGAGTATTCCTACACCTCAAAGGGATCCAATAAAATATGATGGTCCGACTGCACTTGCCTTGTTCTTGGATATGGGACTTTCTAAGGAAAAATACAAATTGATGAGAAAATCATTGCGAAGCCATAACGTTGACGTATTTCCAAGTTATAATGTGTTAATGGAAGCTAAGATAGAGGCCACTCCATCAAACCTTATAATAACAGAAACTTCTGTTGAAGTGAATCTTCAAGATTTGGTGGACCATACAGCAAAGAGGATAATAAACAGCCTAGACAACAGGGAACTACAAATACTACCAACACAATTAAATTTGTTAAGTAAATGGGGATGCGATGGATCTTCTGGGCAAAGTGCATACAAACAAAGAATAGTTTCAGAAGATGGTGATGTAGTATCTGACGCGAACATGTTTATGGCATCACTAGTTCCACTTCGTCTAAAAGGTGATTTAAACGAACATTGGAAGAATCCAAGGCCGTCATCTGTTCACTTTTGCAGACCGATAATGTTTAAATACGCCAAGGAGTCCAGCGATATTATTCAGACAACTGTCAGCAATATAAGGAACCAAATTAAAAATCTAGCACCAACTGTAATCACACTTAATGAAGAAAAAAATGTAATGGTTCGACATGAATTCTTTCTGACTATGATAGATGGAAAAGTTTTGAATGAACTAACAAGCACGAAGTCTACACTATCATGTCCAATCTGCAAAAGAACCCAAAAAAATTTTCAAAAAGAAGCAGACGATTTAGCTGAAGCAGATGAAAGAAACTACGAGTTTGGAATTTCGCCTTTACACGCTAGAATAAGATGCATGGACTTTGTACTTAAACTAGCATATGGACTTAACCAAGAAAACGAGGCCACCGACAAGAAGGAAGCCGAAAAAAGAAGAAAACTGGAGATACAAAAGGAATTTAGGGAGCAGCTTGGGTTAATTATTGATACCCCAAAACAAGGATTCGGTAATACAAATGATGGAAACACTTCAAGAAGATTTTTCGAAAATCCAGGAGTTACATCAGCTATAACCCGTGTAGACGAAGAACTTTTGAAGAAACTGCAAGTGATTTTGAATGCACTATCATCTATGGAATCTATAAATATAGATAAATTTAACGAGTATACAAAAAGCACTTCGGATCTTTTAAAATCCAAATATAGTCACAAAATCTTGACCCCAACACTTCACAAGATTCTGGACCACGGTGGAGAACTAATTAGCCATCAAGTTCTACCAATAGGGGAACTTTCAGAGGAAGCACAGGAAGCAAGGAATAAAGATTACAAGCGATATCGATACTCTAATACTTGCAAGGTTTCAAGGAAACGACAAAATGAAGATTTATTTAATATGCTATCCATATCATCAGATCCACTTGTTTCATCTTTAAGACACGCCAGATCCCACAAAGAGCTTAAAAAAAGCTACTGTCCAGAGCTGATTAGTCTATTAAATATTAAAAGTGATGATGATGGCAGTGAACTTTTTACTGAAAACTTATAATTATTGTTTAAGATATTTTATGTATATATTTTTATTTTATACATTTATACCTATACATATGTTTTCAATTATACTTGATTTTTTTTTAAATTTTTTGGTCCGTTTATTTTTTCCCTTTACTGTTTCACATAAAATATGTCACTTAAAAATGTATAACCCATTATTATTAACCGATTAAAGCAAAAAAAAAAAATTCTTTGCCAAATTTTAGCATCCACTGTTGTGATGAATTTTATTTTAGAACACCCTATAAACACTTAGGGGGTCATCATTTTGTTTTTACCAAAATTTCCAAAATTAAAGACAATTTTTAAAGTTTAACTTCAATTGTTTTTTCTGTAAATTCCGTTTTTTAAGAAAATCTGTTTTTGGCCGATGATTCCGAAACACCCTGTGAAATAATTTTATTGAAATTCATTGGTATAACAGCCCTAGAAATTTCCTTCAAATAAAAAAAAAATTGTACCGCTAACTCAATCCGTTCAAAAGTTATGATTTTTGCAACGAGATAAGTCATTTTGGACAACAGTGCGCCGCAAGGTTATTTTTTTTTTTTGGTTTAATTTGTGGGTTTTATGTATTTATATTTTTGATTTAAATGGGCTATTTAATCCACTCAAAGGCGATCCCATTGCTAATCCATCATTTTGTTTATAAAATTTGTTGTTGAATGTAAAGTAATTTTGTTTCATTATTGTTTTTAATATGAAGATTAGTTCGTCGATTTGTTGTTTATTGATTGTTGCTGTTGTTGTAAGGTTTTCTTTGAGTATATTAATGGTTTCGTTTATAGGTATGTTTGTGTACATGTTTGTTATGTCAAATGATATCATTTTGTAACTTGGTAAAAGGTTTATGTTATTTAATTTTTCTATTAATGCTGTGTTATTTTTTATGCTGTGATCGTTGTTTAATTTTATATTGATTATTTTTTGTAATTTTTTAGCTACTTTGTAGCTTGGTGCTGTGGTGTAGTTGATGAGTGGTCGGATGGGTGTTCCTTGTTTATGAATTTTTGGGAGGCCGGTAAACTGGGGTGCTGTTGCATGTGGTTGTTTGAGTGTGTTTTTGTTGATATTTGGAAATAGATTATTGCATTTGTTTATGGTATTATTTATTTCTTTGGTGTATGTTTTTGTGGGATCGTTCTTTAAAATTTCCATATTGTTGTCGTGTAAGAAAGTATTTGTTTTGTCAATGTATTCCTGTTCATCCATTATTACTATTGTATTGCCTTTGTCGGCTTTTGTTATTATTGCTTTGTTGATGTTTAGTTTTTGTTTTATGTTTTTAAGATTGAGTTTGTCTTCTTTATATTTATTATGTAGTTGTTTATTAATATTATTAGTTTTTATAAGTTTTTTAAATTTTTTGTTAATTGTGATTCTAGTTTCATTTTGTGTTTCGATATTAGGTAAAGTTTTTATTGCAGCTCCTGCGTTTATTACTTCTTGGTTTATGTAGTTTTTGTTGGTATTAGGGATGTTGAATTTTAAGCCTTTGTTTAAAGTTGTTATTTCTGTATTGGTGAGTTGGATGTTTGTATTGTTTATTAATCTAGGGTAAAATGTGTGATTGCATGGGGGTATTGGGTGATGGTTTTGTGTATTATTGAGTTTTTGTAGTTTATTGTTTTGTCTAAAATTAATTTCGATTGCTATTTTTTGTGTTTGTTGGTGTATTTCTTGTATGTAGAGGTCTGCGGCTATGTTATGTATGTTTTTATATATTTGTAAATGAAGTGCATATAGCTTCTAATTTAAATTTAACTTTTTACTATATAGGGATTTAATTTCTTCTTTAATTCTTATTATTTGGACTATTTTTTGGGTTTTTAGGGATGCTACAGAAGTGTTCTTTATTTTGATTTGTGCATATTTAGGTGTTATGTGTGCTCTGAGACATTTTTTGTTAAATTGTATATTGAGGTTGGCTTTTGTTATTTTAATTTTAGTGTTTTTATATTTATAGACTATTTTTGCTTGTTCAGCTGTGAGATGCATTTTGGTGTTTTAGTCTCCAAGTTGTGGGTAATATCGAGATTTTTTAAACAAATAAATATAAATTAATAAAAAACAATTTATAATTTCTTTTATTTTATTTAAAATTATTTAAAAACAATTTTCACAACTTTATTTATTATTTTAAATTCGCGACGCGTTTCGGAGTAAGTCACTCCATCCTAGGGCTTGTGATGTTTGATGTTTAATCTTTGGTGTTGTTGTGGCTAGGTTATGTTGTTGTAATTTTTGCTGATTTGTTATTATGTTTGTCTTATTCTTTCTTTATGTAATTGGATTGCTGTATTAAATAGTGAATTGTTTTTTATAGTTAGTTTGTCATTTAGTATTTTGTCTTGTTCTGTTTGGTAAGATTTGTATATCTCGAATTCTTCCGTTGCATCCAGTGTTTTCCCTTTCTTGCTGATTATGTGTAAAGGTTTTAAATTGGCCTCAAAGCTTGTGTAATTATGGTTGTTGTCTATTAAATGTTGTGCGTATGTTGATTTAGTATTTGGTTTTGGTCTATGTTCTTGGTTTCTTTCGTAGAATGTTCGTCCAGTTCAATAGACACTAAAACACGTTCCGGAGTCTACAAATTGTGCTGCAACGACTGCGAAAAATTTTACATTGGACAAACTTTACATTTGCGATAAAATTGAAAAATCAAAAGAATCCAAAACCCATATGAAATACTCACTTACAAATATTTTTGGGAAAATGTTACTTTTTGAGCGAGAAAAAGGCATGAGTGAAATCAATACCAAAACATCTGACTTTAAAAAAAATACATTTTTGAAAAAAGATTATGTATTATTTTAATAATTAAATGCTTAATCGTGAAAATAATAGTTGTATTTCTTTTTATCTCTAAAATTATGAAGCAGTCTGTGAATTCATAAAATTAATCGGTATTTCACTGAATCTCACCTCCCCCCCTCCCATGGCTTGGACGGGTTGGGGTCGAAATGCTGTATGTTGCAAAATTCTGTATTCAAAATACTGTATGCCAAAATACTGTAAGTCAAAATTCTGTATGTGCAAAATGATGAAATTAGTCTTCCGGTTGACCTGCAAATTCTTATTCTTCAAAGTTTTAATATGACAGGCAAAAAACAAGGTTGTATTTGATAAGTAATATTTTTATTGCGAACACTTTTATGGACGACCAAGTCGTTTGAGATTACGGATAGAACTCAACAAGTGGTTCTCAGGATGGCAGCCAAGATGCCTCCCGTCGACGAACCAAATTGCAACGTCACCACAACGCCCACAAGAGCAGCGAGTCCAGCACTTGATACCAAGCCCATGCCTTGGAGATCCACCGCACCACTAAGAAGAATGTGCCACACCAGCAACAAAAGCCAAAAGTCGTGGGAGCGACGTCCAAGTAGTTGCCATCGTATCAATGATTAGTTCCAAGAAGTGTTGTCGCAATCCCATCCACTGTTTTTTTTTTTTTTATAATTTACGCGCACTAAAGGGAGTTAATACCCTTATTATGTTAAACACAGTGCGAGCTTCAGGAAAACCGAAGCATATTAGTTTTAAAGCTCTGGACATTAAAATGGCAGGGAAAAACAGAGGCGGGTAATATATTCAACATTCGTGTGGTGCGGCTAAGGAAAAAATCTCTGTATTTGACGGTACGTCCGAAGTTGGGCTCAAGGCTAAACTTTTTTTTTTTTTTTTTTTTTTTGACGGGAGGAAATCTTCAAAAGACACTTGGCAGTATTCGACACCAAGTAGTGTGGGACTCTTAACCACTAAAACCACCTCTTTATCAGGACCAATCTTGAGAGATCGACATCAGATTTTTCTTTCTTAACTTTGTAAAATCACTTTGGGGGAAGTTTAAACTTTTAATACTTTCCCATGTTTTTTTAGACCATAAGCTCATGAGGCTTGGTTCTTCTTAATCTCCGGTTTCTTGTATTCAAGACGGACACCATTTCAGAATTGGTATGACTTTGCAGTCTCTGATTATGCGATACAGCGTATTTTTTAACAACTTCTGTAACCGTTTCTATTTGTAGGTCACGATGTAGATCGCTATTTCTTATGTACCAAGGTGCATTAACTATTCCACGAAGGACTTTGTTTTGGAATTTTTGGATGATTTCGGTATTTGATTTCTTTGTACAGCCCCATAATTGGATACCATAGGTCCAAACAGGCTTTAGTACTTGATTATACAATACAGCATTATTTTGTTTTGGGTTGATAAATCAGAGTTGTTACCAAGTAACCAGTACATTTTTCTATATTTCAAGTTTAGTTCTTCTCTTTTCTTTTTGATGTGCTCTTTCCACTTTAGCTTTGCATCCAAAGTCATTCCAAGGTATTTGGCCGTATTGGCGTAAGGTACAGCTTGATTATTAATGAATATTGGAATATTGTTTATCTTTTTATTTGTAAAGTTTATATGTGAAGATTTTGTTTCATTGAGTTTGATACGCCATTTTTCGGTCCAATCTCTGACTGTGTCGACGGCATATTGCAGCTTTACTGCTCCCCTAGAGACACATTTGTCGTGTACCAAAATTGCGGTATCATCTGCAAAAGTAGCCATTATGGTGTGATTCCCAACTGGGATATCCCTTGTGTATAGTAAATACAGGGTAGGACCTAGGACACTTCCTTGTGGTACACCGGCTTCTATTTTCTTCAATTCCGAATATTCTTGATCGTACCTTACTCTAAACAATCGGTCTGAGATGTACGATTTTAATATTTCATAGTACTGTCTGGGAAGATCCCTTTGCAGTTTGTACTCAAGTCCCTCATGCCAAACCTTGTCAAAGGCTTGAGCAACATCTAAGAAAATAGCTGAACATACTTGTTTTTCTTCTAATGTTTTTTCTATTACATCCGTTATTCCATGAACTTGGTCTATCGTGGAATGTTTATTTCTAAAGCCAAACTGATGATTTGGGATTAACCTTCTTTCTTCTATAATTTTGCTAAGTCTCTTCAGAAGCAGTTTTTCAAAAACTTTTGCCATAATTGGTATAAGCGATATTGGTCTGTAAGACGTCACTTCTGTAGGTGGCTTACCTTGCTTTTGTATGACAATAACTTCAGCAATTTTCCAATGGTGTGGGACATACCGTTGCTTAAGGCATGCATTTATTATATATTGGAGTTTTATGAAGGCTTTCAAAGGCATTTCTTTCATAACCTGAGCAGTAATTAGATCGTAACCTGGTGATTTTTTATTTGATAGTTGATGTAAACACATACTTTTTATTTCTTTTAATCTTACAATTGGTATTTCACTTTCATCTATCTTATCAACTAACTGGAAGCTATTTTCAGCCGCGTTTGTTGGGTATGGCTTAAAAACATTCGCAAGATGCTCCGCGAAAAGGTTAGCTTTTTCTTTTGGGTTACCGATCCATTTCCCATCTTGAGATTTCAAGGGAGAGTTTAGTAACTGCGGTCTTTTCAGGCGCTTGGCTGCTTTCCATAGCGAAAAATCGGTTGAAGCATCAGTCGTTAAATTCTTTAGGAATGTACTGAGTGAATCATTTTTGAATTTATAAATTTATTTTTTAAGATTGTTGCTTATACGGTTAAACGTTGTTTTATCATCTGGAAATCTAGTATTTTGCCATTTTCTTCGAGCTCTTCTTTTCTCTATTATCAACTCTCTTATCTCTAAAGGATATTTTATTTCATTTTGTCTTCTATTAGAAAGTGTTGGAGTACTTTCTTCAGCGGCCTGTTGCACATCAGCAATAAATTGTTCCACTTCATGGTCAATTTGCTCGATTGTATCCATGGGAGATCTTAAGTTTATAAAACTTAAAAGCCTTTCTCTAAAATCACTCCAGTTTGTTTTCTTATTTACAAGCTTTGGATTACTTTTTTCTATTACCTCCGATTCACTTAGTTATAGAATCACTGGAGTATGACCTTCGACACCAATGTGATTTCGTTTGATTCCTTTAGCTACGAAAAAGTCAATAAGGTCTGGTATTTTGTTAGTATCGGAAGGCCAGTAAGTAGGCGACCTGGAGGAATAGAATTCGCAATTGTATTTACGGCCTGCTTGGAAAAGTCTTTTGCCTTTTGTTGATATAAGTCTTGAACCCCAATGGGTGTGTTTCGCATTGAAGTCTCCACCAACAAGAAAGTTATGCCCAAGAAGATTTAATAGATCTGTATAGTCATCTTCTGTCGGGGAGCGCCTTGGTGGGCAGTATATAGCTGCTATCTTAAACTCTTTCTTTTTCATACCAATACTAATAGTTGTTACTTGCATATTTTCATTAGTAAGCTTGGTTTCTTCATAATGTTTTAAGCTTTCTTTTATAAGAATCGCCGATCCACCTCTTGCCTTGTCAGCTGGATGTGGAGCGTGGTAACATGAATAGTTTTCTATTACATTATCTAGACTTTGCCCATTGGAGAAGTGAGTTTCGGACACCAGGCAAATATCTATATGTTCTAGATCTAAAAAGATTTTTAATTCGGATAAGTGTTGTAAAAGACCGTTTGCATTCCATGTAGCGATTTTAAGTGTTCTGTCCATCATTGTTTTTTAATAGCGACTTTTTCGCTTAACTGTTTGATATTCAAATCCTGTTTATCAATTCTTTGAAGAATGAGGTGTAGCATTTCTTTTATGGAAGTCTCTTCATTCTTCCGAACATTTTTTAGAATCTGAGAATAGGCTTTATTTTCATCGCTTTTACTTTGAACAGCTTTTTTAGGCGGTTCATTCTTAGTATTGTTTTCAGCAGTTAAAACGGTATTTACTGTGTTTCTGGGTTTGTCTCTAGCAGATGTATTTTTGCTTCTGAACTCTTGGAATTTTTTGGCAACTGGGCAGCCTCTATAGCTTGCCGGGTGATTACCCTGGCAGTTCTGATCTTTGCTCATCGGACAATTTTTAGTTGCATGTTTTCCTTCGCACTTTACACAAGCAAACTCGCGGTTGCAGTATTTTTGGGTATGACCAAAAGCTTGGCAACGTTTGCACTGCGGAACAACTTTAGATTTTCGGAGTGGTTCAATTTTAACAGCTATGCCCAAGATTGATCTTACTTTATAAATCTCCTCGACACTTTGTTTACTATCAAAAGTTAGCATGAATAAAGGTAGTAACCTCTTACTTGTCGTCGATTCTCCAGAGGAGTTTTTTATTGTCTCATTCTTAAATAGATTGACTGCATCTAGGGCTTGGAAGCCTTTTTGTACAAGATCTTCCACTACTTCCTCGGGAGAGCACGAGGAATGAAGACCTCTGGCTACTACTTTTATTGGCCTTGTAGCTTTGTTCTCGTATGAGTGCCATTGAATTTTGTGTTTGCTCAGTTCTTCAGTGACAGATCTATACTCGTCGGCTTCTTCGACTATGACTTTCCAGTTATCTTTGTTGTACGATGTGTATTTGCAAGCTTTTTTAGTACATTTTTCTATTATTTTCTTGAGATTTCCAAAAATTGGAAATCCTGAGATCATAATTGGTGGTGGTGTAATTTTTTTGCTGCCTTTAGCGTGAGATTTTGATTTAGCATCAGCTACCGCATTATTCACTTTTTTAGTTTCTGTAATCAACTCTTTATTATTTACAGCTTCAGGCTAAACTGATGAGCATTCCTAGAAAGGCGAGTATTACGGTTAAATTGTTTCAGGGGAGGAATGCAACTAGCTATTTCATCTGAACATTGTTTATAAAAATAGCGATAAAACAAGAAGAGACATGACACATTACGTCGCGTCGGTGGTCTAGGGACGCAATTGTCTCAGTTATCGATCTATCATCTATCATTTTGAAAGCACATTTTTTTATTCTGTCCAAGAAACTCAAATACGTTATCGGAGCACCTACCCAGATGTTACAATTGTATTCAAGTTTTGGTCGAATGTAAGCTTTATAGATTACAGCTAGATCAGAAGATGAGAATAATTTCTTGCATCTTCGGAGAAAACCTAAACATTTCGCAGCGTTTTTGGCGACATCGAATATGTGCTCATTCCACAGAAGGTGGTTTGTTACACTTATACCAAGAATGGAAAGTTTCTTAGTTTCCTCGATGCAAGTGCCACTCATTGATAGGGGTAAGGTTCCGTTTTAATGATAGTAAGCAGCATTGTGTTTTTGAAGCATTAAATTCTACACGATTTCTTATTCCTCATTGGACAATGCTGTCAAGAACAGAATTTAATGAGCTTATTATATTTTGTCGTTGAAGTTCCACATCCGAAGGACTTGGGTGTGAATCCTCAAACGAATATGAAAAAACTGAGGGTAGTATCATCAGCGAAACAATTTAATGGATTAGAAAATTCAGAGATCAGATCATTAATGAAAATGAGGAAGAGAGTCGGAGACAAAACGGAGCCCTGGGGCACACCAGCGTTTATTTTGTGGGTTTCAGACTTGAGACCATCAAATACGACTTGTATTGAACGGGCCGAAAGGTAGTTTCTAATCCAATTAAGGAGAGAATCATCAATAACAAATGCATGCATTTTTGATAAGAGAGCTTGATGCCAAACTCTATCAAATGCCTTTGAAATATCAAGCGCAATAATCTTACTTTTCCCAAAACGATGTAAAGATTTGTTCCACTGTTCGGTGAGATATACCATCAGATCACCAGTGGACCTATTGCTAGGAAAGCCGTACTTCCGGTCATTAAGAAGCTTCCGTTCTTCGAGATATTTCTTAAGCTGGAAATTAATCAGCGTTTCCATGACCTTTGAAAGAAGGGACGTAAGTGCAATCGGTCGATAGTTGGAGGGTGAGGAGGATTCGGCTTTTTTAGGGACAGGCTGGACAAATGCTGTTTTCGATCAACTCGGAGCGAGACCAGTAGAGTAGGACAGATGAAAAAGCTTACGCAATGGTTTTGCAAGCGTGGAAGAAAACCTCTTCAGAACGATGGGAGGGATTCTATCCGGGCCAGCGGATTTGTGTATGTCAAGGTCTTTCAGGACTCTTGCCACTGTACGAGTGCGAAAGAAGATTCCTCCCATAAATCCGTTTACACACTCAAGTACTGAAGGAGTCATGACACTACACTATATATTTTTATGTTGGATAAATACTGCTGTATTTATCCAATATAAATATAGGGTAGCGATGATATATTGGCGGTCATCGGTGGATGACCGAACAGATTTAATTACAGTCGTCAGCATAATTATTTTAAACGATGAACAAGCAATTCTTGATCTGATCGAAAATTTAATCAATTTTCAGCCGATGAAATGAAGAACTTCATCATCTTTACAGATTTTGCCAAAGCTTTTGACCGAGTGGATCATAAAATTCTAATAAATAAACTTAATCAAATAGGTTTTCATTCGAAAATGCTGGATTGGTTAAATTCATATCTAATCGGTCGCACACAATATGTTAAAATTGATTCAACAACCTCTAAATCTATAATAGTAACGTCTGGAGTTCCACAAGGTAGTCATCTTGGTCCACTTTTTTTTCTTATATTTATAAATGCTTTACCTATTGTTTTTTCTTCTTCGTCATGTCTATTGTTTGCGGATGATCTGAAGATGTTTTCTTGTATAAAAAATCCTAACGATTGTTATTTGTTACAAGAAGATCTTAATAGGCTTTGGGTATGGTGCAATAAAAACAAATTGTTTCTTAATATTTCTAAATGTAATAGTTTTTCCTTTACTCGTCGCGCATCTCCCTTGTTGTCTAATTATTGTATTGATAACGTTGTTCTCGAAAGAGTTTATGAAAAGAAGGATCTTGGAGTTATCTTTGACTCTAATTTAAAGTTTGATCTGCATGTTGACTTTATAGTCAGTAAAGCCAATTCAATGTTATGCTTCGTTATTCGGAATTCCAAAGGTTTAAAAGATCCATTTGCACTTAAATCTTTGTTTGTAGCATATGTCAGATCAGTTCTTGAATATTGTAGTTTGGTGTGGAATCAATTTTATAAATCATATTCACTAAGAATTGAGAAGGTCCAAAAAAAATTTACTCGATTTGTAATAAATAAACTACATTGGAATATAGATAGTATGCCTCATTATAATACTAGATGTCAGCTTATTGGCATACATTCTCTTGAGAACCGCAAAATATATTCAATAACTTTTATAAGAGATATATTATCTTATCGCATTAATTGTTTTTTTTTTTGCTTGAATTAATTAATTTTTATGCTCCAAGTCGCTTCCTTAGAAATCGTAATTTATTCCAGGAAGCAAATTATAGAACGAATTATGCATTAAATGAGCCTATAAATCGCTGTGTGAAAGAAGTAAATGCTATTTTGAATGATTTTGATTTTAATTTTCAATATAGTAGAGAAACTTTTAAAAATTTGTTAAATTTATATTTTTTAAATAGATAATTTTATATTGTATTATTTATTGTATTATTATTGTATTATTTCGTAGTCTGTAGATTATTGTAACTCGATTGCTGTAAATAAATTAAATAAATAAATAAATAAATAAATAAACTAACGAAAACTGTCGTATTTTAATGAAATTTTTCATAAAAATTTATGATCGAGAATTAATGAATTTTTACATCACTTTACGGAATTTTTTCATGGATTAACGTTAAATTTAACTAACCACTGTGATAATTTTCGTTAGTCAATGTATTTTTTGATTAATTTATGAAAGGAATTAGCGTTAGCTAATGAATTTTTTCGTAAATTTTATGAATATTTTAATTAAATACCTAACTAAAAAATATTCGTTAGCTAACGAAACTTTTCGTTGTATTAATTATTTTTTTAGTAGATTATACTTAGATTTTTTTCGTTGAACTACGAATTTTTTATTCATTTTCTTCCCTTAATTTTGGAATAAAAAACCTGAAATTCAGAAAAAGTGGAGCGGAGCGAAAATTTTTAACTATACAAAAAAACATACTTTGAATTTTTATTTTTGAATTTTTAATCACGGGAATAAAAATATAAACTAAACACATGCAAAACTTTGAACAATATATATCTACTCCTACTCCATTGAAGTACGTCACTCCTTCAGGGATTTGATGTCATCTCCTATGCCAATCAGGAATGGTTGGATGCTGAATGATCGGTTTTTCTGGTATTACAGGTGGTGTACACGTTTAAGTAGGCTTCCTGAAAGTCATCGATAGGTTGTGTACTTTATAGACTTTTTTCCGTTACTGTCCTTTAAAACCGTTTTTTGGGTCGGAATTAGGATGAAAACTTTGGAATCTGAAAGAAAAAAATATATATTAAAAAATGTAAGAATATTTTAAAAGACATGAATATTTTGTTTTTATAAAATATAGGAAGAAATAATAGAATGGTACTTACTTTCCTCTATTTCATCGTTCAGTAAATGGCCCAAGCTCCAGCTAAAAAGAACTTACTAATAATGAAAACATACTTATTTTTTTGTTGTTTGCTCACAATATTTTTTTTATTTATTCCGCGTGATAAGTCTTCGCACTTTCGGAGTTCAATTCAAACTGTGACTTCGACTACCAGAAATGCATCCAAGTCTACTTTTTTTTTTCAAGCCATCGATTTTTTTTCGTTAACTGATGTATTTTTTCATAAGCCGATGAAATATTTCATTAGTATATGAAGAATTTTAATAAGAAAATTATTTATTTTCATAAACTTATGAAAATTTTCGTTAGTTAATGTTGAATTTCATAAGTTAATGAAATTTTTCGTTACCTACTTAATTAAAACTTTGATAAGGTAAGGAAAAAATTCTTATTTTTATTTTTTAAAATGAGTTTGAAAATTTTCGTTAAGTGATGAATCTTTTCATTAAATTGGGTTTTTTGGCACTAAAGAAACGCTTCCATTAATTGATGAAGGCATTCATATTATGAAAAATTACATATTTTCGTTGGGCCAACGAAAATGAAACGATTTTCGTAATTTTACGAAATTTATTATTTTCAGTGTATAGAAGCCCTACGAAACCAAACCTCAGTAGTTTAGGGGAAATTACAACCACCAACAAAGTCTTTACTTTGTAGATGTATGTGTTTCCTTATTTACCAAAACCTCTCCCCTCAAAATATTGTAGTTTTGTTTCTCCTGAAAAAAATAAACTCTTTGGTAAATGGGAGGAAAAGAGTGCGATATATGCAATGCTCAAGGTTTTCTCTCTTTTGTAATGGCGGCTCGCCATTTTCCTGCATTTCTAGTGAAACCACAGCAACATTAGCTAAACAAAAAAAAACATTTCTGTGCTCCAAAATAAAACAATTTAATTTGAAAAAATAAATATCGTCTTAATCAGTGTTATTTGTGAAAATTATTTTCAATACACAATGTGTAGTAGCACAAATTCTTCGGCACGCCACAAAAATTCCACCACCATTTTTTTCCATCATCAAAATGCACAACCTCAGCCTTGTGCATTTAGAAAAATTAAAATTAAAAAAAATGATACAAAAACCACCACCCATGGATTTGGAAAATATAGGTATGCTTATTTTAAAATTAATAAATTATATAATTGTTGATTTTTCTGTCTTCTAGTGGAGATCAATTCCAGACATCAATGACTGAGTTTACAGTTCGAAATTTTCCTCCACGCCACACAGTGTGTCGTCCCCTTATGATAAATCACTTTTTTTTTGTTAAAAATTAATATTTTTGCTATTAAAATATAATTTAGAAGTGTCAACTCATATGAAAACATATTTATCTTACAAAATAACCCAGGTGATGTATTCAAAATAAGCTCCGAAACATGAGTACCTCGGAAATCGAAAATATTTTGAGGAATTTATGGGAATCTTTGAGAGTATATATTTCACGTTTGGTAATTGTTTGAAAAATTTTGTTAATGTTATTTTGTTTATTTGAGTGTTGTTGTAAAACGTATAACAAAAAAAAAAATAAATTTATAAAATTATATATGAGTTATTAAAATTTCTTTGATAAATGGCCAACAAAAAAAAAAATTTTAAAAAATTAAATCATATCGATAATTTTTTTGTATTATTTTGCCATAGGCCTATACTTAATATTGGCAAAGTTTGGTCTGCTTCTGTTTGCGATTACCAGAGATATTCACATTTATGTGCTACGAGTCAAGTACTCAAAATAATTCATTTTTTGAGAAACATCTTCAAGGGGATCACAAAAATGAAAAAATCGATGTTTTTAATAATTTTTAGCGATACACAAGTAACAAAAAGCTGTTTATGTAATTAAAAATATTTTAAATATTGTTTTCAACAAGAAAAAAATTATATTTTTCTGCATACTAGATTTTTAATATAATTACTTGACCCGGCCACGCTCTACTGTGTATTATAGCGTATTTACCAACCTCGCCGATATAAGAATTTACGAAAATGCAAATAAAACGTTATTTCAAAATTTGAAAGCGATTGACAAAAAACTATTCGAGATTTGCTATGAAACGCAAATAAACATACGATTTTTTTGTATAGAGAATATAAACAAAACAAGTTGACTTCAACTTAAGATTTCTCAAGGTAGAAAAAAGATATTGAAAAGATTTAAACGGGCTTTAAAAGAAAAAATTTAGTTCTTTTAGAAACTGTCACAAATTTATTTAAAATAAATCACCACGTTCAAGAACATAACCTCAAAAACTGTTAAAAAACGACATTTCAGATTTTCTAACTGGAATATTTCAAAAACGTGATATGATAGACTTTTTCTGAGTTCGGATTCGAGATCAGCACACCAAAAACCTTACGAAAAGTATATTTTTGTTTATATAGTTTGGTTGTGTACTAATTTTGTTAATGAAAACACTTTTTTTTTGTATTTTAAAGTTTAAGTTTAAGTATTTTATTTTATTATTTAACAAGAAACAAGTTTACAAATAGACGAATAATAGTCGACTGACTAAAGACTTAAAACTAACATACAAACAGGTACGATAAAACATAATAAGTGTTTACGATATCACGAATGATCTCTCCAGCATTATCTTCTTTAGAAGATGATATTGGAGAGAGACATACGTTCTTTGGATACACTTCTAGCGTATGTGGTTCATACGATAGAAGTGCTTGAAAACATAATCTCTTATAATGGAAGGGGAAGAACACAAATACTCTCCTTCTTATTCCATTATATAACACCTCCCCCCATTAAAGGTTTTTGGTCTCCAAAAATTAAAAAAATAAAGTTATTGAAACAAAATTATTGAAATTCTTCTTAATTGACAAATAATTACACAAACTATTACTAAACAAAATCATTTTAACTCATAATCCTTAATTCTTAATTTTATATCTTAACTCTTTTATAATTTTTTTGTTTTATTTAAGTATAATTTCAAATTTTCATTTTTAACAATTTACGTTTTTTTTTTTTTTTTTTTCTTATGAAAGGTCAGTGAACACCGGCCTTAGTTTTAGCATTTTCATTTTTCATTACTTTTTAACAATTTACGTTTTTTTTACATTTTTTTTTTCTTATGAAAGGTCAGTGATTTTTAATTTTGATTTTTGTTTACTATTTAAATTTTTTTAGTAAAACTCGGTGAAAACCGGCCTTAGTTTTTCATTTTTCATTACTTATAAATATAACATACACCCAGAGAAAAGTCGGTGTAAAATTAGCCTATTTCGGGGGCTAACTCTGCTTAGGACTAAGGCAATTTTGGGGTAGCTTAGTCCTAGGCTAATTCTGCCTATTTTCCTAAGGCAAATCGAAAATTTTCAAATTTACCTAAATCCTAACATAAAATTTACCTATCTTACCTATTTCCTAAGGTGATTTAAAATTTCCCCTCCGAAGTTTTACCTATTTCCTAAGGTGAATTAGCTTAGTCCTAGGTTGATTTTACGTATTTTCTAAGGTGATTTAGCTTAGGCCTAGGCAGATTTTACCTAGTTTCTAAGGTGATTTAGCTTAGGCCTAGGCAGATTTTACCTAGTTTCTAAGGTGATTTAGCTTAGGCCTAGGCAGATTTTACCTATTTCCTAAGGTGAATTACATTTTCCGAATTCAATTTTACCTATTTCCTAAGGTGAATTACCTTAGTCCTAGGCTGATTTTACCTAGTTTCTAAGGTGATTTAGCTTAGGCCTAGGCAGATTTTACCTAGTTTCTAGGGTGATTTAGCTTATTCCTAGGCAGATTTTACCTAGTTTCTAAGGTGATTTAGCTTATTCCTAGGCAGATTTTACCTATTTCCTAAGGTGAATTACATTTTCGGAATTCAATTTTACCTATTTCCTAAGGTGAATTACCTAAGTCCTAGGCTGATTTTACCTAGTTTCTAAGGTGATTTAGCTTAGGCCTAGGCAGATTTTACCTAGTTTCTAGGGTGATTTAGCTTATTCCTAGGCAGATTTTACCTAGTTTCTAAGGTGATTTAGCTTATTCCTAGGCAGATTTTACCTATTTCCTAAGGTGAATTACATTTTCGGAATTCAATTTTACCTATTTCCTAAGGTGAATTACCTTAGTCCTAGGCTGATTTTACCTAGTTTCTAAGGTGATTTAGCTTAGGCCTAGGCAGATTTTACCTAGTTTCTAAGGTGATTTAGCTTATTCCTAGGCAGATTTTACCTATTTCCTAAGGTGAATTAGCTTATTCCTAGGCTAATTTTACCTATTTCCTAAGGTGAATTACCTTATTCCTAGGCAGATTTTACCTTATTCCTAGGTAATTTTTACCTATTTCCTTAGGTGAATTACCTTATTCCTAGGCAGATTTTACCTATTTCCTAAGGTGAATTACCTTATTCCTAGGCAGATTTTACCTTATTCCTAGGTAATTTTTACCTATTTCCTAAGGTGAATTACCTTATTCCTAGGCAGATTTTACCTTATTCCTAGGTAATCTTTACCTATTTCCTTAGGTGAATTACCTTATTCCTAGGTAATTTTTACCTATTTCCTAAGGTGAATTACCTTATTCCTAGGCAGATTTTACCTTATTCCTAGGTAATCTTTACCTAGTTCCTTAGGTGAATTACTTTATTCCTAGGTAATTTTTACCTATTTCCTTAGGTGAATCCATAGCTGAAAAAAATCCTTTTTGAAAAAAAGAAAAAAATCATGTAATTTTATAATTATAAATATAATTTATTTTCGTTTTGTTTGTTTAAACATAAATTACTCTTAGATTAAATATAAATTACTCTTAGATTTTTTAATGGAAGAACATGCTTTCTTTTTACAAACTCACTTCAGCAATACATTAAATACAGTACTGGACAAAATAAAATACGCACTATCCGAACTTTCACATTTATGCTATTCTCGCTCCCCAAGTTATCAATAAAATAATCTTTAGTGAGAACTTAAATTAAGAACTTAAATTATTTTCTCTCTCGTTTCAAGCATTTTTTACATTATTTCGACAGAACCGTATAAGGATAGTATTAGACTTTCTTAATCACTACTTTAGAATATGTTATTGATGACTTGGGGAGCGAGAAAAGCATAAATAAGAAAGTTCGGATAGTGCGTATTTTATTTTGTCCAGTACTGTATATGTAGAACATGGACTGTACAAAATAATACATTGATATAATTTAATTAATTAATGCATTTATATCATTTAGTAAAGTTGAAACAGAAGGTATTTTTTTACCGTCTTGAATATTAAAGAAAAACATTTGTATAAAAACCCATACCGAAAAACACTGTGGAGGGTATTGAATATTTAATACATAAACGAGCTTTAAATAAAAAATAATGCAGTCCAAATAAGTATCTAATTTAAACATAATATTGTCCAAGGACACATACAAATTATTATAATGAAATCTCTCACCAACAACAATTATTAGGGGCTGAAGTTTTGTTTTCGACTTTAAACATTCCTCCCTTTTTATTTTTAGCATAGGTTCGACTTGGCCTGCACATTCCACTTCCAGAGTGAAAGATGATTTTGAATCTTCAATTGTAAATTTCTTCAATTTACCATTAAACTGCTGCGATGATGGAGGCAACACTCCATGTAACAGAGTTGCATAGCCAATATTGACGTTATCTGAAAATAAATTAATACGTCATAAGTAAAAAATAATTAAAAAATTAAAATAAAACAGAATTTAAAAAAAAAAGAGTTTAAATAAAAACAAGGTTCTACCTATGTCAAGGTCGTCAATATTCTCCCTGAATTCATTGAGGAATGATTTAAGAGCGCTGCACTTGATCCTCGCTGTGAACAATTCTAGGGCTATTTTCGAAAATTGTTCCCATTTGGTGAAGTCGAACCCATTATTCGGCTTTATAAAATTGTAATCCATGGCAATCTGTTAATAGACAGAATAAAACATACTATTATGTAGAAGATTATAGATATTGTGTACATCAATGTAATTAATTAAAGTTGAAGAAATTTTTTAGTGATATAAAATATATACACAGTTTATATAACTGAAAATACTCTTTTATCCTAATTTAATTGGCTTATATCAAAAATGGTTACATCAGAAAGCGTCGAGCGCTTTAACAAAATGCGCTCTACGCTTTTTGATCTTATAAAAACCTATTAAAAACGAATGTTCTTACCAGTTCTGGCGCTCGTGAATATTTGTAAAGCGGCCACTCCTGAAGGACTGTCTGGAGGTCAATGTCAGAGCTTTGGGAAATCATATCCCTCCTGAATGGCATAGTTTGTTTCCATTGTTTAGTAACTGTTTCCCAGTCCCGGTTTTGTTTCAGCTCGTCGCAAACCCTTTGCATCTCGGTTTCTGTAGGAAACATTTTTACGACCTCTGCCATGTACGACCCCTAAATGTCTTTTGTATGAAGATAATCCATTAAATATTTGTTGACATGATTTTTCAAAGCATTTCAAATTGCTTTTTTTATCACAACCATGTAGAATTTTCAAATGCATGAATAATTTTTTTAAGCAATTAAATTCTTCTGAGCAGATAACGCAATGCATTTTCAACTTGTTGACTGTAATAAGAATAAGAATTGTTTTTTTTTTTATTTCGGAACTAAATCTATTAAGTATTTTAATTTCAAAAAGAATTATCTTAGTCATTTAATAGTAGTGATGGAAACTATCGAATGATTTGAACTATCGATAGTTAGTAACTGAATGATTTGAACTATCGGATAGTTCATTCATCCATTCATTCATTTATTCATTCGGATAAAAACTATCAAATAAACTATCACATAAAAAAAATCATTCGAATGAAAGAACTATCGTTGAAGAAAACTATTCAAATGAAAAAACTATCGTTTGAAAAAACTATTCAAATGAAAAAACTATCGTTTGAAAAAACTATTCGAATGAAAAAACTATCGTTTAAGAAAACTATTCAAATGAAAAAACTATCGTTTAAGAAAACTATTCAAATGAAAAAACTATCGTTTGAAAAAACTATTCAAATGAAAAAACTATCGTTTGAAAACACTATTCGAATGAAAAAACTATTCGAATGAAAAAACTATCGTTTGAAAACACTATTCGAATGAAAAAACTATCGTTTAAGAAAACCATTCAAATGAAAAAACTATCGTTTGAAAACACTATTCGAATGAAAAAACTATTCGAATGAAAAAACTATCGTTTGAAAACACTATTCGAATGAAAAAACTATCGTTTAAGAAAACTATTCAAATGAAAAAACTATCGTTTGAAAAAACTATTCAAATGAAAAAACTATCGTTTGAAAAACTATTCAAATGAAAAAACTACCGTTTGAAAAAACTATTCGAATGAAAAAACTATCGTTTGAAAAAACTATTCGAATGAAAAAACTATTCGAATGAAAAAACTATTCGAATGAAAAAACTATCGTTTGAAAACACTATTCGAATGAAAAAACTATCGTTTAAGAAAACTATTCAAATGAAAAAACTATCGTTTAAGAAAACTATTCAAATGAAAAAACTATCGTTTAAGAAAACTATTCAAATGAAAAAACTATCGTTTGAAAAAACTATTCAAATGAAAAAACTATCGTTTGAAAACACTATTCGAATGAAAAAACTATTCGAATGAAAAAACTATCGTTTGAAAACACTATTCGAATGAAAAAACTATCGTTTAAGAAAACTATTCAAATGAAAAAACTATCGTTTGAAAAAAATATTCAAATGAAAAAACTATCGTTTGAAAAAACTATTCGAATGAAAAAACTATTCGAATGAAAAAACTATCGTTTGAAAACACTATTCAAATGAAAAAACTATCGTTTAAGAAAACTATTCAAATGAAAAAACTATCGTTTAAGAAAACTATTCAAATGAAAAAACTATCGTTTGAAAAAACTATTCAAATGAAAAAACTATCGTTTGAAAAACTATTCAAATGAAAAAACTACCGTTTGAAAAACTATTCAAATGAAAAAAACTATCGTTTGAAAAAACTATTCGAATGAAAAACTTTCGTTTGAAAAAACTATACGAATGAAAAAACTATCGTTTGAAAAAACTATTCAAATGAAAAAACTATCGTTTGAAAAACTATTCAAATGAAAAAACTATCATTTGAAAAAACTATTCGAATGAAAAAACTATCGTTTAAGAAAACTATTCAAATGAAAAAACTATCGAATAAAAAAATATCAATTAAAAAAATTATTCGAATGAAAATAATAACTAAATAAATGAATGAATGAATTATTTATCGAATGAATGAATATTTTAAATTTATATTTTAAATTCATAGTTTTTCTTTTTATTGGATAGTTCCCATCACTATTTAATAGTTCGGGGCCAATTGAAAAATTATTATAGCTCATAGAAAAAAAGTAGAATAATCCTTAGATCAAGAATAAGAATGATTTGAAGAACTGAAATGTTTAATTCAAAATGATAAAGTTTTCAAACTTGACTCAGTAGCTGCCGAGTAGAAGTGAGAAAGTTTCTTACTTTAAAATTGTTTCAAATCAAACTTTGTAATTTTTAATTATACAACAAAATCGATTGCGATTAAAGTTAAAGATAAAATTGTAGATTGCAAATTTAACTAAGTTTTGTTACAAATTTAGATATGAAATTCAAAAAATTGTGTTTAATGGGGTTGGATTTTGTTAAGCTGCAAAGCAATCAGCTAACAAAACTTAAAAAAGCAATAAAAACTTTCTGTGGACATATTCTTCTATATCGCTAGTACTTAAATACCTAATCATTGATTGAAAATCATACCCTTTGACTCCTTTGACTCCTGACCAATCTTGTTGAAGTTTTTTCACGTTTCTTCTATCAGCTTTGTTTTGGGTCTTATTTTGCGTGAAGGAATGGTGATTTTTAAATTGTTGATCGGCTTTAATGAGTCTATATGAAAGTATAGAGACAAAATTTTATTAGAGTTAAGAAAAAAATAAGTATTTTAAAATTGAACAAAATGAACCACGTAAGTAAGTAACTGGGTCAAATTGGTCTTCGAATTGAGTTCATGTAAAATGAATTTGGACTTTGTGAAGCTGCTGAGTTATCAGCTCCCAAAAGTAAAAAAAAAACAATTAAAACTTTTCGATGGACCAATTCTTATATCTTTCAGCTGGGTACAAATGGGTTTTGAGTACTGATCTATTTATTTTTATAGGAATGATTTGCTCTATCTTGATATTTTTGATGCCCAATGATAGAGAATAAAGAGTTTATTGTGCAAAACCCGAAGATTACAACTTTGTGACTTAATCCCTTTGTACCCGGCGGCATAGATATATGACTAGTACATATACTTAAAAATCTAATCATTTATTGAAATTTGAAAATCATACCTTTTTCTTTATCTCCTGACCAATGTTGTTGAAGTTTTTTTCACGTTTCTTCTATCAGCTCTTGTTTTGGGTCTTATTTTACGTCAAGGAATGGTGATTTTTAAATTGTTGATCGGCTTTAATGAGTCTATATGTAAAGTATAGGGAAAAAATTTTAATAGAGTTAAAAAAAAAAACAAGTATTTTAAAATTGAACAAAATGAACCACGTAAGTAAGTAACTGGGTCAAATTGGTCTTCGAATTGAGTTCATGTAAAATGAGTTTGGACTTTGTGAAGCTGCTGAGTTATCAGCTCCCAAAAGTAAAAAAAAAAAACAATTAAAGCTTTTCGGTGGACAAATTCTTATGACTTTTCCGCTGGGTACAAAGGGGTTTTCAGTACAGATCGGTTTATTTTTATAGAAATGATTTGCTCTAGCTTTATGTTTTTGATGCGCAATGAAAGAGAATAAAGTGTTTATTGTTGAAAACCCGAAGATTACAACTTTTTGTACCCGGCGGCATAGATATACATATATAGGGCTAGTACTTAAAAATCTAATCATTGATTGAAATCATACCTATTTCTTTGACTCCTGACCAATCTTGTTTTTGTTTTTTCACGTTTCTTCTATCAGCTCTTGTTTTGGGTCTTATTCTACGTCAAGGAATGGTGATTTTTGAATTGTTGATCGGCTTTAATGAGTCTATATGTAAGAAAAACAATTTTAATAGATAAGAAAAAATTAAGTATTTTAAAATTGAACAAAATGAAGCCAGAAACTGATTGAATCCAAACATATAAGTATATAGATTCAAAATTCAGAGCAAATACTTTCTATGGGCATAAAATTATAAATGCCTGGTACTTAAATGGCAAAATAATGATATGTAATTATGTACAAAGCATACCTTTTGCTCCAATTTTCAAGCGTTGCCTCTTGATTTTTTGGTTAGTTTTTTTTTTTCGATTTCGTTTTATTTAAATAAGGTATAATCATGCCGTATGCCGCGCTGCTTTAATGCAATATTCATAGTTATAATATTAAATCACAGAATTATCTTTATGGACAGAAGCAAAGATCAAATAAAAAAGGAAACTTGCCCAAAATAAAACTTATTTTGTAAGATAAATTTAATTTAACGGAGTAGTTCACACGATTTGTATTATTAAATAAATAAAAAAGAAATGTTGAATAAGTACTTTACTCCCAGTGAAATAAAAATGCAAATATATAATGATAAAATTGTAAAAAAGATTGTTGCTTTACTTACTTACTTACTTTGATATATTTTCCAAAACGCTTGTTTTAATTAACTGGTTCACAGTATTTATGTCTTCTTTTCTTTGTTTTTCCTTGGTTATTGATATTATAATTCACTTTTTAAAACAATTTTTACACGTTTAATATTTCTTAGCACTAAACTGAACTGCACGCCATGAATTTACGAAGAGAATCATGTGCAAGCACGCTTTCTAACGGGATCTGAGAACGAATTTACCTTAGGTCTAAGGCAATTCCAAAAATCTAACACAAAATCACCTTAGGTCCTAGGTAAAAAGCGAAAATTTACCTTAGGACTAAGGCAATTCTAACAAAACTAACACAAAATCACCTTAGTTCTAAGGTGATTTGATGGCGTCACTAAAAAATTAGCTTAGGCCTAAGGTAAATTTAGCTTAGAACCTAGGTAAATTTAGCTTAGATCTAAGTAAATTTATGTTAGATCCTAAGGTAAAATTGGCTTAGGCCTAGGTAAAATTAGCTTGGGTAAAAATTATAACTAATAATTTTGGAGGGAAAACAAGACATGAGCGTATCTTTAAGGGGCATTTTGGGTATAAAGTGAAGAAGAATAAAAGCAAGTGAAGCAGGGTAACAAATGCATATTTTGGTTATTTTCGTTCGTTTATATTTACATTGCGAAAAGTAGGAAAAAGGCGTCAAATAGTCAACTAATAATGTAAATTACTTTTAATTAACAGATAAATGAATTTAATAGTTTAAGGTGAATTTACCTTAGATCCATAAGTAAAATTAGGTTAGGCCTAGGCAAAATTACCTAAGGCCTTGGTAAACTTAGCTTAGGCCTTGGTAAAATTAGCTTAGGCCTAGGTAAAATTTGATTTGGTAAAAGTTATAATAGAATAATAGTGGCGGGAAAATCAGACACGGGCGCATCCTTAAGGGGTATTTGGGGCAATAATTGAAAAAAGTAAATCATTATAATCATTTTACATTTTTACTGCATTTGTCACATAAATCTTATTTCTGACAATCAATTTTTCAATACATGTATTCTTGATTTTTGATTTGGTTTTCTTTATTATTCATAAAGTTAACGCGACTTTTAACTAGAACTATTATTTGACTTTGTTAAAATTAGAGTGAACAAAATTTCTCAAAAATTATATTTTCAAGTTTTCCTAGTTACATTTTGGTGATCCCAAACATCTGATTTGATGAATATTATGGAATATTATACAATTTTCGTATTTATTTAAAACACATTATTTATTACCAAAAAGCACACATTATGCGCTGTTTCATTTAGTTATGTCTCTATCGTTCCAAAGCTTGAGTCACTCTAAAATCTATGAACCATTCATTAATTCAATGTTTGTGAGATGTTTTATTTTTCAAAAGTCGCTATAACTTCTAAACGAAAGCGAAAATCAAAAAAACTTATTTAATATATTCTGTCGGAAATCAAAAAATCTACAACTTTAATATCTGACAATTTTTCAAAAAAAGCAAAAATAGAAAAGATATGACAAAAAAGCAAAATTTCATGTCTTTGAGAGATGTTTTTTTTCACAAAAGTCGCTATAACTTCAAAATGAAAGCGAAAATCAAAAAAACTTATTTAATATATTCTGTCGGAAATCAAAAAATCTACAACTTTTATATATGACAATTTTTCAAAAAAAGCAAAAATAGAAAAGATATGACGAAAAAAGAAAAAATTTCATGTCTTTTTGTTTGAGAGATGTTTTTTTTCACAAAAGTCGCTATAACTTCAAAACGAAAGCGAAAATCAAAAAAACTTATTTAATATATTCTGTCGGAAATCAAAAAATCTACAACTTTTATATCTGACAATTTTTCAAAAAAAGCAAAAATAGAAAAGATATGACGAAAAAAGTAAAAAATTCATGTCTTTGTTTGAGAGATGTTTTTTTTCACAAAAGTCGCTATAACTTCTAAACGAAAGCGAAAATCAAAAAAACTTATCTAATATATTCTGTCGGAAATTAAAAAATCTACAACTTTTGTATCTGACAATTTTTCAAAAAAAGCAAAAATAGAAAAGATATGACGAAAAAAGCAAAATTTCATGTCTTTGAGAGATGTTTTTTTTTCACAAAAGTCGCTATAACTTCAAAACGAAAGCGAAAATCAAAAAAACTTATTTAATATATTCTGTCGGAAATTAAAAAATCTACAACTTTTATATCTGACAATTTTTCAAAAAAAGCAAAAATAGAAAAGATATGACGAAAAAAGTAAAAATTTTATTTCTTTGTTTGCGAGATGTTTTATTTAAGGGGTTATATCTAGTTGTAAGTGCGAAAAAACGTTCTTTTTTGCGGATTTTTTGTGAAGAGGCATTTCACTATACAAACATAAAGAATACATGTACATATAGCAAATTTAATGTATAAAAATAATTCGCTGTGTATTTAGAAAAAATATTGGGTTCCGTTATTTTTGTAGTAGATCTCCTAGACGACCTCCAAAAAAAGCTGTCTGGCGGTGAGCAAGATATCTCTGATACAAATCACCCAAAATTGAAAAATCCAAAATATTCATTTCCAGGATAGACAAATGCAGGTAATGAACGAAGGAATAGTCAAAATTTTGATTTTTGACAAAATGGCGGCTTCTCAAAGACAAAAATCGTTTTTTTCACGAAAATTTACACTTTAAAATGACATAAAAAATCCAATTATTGTCAAAAACCTTTTTCCTTCGTTCATTACCTGACAAAAGTATCAAAGAAAATTCAGTAAAAATTTCAAGCCGATCGGTCCAGCCGTTCCGGAGTAATCGTGCTCACCGCCAGACACATTTGTTTTTGGAGGTCGTCTAGGAGATCTACTACAAAAATAACGGAACCCAATATTTTTTGAAATACACAGCGAATTCTTTTTATACATTAAATTTGCTATAGGGATATGTATTCCTTAGGTTTATATAATTAAATGCCTCTTTACAAAAAATCCACAAAAAAGAAGTTTTTTTTTGCACTTACAACTAGATATAACCCCTTAACAAAAGTCGCTATAACTTCTAAACGAAAGCGAAAATCAAAAAAACTTATTTAATATATTCTGTCGGAAATTAAAATACAAATGTGTAACTATATATTTATTTGATTTATTCATATCAAACAAATTATTTATTTAAAGAAAAATTTGTATTTCTAAATAATTTAATTAATTACAGACATTTATTTATTTTCGCACTTTTGGAGGGAAAATTGCCTTAGTTCTAGGTAAAATTAGCTTAGGCCTAAGGTAACCAAGAAATTTTGAAATTTTTGCCGGGAAAATTACGTTAGGCCTAGGTAAAATTTGCTTAGGCCCTTGGTTAAAAATTCTTTCAATCAAACCATGATGGCCGATCAACAACAATAACGAAATTTCGTTGAAAGTGAAAAAAAAACATTTTTTGATAATTATTAAAAAACGAAAAAAATATGTGTGTTTTCGTTTTTTTTTTATGGTATACATGCCTATACAAAGGAAAAAAAAAAACACAAATTTATTATTGTTTTTCAATAATCGTTTTAGTCATTGAAGTGTTTTCTTTTTTTTTTAATTTAAGAAAAAAGGAAAACATTTCATTCTTTTTGGCGCAAAAAGCAATTTTCCCAAAAAAAAAATTAGCTTAGGCCTAAGGTAATATTACCTTAGTTCTAGGTAAAATTAGCTTAGGCCTAAGGTAACCAAGAAATTTTGAAATTTTTGCCGGGAAAATTACGTTAGGCCTAGGTAAAATTTGCTTAGGCCCTAGGTAAAAAATTCTTTCAATCAAACCATGATGGCCGATCAACAACAATAACGAAATTTCGTTGAAAGTGAAAAAAAAAACTATTTTGGATAATTATTAAAAAACGAACAAAATATGTGTGTTTTCGTTTTTTTTTTTATGGTATACATGCCTATACAAAGGAAAAAAAAAAAAAAAACACAAATTTATTATTGTTTTTCAATAATCGTTTCAGTCATTGAAGTGTTTTCTTTTTTTTTTAATTGAAGAAAAAAGGAAAACATTTCATTCTTTTTGGCGCAAAAAGCAATTTTCCCAAAAAAAAAATTAGCTTAGGCCTAAGGTAATATTACCTTAGTTCTAGGTAAAATTAGCTTAGGCCTAAGGTAACCAAGAAATTTTGAAATTTTTGCCGGGAAAATTACGTTAGGCCTAGGTAAAATTTGCTTAGGCCCTAGGTAAAAAATTCTTTCAATCAAACCATGATGGCCGATCAACAACAATAACGAAATTTCGTTGAAAGTGAAAAAAAAAACATTTTTTGATAATTATTAAAAAACGAACAAAATATGTGTGTTTTCGTTTTTTTTTATGGTATACATGCCTATACAAAGGAAAAAAAAAAAAAACACAAATTTATTATTGTTTTTCAATAATCGTTTTAGTCATTGAAGTGTTTTCTTTTTTTTTTAATTGAAGAAAAAAGGAAAACATTTCATTCTTTTTGGCGCAAAAAGCAATTTTCCCAAAAAAAAAACTAGCTTAGGCCTAAGGTAATATTACCTTAGTTCTAGGTAAAAGTGTAACATAAATTGCCTTAGTCCTAGGCAAAATTGTGTTAGAAAAATAACATTTGCAAAAAATATTCCCCAAAAAAAAATTAGCTTAGGCCTAAGGTAATATTACCTTAGTCATAGGTAAAAGTGTAACATAAATTGCCTTAGTCCTAGGCAAAATTGTGTTAGGAAAATAACATTTGAAAAAAATTTTCCCCAAAAAAAAATTAGCTTAGGCCTAAGGTAAAATTACCTTAGTCCTAGGTAAAAGTCTAACATAAATTGCCTTAGTCCTAGGCAAAATTGTGTTAGGAAAATAACATTTGAAAAAAATTTTCCCCAAAAAAAAAATTAGCTTAGGCCTAAGGTAAAATTACCTTAGTCCTAGGTAAAAGTCTAACATAAATTGCCTTAGTCCTAAGCTAAATTGTGTTAGAAAACTAACATTTGAGGCCCTAGGTAAAATTTTGTTAGGCCTAAGGTAAAATTACCTTAGTTCTAGGTTAAAAAACTAACAAAAATTGCCTTAGTCCTAAGGCAAGTTATGCTCGAAAAATAACATCCATAGAAAAAAATTCACCTTATCTATCTAAGGCAAATTAGCCTATTCTAGGTAAATTTAGCTTAGGATTTTCGAGCATAAATTGCCTTAGAACTAAGGCAAGTTATGCTCGAAAACTAACATTCATAGAAAAAATTTTGCCTTAGGCGTCTAAGGCAATTTTACACCGACTTTTTCTCTGGGTGATATGCTTTTTGATTTAATTTATTTTTTTTTTTTTTTTTTTTTTTTTTTTTTTACAATTTAATTTTTTTTATTTAAGAAACGCTCGGTGAATACCGGCCTTAGTTTCTAAATTTTAAGTCTCTTTTTTTCATATTTTTACAATCAATTATTATAATTTACATTATTAGTTTGAAAATGCCAGCGCCAATTCGTTTTTATTAATGCACCAAAACCTAAAAATTCTCTTAATTCCTTAAATTCCAAAAGAAATTACACTTTCCTTACTCAATTTTTGTTTTTCTGATTGAATTCTGAAAAAAAAACACGCAAAACAATTTGTTTCGATCAGATTTCCCAATGGAACTTGCTAAATCTCAAAATCAAACTATTCTGTGTAAACCCATCGAAAAATGTACTAGAAGAAAATTCAACTCACAAGTGTCAAAACAAATTCAAATGACATTTCAGTCTGTCAAAAGTAATTTGGAAGATCAAATCGGAAATTAAAATTATATAAACAACAATGGTGGAAGGAAATCCAAATAATAAAAAAAAACAATCAAAATAAACATTAACTGTTTAAATGGAATAAGTTTTCAATAATTTAATAAACAAAAATAAATTTCTACGAAATGATCTACCTATACAAGATACGATGAGGGGAAAAAAAAAAAAAAAAGGAAGACAGAAAAAAAAGTATGTATGTGCATAATGTAGGTACATTTAAGTATAATTAGTTAGAGTTTTGGTGTTTGTATTTGCGTTTAAATTGTTTTCTATGGTACTTTATGTTTCTTTTTGTTGACTTATCAACAACATAATTCCCATCTCTGTGATATTTTGTTAGGTATTTGTACTTTGGTTTACTTTTAAAAACCGTTCTATTTTGAACAATGTTTTCGCATTGGTTCAGATCGTTTCCTATATCTTTATTTTGATTATTTATTCTCATTTCTTTTTCTTTTTGGAATTTAGCTGCCAGGGATTCAATATCTTCCTTGGTTATATTTTTTAAGATGAAATCTAAAGGTCTAAGCTTTGTCGTCGAATGGATAGTATTATTATAAATTGAAATAATTTTAAATAACTTCTCATCAATCTCAGAATTGTCTTTAGCTACATTCATTAATCTTAGATGTTCGTTTAGTGTTCCATGTAGCCTTTCAACATCCGCATTGCCAGTCTTCATAGATGCCGTTGTTCTGTGAAAGCAAATTTTGTTTTCCTTCAGAAACTGTTCCACCGCTGAGTGCAAGATGCAAGTATCTCCATCTGAAATTATTTTATTCGGTTTTCCGAGAAATTGAATTCTTTGCTTGATTGCACTCAGAATGGCGATCCAGTTTCTGTCTTGTAAGGGGTGAATAGTGGCATATTTTGAAAATTTGTCAATCGTTGTAAGATACATTTTCCCTCGTTGAGGGAACCAAATGTCCATGTGTATTATGTCGTTAAAATGTGTAGGTGTTTCTGTTATTTGCATTTGTATCTTTAGTGGTTGTCTGTCGTGTTTTGCTAGGTTGCAAATTTCACAATTGTTGATGAATTTTTGTATCTCCAATTGCAACTTGGGATAGAAATACAATAATTTTAATTCCATAAACATTTCGTTTATACCACGGTGGTTTTTATTCGTGTGTTCATTTTTTATAATTTCAATCATTTCGTTTTTGTCTAAAATATCCGTTAATTTGGAAGTGGATTTTAAAATTTTTAGGTTTGTATTCATTGAAAAGAATTTAACGTAAAGTTTTTGAAAAAGTAAAAATAAAGACAAATCATCGCAATAAATGCAGATGAGTCCTTTTGGAATGAGGATTTTTTTCATAATTTCTAATAGATCGCTACTATCTTTTTTAATTTGAACAAGATTTTGAAGTTTTTTGTGTCGAATTTTCATTGAAACTTTTTCATTAGGACCATAAGAGAGATAAATTTGGTTTTTAAAGAGATTTACCGGTTTTTCCGTTATGTAAATGTGACGAGTTTCATCTTCCATCGCACTATGGATAGTGGCATCAGTGGACATAACTTCTTCGTTATGGTTCCTTGCCGATGAAACTTGTGGGATAGCCTCTTCGTTATCACATTCGTCACCTAGAACAATTTCATTATTGAAAAGGTCAACCAAATTTATATCTATGTCATCTTCAATCGTTTCATTGGTCTCAATTTTGTCTATGAATCTACTTAGTCCATCTGCTACGCAATTCTCTTTCCCTTTTAGGTACTCGATTATAAAGTTATATTCATTGAGCGAAATTTTCCACCGTTGGAGTTTCATGTTTGGCTCTTTTATTCCATCGAGCCATACAAGAGGCTTGTGGTCAGTTTGAACGACAAACTTTCTGCCGTATAAATATGTTCTAAAATATTTTACAGACCATACAATTGCAAGTAGCTCTTTCTCAATGGTGGAATAATTAAGTTCGTGTTTATTTAGGGTGCGCGATGCATAGCAGATGGGGTGGCTGTCTTGGCTAAGCACAGCACCTAATGCATAACCGGATGCATCTGTAGTAAGGATGAATTTTTTACTAAAGTCAGGACTTTTCAAAATGGGATCGGAAGTAAGTAAGGTTTTTAGGGTTTTGAATGCTTTTATGTATTGGGGATCTGAAACGTTTAATTTTTGAGACTTTTTTAGGTATTTTATCATAGGGTATGCTACTTTTGCGTAGTCCTTGATAAATTTTCGGTAATAACCTGTTATACCGAGAAACTGTTTAATACCTTTTTTGGTAGTTGGTAATTTCATTTCCGTTATTGATTTTACTTTATTTGGATTCGGTTTTATACCATTATTTACTATTAAATGTCCTAAGTAGTTTGTTGATAACTCTGCGAAAACACATTTGTTTACTTGAATTTTCAAGTTACTTTCTTTAAGTTTTTGAAAGATTTTTTTTAAAGACTGTAAGTGTTCTTCAAAACTTGTTGAAAATACCAAAATATCGTCTAAGTATACAACACAAATTTTGTTTATGAATTCTCTTAGGACATGGTTCATAAGCCTCTGAAATGTCGCTGGGGCATTCTTTAGCCCAAACGGCATTCTCGAAAACTCGTAATGACCACTCTTCGTCGAAAAAGCAGTTTTCGCCCTATCTCGTGGGTCGACTTCGATTTGATGGAAACCCTTCACAAGGTCGATAGTGGAAAAATAGTTGCATTTTCCTAGTTTGTCGAACAGGTCATCTATATTTGGCATAGGGAATCTGTCCTCCACAGTCTGACTGTTAAGCTTTCTGTAATCAATTACAACCCGCCATTGTTTTTGTCCGTTTTTATCGTCCTTTTTAGGGACTACCCAAATGGGGGAGTTGTAAGGACTACTGCTTGGGACTATAATTTTTTGTTCCAACATTTCGGAAATTTGCTTATCGACCTCATCTGAATGGATTTCCGGATAGCGATATGCTTTGTTATACAGGGTGTCCCACGGTCACCGCCCCAAATGAAAACCATGAATTTCTGAGGTCATTTTAAGTCGAAAAACTTAAGAGGTAATTTTCTCGTTTTCGTCCCGTTTTCGAGTTACCACGGTTTTTATGATTTTTGCTCTCTTTACCTTTAACTGGCCTTATCTTTGCCAAACTACGTTTAATTCGAAATATTTTTTTTACAACCAATCAAGAATTTATTACAGTTTTAGTTTGTCTCAAAACCTTTTTTTCTGCGGACAACCGTTTCTCCACAATTTTGCATCAAACTCGATTTTCTTCGTTTTTTAAGTTGTTTTTACACTTTCATATCATTTTAGTCAAAAAAACACGTTAATGAGTATTAATTTTTTGTGCTTTTTATTAAAGCCCAGTTTATTTTCATAAAAAAAGTAAGTTTTATTTCATAAAAAAGGCTACTGAAAGTAATTTAAAAAAAATAAACAAACTGAGTGAATTCAAAAAAAAAAATAATTTTTAAATAAAAAATTAATTTAAATGAATTAAAAACTTTTTCTGAGCTATGGTGGTTAAGAAAAGAACAAATAGATAAAGCTCAGAAAAAGTTTTAATTCATTTAAATTAATTTTTTATTTAAAAATTATTTTTTTTTGAATTCACTCAGTTTGTTTATTTTTTTTAAATTACTTTCAGTAGCCTTTTTTATGAAATAAAACTTATTTTTTTTATGAAAATAAACTGGGCTTTAATAAAAAGCACAAAAAATTAATACTCATTAACGTGTTTTTTTTACTAAAATGATATGAAAGTGTAAAAACAACTTAAAAAACGAAGAAAATCGAGTTTGATGCAAAATTGTGGAGAAACGGTTGTCCGCAGAAAAAAAGTTTTGAGAAAAACTTAAACTTTAATAAATTCTTGATTGGTTGTAAAAAAAATCTTTCAAATCAAACGTAGTTTGGCAAAGATAAGGCCAGTTAAAGAACAAGAGAGCAAAAATCATAAAAACTGTGGTAACTCGAAAACGGGACGAAAACGAGAAAATTACCTCTTAAGTTTTTCGACTTAAAATGACCTCAGGAATTCATGGTTTTCATTTGGGGCGGTGACTGTGGGACACCCTGTATATTGGAATGTCATTATACGTATTGATTTGGTGTCGTATCTCGGTTGTAAAGGAAAGAGGGTCACCTTCTTTATAAAATATGGATTGAAAGGAATTTAGCAAAGACTTAAGTTTTGAAACATCATTGTTGCTTAAATGATTTGCAAAAAGATTTTGAGGATTTTCAGCTATGAATTGTTCGTTACAAAATACACTCAAAACTTCTTCGTTTTGATGTGTAAAACTAGCATAAAACTCCTCCTCTTCGTTAAAATATAAAGGAATGGTTGCGTTGTTTGTTATGAGAGATCTTGTTCTATAATTTATTATTGGATTAAGACTAATAAGAATGTTGTTGCCAATCAAACCGTCAAAATAGTCGTGAAATTGGTATTCTAAAAAATTTACGTGATAATTAGATTCGTTAAATTCGTTGAAAAGTGGAATTCTTAATTCAACGTTTGCGGTGACATTGCGACCGAGTACTTTCAAAGTGCGATTGTTTGATGGAATTTGCCATTTAGGATTGCATACATTTTTGTTCATTATGCTGTACTCAGCCCCGCAATCAATAATTAATCTTAGGGTTCGGATTGGAGTTTTTATTGTTATATAGGGTAATCGTTTTGGCGAATTGTGGAAAAATTTTGACCGTTTTGGTCGTTTTCTTGGCTTCCCTCATTAAGGGTTATATCCATGGCCTCGTTGTTAGTATTTTGAGATCTATTCGACCTTCGGGATTGGTAACTTGGCAAAAAATTATTATTATTGTTAAAAGTTTGACCACTTCTATTGTTATTTTGGTTTTGTTGGTGGCCATTACTATTTTGTCTTGTTTGTTGAGATGCATTAGTATTTTGTCTTATTTGATTTTGTTGAGGGGTACTATAGCTATTTTGTCTACTTTGATTGCTCTGCGTATTAGATTGGTTCGGACCACCATTGTTTCTATAATTTGAAAAATAATTGTTTTGCCTGTTTCTATTAAATGAGGTGTTATTTTCTTGTCTAGAATTGAAATTTTGATTACGATTTACCTGTCTTAAACTTTGCGAGTAACTTTGCGAATTATTGGGACCGTAATTTCGGTGATCAAGTTCAAGAATTACATTATAGGCTTCAATTAGTGATTTTGGATTTCGGCTCAGCACAATGGATTTTGTGGGCTCAGGAAGATTATGTTTAAAGCTATCCAGAGCAATTCTTTTGTTAGATTGAATCAATGTAGGGTCATTTTGATTTTGAAGCAAAAGAGAGTTGTTAATCCTACTTAATAAATTATTTATGTGATTGTAATAATCTTCAATATTTGTTTTTATTCGAGCCGAACGTATTTGATCAAGCAATTTGTTTACAGATACCTTTTCTCCAAAGGCTCTTGTCAAAATAAGCTTAATCATACCCCAATCATTAACTATACCATGTTTTTGAAGCTCTACTCTTGCTCTACCTACGATTTTATCTTTAACAAACCCAGAAAGAATAGTTAAGGAATTAGAGTCAAAGGTTGTTAAAATAGGTGTCAATGAGTCTATCCTGTCTAAAAAGTAAAAAAGGCAACTGGAATTTCCATTGAACTCTGGAATTTTACTTATAAGATCTAATATTACCTTAAACTTATCTGCATCATTAAGGGCATCCATGTTGAGTTGTTGACGGTTTTTTGTTTCTTCTAGAACAGGATAAATTTGTTAAAGTTGTTTCTTCTTTAAATCGTTGATATATGTAGGCCTCTTTTTTATTTATTTTAAGTTAATTGTTTATTTGTTTATCATTCATTAAGATTTTTTTTTTTTTTTAAATAGTTCAATATATGTATCTTGGTGAATGATTATTGGTTTAATTGTTGAAACTTTTTGTTTGTTTTTTATTTACCTATTTTATTCTCGCTTCAGCATGGAAAGGAGTTCGATTTAGTTTTATAGGTTCATAAGTTTAGTTTTTGTAACAAAATTAATTAACTTTTTGTTTTTTGTTTTGTTTTGCTTTTTTTTTTTTTTTTTTTTTTTTTGCTACAAGCACAATTACATGAAAGCTTTAATCTATTTTTTTCTAAATGAGCTTTTTTTTTTTAAATGCTTAGCTAGTTTTTGCGAACTTGTTAAAGTCTTAGTTCATTAAATTTGGTTCGATGGTGCAAGGTGTACTTTTTTTTTGGAAAGCTTTTTTTTGGCTTGGTTCGAAGCACTTTTGTTTTCGAACAATTTTTTTTTTGTATGATTAGCTTCGCGTTGGGAACTGTATAACGGGTATGATTAAGACTCCCGCGTCTTTTTGTGATTGGTAGATGATTATTCTTGTTTTTAACAATTTTTTTTTTTTTTTTTCAACGTTTTTATATTTCAAAACTATTGGTTTTTAAATTATATTCTCTACCTATATACTTTATAGGTAGTTGAATTATGTTTTTTTTTTTTATGATTTTTGTTTTTCGTTGATTTTACTTGGGGTAACACTTAGTTTTAGGTTTTTCTTTAAAACATTTTTTTTTCAAAAAAAAAATTTTTTTTAAACAATCGTTACTTTTAATTTTATACAATGAAACCCGTCTTTTACCGACTGCGCCAGTTTGGTTGTGTACTAATTTTGTTAATGAAAACACTTTTTTTTTGTATTTTAAAGTTTAAGTTTAAGTATTTTATTTTATTATTTAACAAGAAACAAGTTTACAAATAGACGAATAATAGTCGACTGACTAAAGACTTAAAACTAACATACAAACAGGTACGATAAAACATAATAAGTGTTTACGATATCACGAATGATCTCTCCAGCATTATCTTCTTTAGAAGATGATATTGGAGAGAGACATACGTTCTTTGGATACACTTCTAGCGTATGTGGTTCATACGATAGAAGTGCTTGAAAACATAATCTCTTATAATGGAAGGGGAAGAACACAAATACTCTCCTTCTTATTCCATTATATAACAATATATAAAAAAAAATTTAATTTTGCTCACAAGTGGCTTCTTCAATAAATGTTAATTTCATAAATTATACTAAAAAAAAAGTAATAGGTTGTTTAATTTGTTAACTTGTAATTTTTTTTTTCTATTCCTGCCATAAAAACACAAAAAAAGATATTAAAACTCCAAAAACTTAGCTGCAAGTATTTATGATAAACTTTTGTATGGGCTCGACACACTGTGCGCCATCCAGAACGAGTGAAACGAATCTTATGTTTAGTAGAGACTACAATAACTGAGTGTGATCCACATTTCACAGACTTGTAGTGTAAGTTAAAGAGATTCCATTCTGCTCTTTGTGAGGCTGATGTTACTATTTTTTTTTCTCAGGTCTGCACCCTCCGACCACTTGTTGATGTGTTCGCTCTAAATCCTAGACAAAAACAACATTCAACAATTCTATGTCGAGTATAAAAATGACGTTAGAGACTCCTTGCTCGCCACACTATTGGATGCAGTCCGTTCGAGTGGCAATCAAGATGTGCAAGTTCGTATTACAAATACATTGCGAGGAAAGCATTTTGTTCCCCTCAACAGTTGTGTGCATGAAGTGACTCTCCTTCGTTTAGTGATAAAGAATTTCCAAAATTCCTGACGTAGATGTAAGATTTAAGAGAATTTCAACGCCAACATTCCTCGCCAAGTCTGAAGTAAAGTGTCACACAAGACGTTCATGTTTTGATATACAATTCGACTGAATAAATCTAAATCTCTAACCAAAGTTTTAACTTCAGAGTTTATTTGTAATTTCATTTGTAGTTTCAAAAGGTTTAGATTTACTAGGAACAAACTACTTCTCTTACGTACAAATTTCACTACTTAATTACGTACTTCTAGATTCAAGGAGCCATATGGAGTTTCAGTGGTTTTTCTGTAGCTAAAAAAGTACTGGAAAATGTACATCAGAAGCACTTCCAGATGTGCTTCGCTGATGTAGTTTTGAAGTACATTTGTCTGTACTTTTAATGGAGGGGAAATTCATTTCATCTTGCATGCAAGAAAGAGATAGATGCTTCACGTATTCTTATATACAGAAAGTATATAACTGAGTTTTTTCTCGAGCTCCTATCTTTTTTCAGTGGAAAAGAAGTACTTCTTTTACGTACATATTTCGCCGGTTTTTTCTGTAGTTCTACGTTTGCTGGGTAGTAGAAGTATCCCAGATCCCCACTCAATCTTAAAAACCTGAAGAAACATATTTTTTTTCTTTTAGATATATTTTCATGTTCATTCAGGAAAATGTACTGGTTGCTCGGACAACATTCTAGACTTAGTATTGAAAACAAATTATTAGCTTACAAGTAGAGCTGTAGAAAACCGTATGTATTCGTTACTTAAATGCGGGTATTCACTTCAGTAACGAGTAACGAAACGTTAGATACTGCCCAAATAATTTCGTTACTCGTATGTTTCGTTACTAGTACTGAACAAGTAACGAAACATGCGAAACATACGAAACTTGCGAAACGTGCGAAACATACGAAAAATACGGAACATACGAGTAACGACGATACTCCAATTCCAATACCAATTTGGATTGGATATACGAAATGCGAAACGAAAACAAAATGGTACATTGCATTTGTCGTGTGCGCATTATTTCGCATCTCGTATCGGTTCGGTATCATCATTTATGTATTTTACGATTTTGTTGTTCTGTTTTTTTGTATGTATATCAAAAGGGGTAAATAAGAATTCTGTTTCTTTCTCTTTCGTACCTGTTTTTTATGGACATGTGGGAGTGAGATATGTGAAAGTGTGTTTGAGTGTAGTGTAGATACATTCCAATTAGAATACCAATTTGGATAGGTATACGAAATGTGAAACAAAAACAAAATCGTACACTGCATCTGTTGGGGCGTAGCCGTAGTTGTATTCTGTTTTCTCCTTTTGTAATTAATAAAAAGAATTTTTCTTTTCCTTTGTTTGATTTGTTTAATTTATTTTATTCTTTAGTTTGATTCAAACAAATAATTACAATTTTGGTTTTATTCGTGGTTTTAAGTTTTTGTTTTTTTTTTTTTCTTTTGATTTCAAGTAGGTACTACTTTCTTGCTTGTGTGTGGTGAGGTGGTGTCTGACATGAGTGACGACAACTTTGAATGAGAATATGGAATGAATGTGACTGAATGAAATGATTGAATGGTTTTTTTATTTTAGGTTGGCTGCAATGACAATTTTTAAGTTTGGACCGGGAGGAAACGAAACATGGGCGTGTTCTGGAATGAGGATAATTTGCGTTCCGCAATTTTCCCTAAAACTGAGTACGCTTTTTACGTATTCGTTTGCGGTTCCCCTCGGTAGAACATTCTGAATTGAACAGCATTTATCGCATCTCGTATCGGTTCGATATCGGTATCATCACTTCATCAGTAATGCAGGTACCCAGCAAACGCAGAACTACAGAAAAAACCGGTGAAATATGTACGTAAAAGAAGTACTTCTTTTCCACTGAAAAAAGATAGGAGCTCGGGAAAAAACTCAGTTATATACTTTCTGTATATAAGAATACGTGAAGCAGCTATCTCTTTCTTGCATGCAAGATGAAATAAATTTCCCCTCCATTAATAGTACAGACAAATGTACTTCAAAAGTGCATCAGCGAAGCACTTCTGGAAGTGGTTCTGATGTACATTTTCCAGTACTTTTTTACCTACAGAAAAAGCACTGAAACTTGTACTTTTAAAGTACTTATTTTGAGCACTTTCATGGGTTTATATTCGTACTGCTAAAATCCATATTTTAATTTCATCTGAAAATAAAAAAATCTTCAAAACAAACAAACAATTCTTTTAAACAACTATTATTTAATATTTTATTGGAAAAACACAAAATAGTTTTTTTTTTTAAGCAAAATACATAAAAAAAAGATCCTTGGGCACGCGACTGTGGCCTGGCCAGTTGAGAAAAATGAAAAAGAAAAAAATACTCTGCAGTCTGCACTTTGGTGGTAGTGTTTGTATCTTGTTTTGATTGTTTTTTTCTAAATGCTCAAGGCTGAAGCTGCTGTAAACTCAGTCAATGATGTCTGGAATTGATCGCCACTAAAAGACAGAAAAATCAACAACTTTATAATTTATCAAATTTATAATCAGCATACCTTTATTTTCCAAATCAATTGGTGGTTGTTTTTGTATCATTTTTGTATTACTTTTTTTTTCTAAATGCACAAGGCTGAGGCTGTGCATTTTGATGGTGGAAATAAATTTTTGTGGCGTGCCGAAGAATTTGTGTGGTAGATATTGTTTAGAGAAAATAGTTTTCACAAATAACACTCAACACTGAGAAGATTATATATTTTTTAAATTAAATTGTTTTTATTTTTATTCTTCAAATGGAGCAGCGAAAATTTTTTTTGATGTTGCTGTGGCTGTGGCTATCAAGGTTTTACTAGTTTCACTAGAAAATATAAAATGTAGGAAAAGTCAAATCAAACGCGAGCCGCCATTACAAAAGAGACAAAACTTTGTGCATTGCATACATCGCACTCTTTTCCTCCCATTTATCAAAGAAGAGTTTATTTTTTCAGGAGAAACAAAACTTCTATTTTTGGAGGGGAGAGATTTTGGTAAATAAGGAAACACATACATCCTCAAAATAAGCTTTGTTGGTGGTTGTATTTTCCCCTAAACTACTGAGGTTTGGTTTGCAGGGGTATTATTCAACGACTTTTGCTCAAAGAAATGTACATAGGTATATTTTAATAGTTTCATTTTTGCTCGGTTTTTAATCGTTGAACAATGGACATAAATTAAGAAATATTTTTGTTACTGCTCATTTAACATAAATTGACTCGTAGTTTTAAAGAATATAAATGAATAAGTGAATCGACAAGAAAAAAAAGTAAGACAACTGGAAAATAATAATGTCATTCTAAATGAATTTCCATGATTTAAAAATTAGCACAAAACAACATGAATATTTTATACATACATATATGTATGTATGTTCAAATATTAAATAAAACCCAATTTTGAGTAAATTAAAAAAAGTATTTCTTCAATCGATTTTATCTTTTTTCTAGTTTCCTTTTTGTTTTTAAACGTATTCTCAAGTTCCACTTGATTTTTTATAAATTAGTCTAATGAAGAGTTTTCCTTGAATTTTTGTACTATATTTTCTTAAGTTATTTTTTACCTACATGACAAATTAATAAGTTTGAATGAACTTGTCAGTTTTTCCCCAAATTAAATACGCTGTTGACTTACAATAAAAAAAAAACAAAATTGAATACTTTCGTTCTTCAGGATTAAATTTCCGCGGACAATTTATAGTGAGAAACATAAATTTTTTTAGTAAGTACATATGTACATACCAACCTAAATATGTAAATATCTACATTCATTTATGTATTATTATCAATTTCACTTTCTTTAAAACTCCATAATGATTTTTTTTCTCCGATTTATTGATGTCTTGTTGGAGACCAAGCGAGTTTTTGTTGGTGTAAAAAAATAAAAATGTAACCTAAGCCTAAGGTAAAGCAATTAGTTTCATTTTCACACCAAAACCAGTAAATGGAACGACAGATCAAAATCAAAGACTGCAAAAAGTTGTTCCAATTCCACCGTTTTTTCTAGATACCTATCTATATACATATGTAGGTTTGTATGTAAAACTAGAGAAGTAGAGAAAAATTAGTTCGATTTGTGTTTCAATTTGGACTTTTGATTTTTATTTACGATCGCCATTTTTAATTTCACTTCCAGAATTATGTACCTACTTGTACATATTTGGGTTGGTTTTTTGTTTTTGTTGGTTTTTTTTGCAATTTAGTTTTGTTTTTGTTTCCTTGGAAGGCGGGATTGAGTAATTGTGTGTAGGTATGCAAAAGGATTGTGAATGCATTTTAAGAAAGTAGTAGGTACCTGATCAATGAATGAAATTTTGTTCTTTAAGAGTGGGTGTCCCCGAATGACGAACTCAGACTTCATGTAAATGAGATTGTGTGTATTAGTGACCTTTCTTCGCCATACATCTCCCACGTTCAACGTCATCTCAACTCAGTTCTCTCTCGGTATCTTTATTTGCATTCTCTTTCCCTTTCTAGAGAACCAAAGTCATAAAATTAAAGTCTATTTAGGTAGAAAAAACAAATCAGCATCAAGGAAATAGCAAAAAAAAAGGGTTGCAAGCCTTGCAAGTGTATATTGCGGTTTTGCTTTGCGCAACAGACTGCCTGTCTTTCCAAATTTTGTTTTCATAGAAAAAAATATATCCATACAGTTGCTCAGAAGAATACCTAACATGCAACATCATAAATTTATGAAAGAGAAAAATAAACCAGTTTAAAAAAAAAAAAACAAGAATACAAAAAAAAAACTCGTTTATCCTATTCCATATAGCTACCACGCAACACCAGATACCATACATTGCAAACGTGCGAGAGATCCATTTCCTGTATCCTCTCATTTTCGCGAAAAAAATACAACAACACTTTGCATGCACTTAGCCTGGCGCCAATCCTTTTTTATGGAAAAACCTATGTACAAACAATATGTAGAATGCAGATACCTAAGTTCATCTTATTCTTTATACCACCAAACAACCACTCGACAGAGCGAGTGCGAGAGATCATGTAGAAACAAAATAGAAGATAATAAAGAGAGAGATACAACTAGCGCCAGCGGAATTTGTTTGAACTACAAATTCCAATACATACGCATTCCATGAATTTCTGAGGAAAAAATGGAAAGTAGGCTCTTTTTCAAAAATTAATTGTAAGAAAACTATTATAGCAATTCTTATTTTCTAACTTGATATTGATAGAAAAAATAATGAAAAAAAATAAAAAAATATAACAAAAAATCTAAAAATTCTGGTTTCATAGTACAGTTTATTGTTTTTGGGACTACTTAAAAAGCGATTGGAGGGTTACAAAATAATATTTTCCAACAAAATATAGTTTTACTCCATAGTCCATAAACTAAGCTTTTAAATAAAATAAAAATCAAAATCATACTTTGAAAAACAAAGAAATTAAACCACTTTTTTTGTTAAAAGTTAAGAAAAAATGACTTTTTAGTATTTTTTTGTTGTTTAAGACCTTAAAACCTAATATAAATTTCTTAAACTAATCAATGTGTTAGTATTTGAGTTGAGGTACTTATTTCTTTTTATTTCGATGAATTTTATCAATAATTGCAGAAGTTATACATGTTCAAACATTGTAACATAAGGAAAAATAGCTTCAGTTTCGATTAATTTTTTTCTATGAAAAATACATTTTTAGTTTTTCAAAATAGTTTTACTCCGTAGTTTGATTCAACCTCAATCCAAAATAGAAATAAAAAAAATAAAAATTTTAGTCTAACTAAGAAACAAACCAATGTCTTTCAGGTCGTTCTAAAACAACGAAAATTTTATCATGTTTTGTTCTCTCTTAATTACAAGTGCACAAATTTGGAAATTGTGGGGATAAAGATATTTAGCTTTGTTTATTATCTAAATAATAAAATTTATTTCATTCAATTATCTTTAAAAATGTAAAAGTTATTCACCGATTTGTAAACGATAACCCGATTTTTACGTGGTCCACTCAGCCTTAATATTTTTTCATAGGATAGGTTAGGGTTAGGAATAAACAAATGAGATCTGGTTTTGGGATATTTTTTGTAAAACAAGGAAAAAAGAATGCACGCACAGTTTTATTTGTTTGCGCATTGATTTGTTTTGTGTTTATTTTTTTTGTCTTGTTGAACTGGGGTATCAAATCATGAGTATCTAAGGGCCAGTTGTACAAACGTGGTTCATCCTCAGATCAACGTTTGAACTCGGTTCAACTCATTTGCAGTGTTGTACAATCGAGGTTCAGGTCTTAACCCACTGCTGAACCAAGATCAGAAGTTACCCACCGATATTGGTGGGTTAGCAGTGGTTCAGCCATGGATCAGGTGATTTTTAGTGGAAAAAATATTGCTTTCTCACTTTAATCTGAATTTTTTGACAGTTCAGATAATAGGTGGTGGAAATTAATATGGTTTTCCAAAATGATTGGGGTGTTTTTTTTTTTATTTGTTTAGGATCAGTTTGTGATGGTAAATAATAAATAAAATAATAACACAGCTTTTACCACTTTTATTTGTATTTTTTAATACTTTATTAATTTTTATAAATGATTATACAATTTTCTCCAAAAAAAATAAAACAAAACAAAAAACAAATACAACAACCACCCAAGAATCCTCCTCGTCCTGATTAGTACACTTGATGAACGTCCGGTTGCCATTAGGAGTGGCAAAAGATTATTTTCAACAAAATAATGTTTTATTTTTGTGTATTTTATCCCAAATCACAATTGATAGATAGACGAAACATTTTCACGAACTTTGTGCTTTATAAAATAAGGACAACTGACAGTGACATTAGGCATATATATACCAAAATTTTCTTGTATATAAACCTGAACTGCGGTTCAGCTGACTCTCGCTTGATCCACTACTGTACAACCCAATCAAAGTTGAACCTGGTTCAAGAGTTAACTCGAGTTCAGCTGATCCGTGGGTTAACCCTCAATTTGTACAACTGGCCCTAAGTAGGTAGGTGAAACAAGTAGGTTCCCAGCAAACGCAGAACTACAGAAAAAACCATTGAAATATGTACGTAAAAGAAGTACTTCTTTTCCACTGAAAAAAGATAGGAGCTCGGGAAAAAACTCAGTTATATACTTTCTGTATATAAGAATACGTGAAGCAGCTATCTCTTTCTTGCATGCAAGATGAAATAAATTTCCCCTCCATTAATAGTACAGACAAATGTACTTCAAAAGTGCATCAGCGAAGCACTTCTGGAAGTGGTTCTGATGTACATTTTCCAGTACTTTTTTACCTACAGAAAAAGCACTGAAACTTGTACTTTTAAAGTACTTATTTTGAGCACTTTCATGGGTTTATATCCGTACTGCTAAAATCCATATTTTAATTTCATCTGAAAATAAAAAAATCTTCAAAACAAACAAACAATTCTTTTAAACAACTATTATTTAATATTTTATTGGAAAAACACAAAATAGTTTTTTTTTTTGAAAAAAAAAAAAATAAATAAAAAAAAGAGATCCTTGGGCACGCGACTGTAGCCTGGCCAGTTAAGAAAAATGAAAAAGAAAAAAATACTCTGCAGTCTGCACTTTGGTGGTAGTTTTTGTATCTTGTTTTGATTTTTTTTTGTAAATGCTCAAGGCTGAAGCTGCTGTTAACTCAGTCAATGATGTCTGGAATTGATCGCCACTAAAAAACAGAAAAATCAACAACAACTTTATAATTTATCAATTTTATAATCAGCATACCTTTATTTTCCAAATCAATTGGTGGTTGTTTTTGTATCATTTTTGTATTACTTTTTTTTCTAAATGCACAAGGCTGAGGTTGTGCATTTTGATGGTGGAAATAAATTTTTGTGGCGTGCCGAAGAATTTGTGTGGTAGATATTGTTTAGAGAAAATAGTTTTCAAAAATAACACTCAACACTGAGAAGATTATATATTTTTTAAATTAAATTGTTTTTATTTTTATTCTTCAAATGGAGCAGCGAAAATTTTTTTTGATGTTGCTGTGGCTGTGGCTATCAAGGTTTTACTGGTTTCACTAGAAAATATAAAATGTAGGAAAAGTCAAATCAAACGCGAGCCGCCATTACAAAAGAGACAAAACTTTGTGCATTGCATACATCGCGCTCTTTTCCTCCCATTTATCAAAGAAGGGTTTATTTTTTCAGGAGAAACAAAACTTCTATTTTTGGAGGGGAGAGATTTTGGTAAATAAGGAAACACATACATCCTCAAAATAAGCTTTGTTGGTGGTTGTATTTTCCAATAAACTACTGAGGTTTGGTTTGCAGGGTTGTAGGTACCTACATATAGTAACATATCTGCTACACTTTGTTTTTAATTTTGATCAAGTAAAGTTAGTAGGTAGGTACATCGTACATACCTACATCAATCAAATAGTAACTATGTACAAACGTTACTTAACGTAGGTAGAACACATTTATACTTACACAAATAAACTCATTTAAACCGTAGTCAGTCAGATATGTTTGTAATTATATTATGTATGTAGCAAATACTACGTATCTCATTGTTGTAGGTACATTATAATAGGCAGGTTTATGAAATTAAACTAGTTTTATCAACTTCAGATTTTGATCAACTACCTACGATTTTTATTCACAAAACAGAACATAAAAATTTATTTTACAAAAGAAATTATAAATTGTACGTACAAAATAACAACACGGATTTTTCGGGTTCCGTAGCCAGAATCATGTAGAGACAAATAATATTTGAAAATAAGTAGGTAGGTAAGTATGTACTTACGAATTTTCAAAAACATAAAAATGTTTAAATTGAAATACCTACCTAGCTGCATTAAAAATACCTAATCATTATATAATAAAACGGCGAACGGAAAACGTTAATTATATACCGACCGATAGCAAATGTTCCCTAGATGTGCAGAATGCATATTTTTTAAAGTTTTTATTAACCGAAATAGGTAAATTGATTAAAATAAAATTCGATATTTTAGTAAAAAAAAAAAAAAACAACAAAGCAAAACAAAAACAACTGGAGATATCTGTTGGCAAACTTCCAATGGACTGGAATGAAATGTCATTCATGACTGAATGAATGAATGAAAGCATTCAGCGAAAATCAAAAAAACATTAAGGTGAGTTCACATTGGTGCGTTGTTTTAAGATCGCATGTAAACTATGGTTAACTTTCATTGTTTTAGTTATCTAAGTTGCTAAAATCGAATTTTATTAAAATCGAGTCTATTACTAAGGTCCAATCTTTTGTAAACACTTCAATTTTCAATTTTAAATTCATTTTTATTTTTCATCATCTTAAAACTATCTTAAAGCTAGACAAGAATTCATAAAAACTAGCCTACTTATCAATTACTTACAACTAACTTACTGGCCCTATACGGGCACTCTAAGTTATTCTTCATTTTTCTTAATACTAATGCCTTTCGGCCTTAAAACACTTTTGATACCAATGAAATCTATTTTCGTCCTTTTCTCTCTTGAAAGAACATAAGAATTTGTCAGCAATTACATGAAGCCTCAAGAGGCGCGACTCTTTTTAAACATAATGAGTGCAAAAGAGAAAAAAGATGAAAGAAAAAATTATCCGACCGGAGAGTCGTGGGTCGTGAGTCCGAGACTCTTTTTTGACGTTTCTTTTTCCACTTTTTCTTTTTTCAACATTCCCTCACATTTCTTTTTGCTTCTTGGTGCAATACAACAACATCAAATTTTAATTCAAAAGATAAATGTCAAATTTGAGTCCTTGACTCAAGAGGCATCGAGTAATAGTACGCGCCTCACAGAATGATTACACACCCGACAAACAATTTTGGTTCTATAAAGCTTTACAGATACAATTGTTGCTTCTTTAAAGCATTTTAGAAGCAAAATTGTTAGTAGGGCAGCCACACAAAAAAATATAAAAGTTCTGACCTGGGATTGCGACTGCGACGAATTTTTCATATAGTTTTTGGGTCGCTGGAACCGAATCCGAAGTCCGTTTTGCTCCATCACGTCAGGTTTTCGAAATAACCTCATAAAATGTCACGAAAACAAAAAAAAATTTTTCTCTGATCTGGATGTGCGATTATGCTAATCATATAGTTTTTGGATAACTGAATCCATATTCGAAGTCAATTTCGCCTTATCACGCCAGGTTTCTGAGATATCCTCAAAAAAATGTCAAAACCAAAAAAACAAAAGTTTTTATCTGGGGTTGCGATTAAATTTTTCATATATTTTTTGGGTCGCTGAAACCGAATCCGAAGTCTATTTTGGCGTATCACGTCAGGTTTTTGAAATATCCTCAAAAAATGTCTAAACTAAAAAAAAAGTTCTTATTTCACATTTTTTGAGAATATCTCAAAAACCTGACGTGAAACGGAAAAATAGAGTTCGTATTCGGTTTCAGCAACCCAAAAACTATATGAAAAACCTAGACGCAACCCCAGATAAGAAATTTAGTTTTTTTGGTTTTGACATTTTTTTGAGGATATCTCAGAAACCTGACGTGATAAGGCAAAATTGACTTCGAATCTGGATTCAGCGATTCAAAAACTATATGATTAACATATTCGCACATCCAGATCAGAAAAAAAATTTTTGTTTTCGTAACATTTTATGAGGTTATCTCGAAAACCTGACGTGATGGGGCAAAACGGACTCCGGATTCGGTTTCAGCGACCCAAAAACTATATGAAAAACTTAGTCGCAACCCCAGGTCAGAACTTTTATTTTTTTTGTGTGGCTGTGTTATCAAAAGAAAATTCGAAAAAAGAGTCAAGCCTCTTGAGGCTTCATGTAATAGCTGACTTTGACAGTTCCTTTACCATTTTACCAAGTTTTCACTTTTAGACGTTTACATTTTTGCATAAAAGCCACTAATATTTAATCACCGCATGGCAAAGCGTTTTTCTTATGAGGTTCAGGGAAAACTAACAAAAACGTCTTTTTTGTTTCTTATCTACAATAACAATAAAAAAAAGGGAAATTTACAATATTAATTTTTTTTTTATTTCTTTCTAGCGCTATTTGTTTTTGTTTATTAAAGCAAAAATTAAGCTTTCTGCATCATTATTTTTGATTTTAAGGTAAGAAAAACTGTCAAAAAATGAGTTTGAAAATGTTCACTTTTTTTCTAGCTAGAGTAATTTTAAAAAAGAGTTAACAAATTGTTTTTTATACAATTAAATAAGTTTTTTTATACAAAAAATAAGCAAAAAAAGCCATTTTTTGCAAAAAGTAAAAAAGTGATAGAAATTTCGAACTCGTTTTGTGACAGTTTTTACGACCACAAAGTTAAAAATTATGATGCAAAAAGCTTATTTTTTGGTTTCAAACTAAATTTTTGTAGTTTTTCCAAAAACAAATAGCGCTAGGAAGAAATAAAAAAAAATTAATTTTGTAAATTTCCCACTTTTTCACTTTTTAGGTCATTGTAGGTGTGGCTTTAACATAAAAAAAAACGTTATCGTGCGACGCAGTTGGTGTGGTAAAGCCTTAAGAATTGATTCGTCAGCTATTACATGAAGCCTCAAGAGGCGCGACACTTTTTAATTATAATGAGTGCAAAAGAGAAAAGAAAAAATTTGACGTTTCTTTTTCCAATTTTTCTTTTTTCAACATTAGCCGTTTTTTATTATCACTTGATCCATATAGATCATTACTTTAAATGTATTACAACAACTACATGAGATCTTGCTTTTCATCAGGATCACGAATCGTGATCTTGCTTTTCATCAGGATCACGAATCGAAATCTTGCAAGATCTCATGTAGTTGTTGTAATACATTTTAATTAATGATCCATATGGATCAAGTGATAATAAAAAACAGCTATTCTCTCTCATTTCTTTTTGCTTCTTGGTGCAATACAACAACAACAAATTTTAAATCAAAAGAGAAATGTCAAATTTGAGTCCTAGACTCAAGAGTCATCGTGTAATAGTACGCGCCTCACATTATCAAAAGAAAATTCGAAAAAAGAGTCGCGCCTCTTGAGGCTTCATGTAATAGCTGACTTTGTTTGATTAAAAAATTTCGATTCTCACTTTCAAAGGGATGTTTTGCTTAAAACTTCAATGCCACACAGTACCACGGATTACCTTTTGACTACTGTATACTGTGAAGATCAACACCTGAACGCACCTTTAATAACTGTGAACCTATCTTTAATCTCTTATTAATATCTGAACGCATTCATTAAAATTTTCACAAATATCATTCCAACTTGAAGTGCGATAAATAACGCCCTCTCCTTTCCGGAAATTTAAACTTCTACAAGCTAAGCTAAGACGAGAACCTACAAAGGCATACAATGGCGTGAACTTTGTATATAAAACATTGTATATATATTTCTATATATATATATATATACAATGTATAAAATATAGATTTTATATACAAAGGGCGTGAATGACAAATTTGAGTGAAGTTGGTGGAGGTTGAATGATTGAATGATGGAATTTGAACGAATGGAACATGAAACAGGTTGAATTGAATCACAAAATACAAGGTGCAAACACAATGCATTAAGGCGATTACACTTTGCATTTTCTTTTTCGATACTTTTTTTATGTAGTTGAGCGTAGTTAAAACGTAGTTCAACAACATCTAAATCAAGTTTAAAAAATATCAAAAAGTATTAATATTATATATACCTGTGTATTTTGTCTTCAAAAAGTGTAGTTAATCGCAAGAAAACATCAACAAATAATGAAACTATTTTGGTATAATTGTGTTTAAAACTGTGCAAATAAAAAAAAATACTCGAATTTCGAGGGCGGGGTCGGCTAGTATGTATAAATATGCTAACAAATTTAAGGAGTATCTAGGTACCTACATTAATTTTGTTTAGACTTTCAGTAGGTATTTTAACTTGGAAAAAAATCGATATCTTTAAAATATATTTTGAAAAAAATCGTGCAAGTTAGATTATCTATAAATCAAGAACAGCGGAAACGGAGAACATTCAAATGTCTGGTTTGTCTTTGATCCATATTGCAGAACCAAAATATTTAAATACCTAACTATACACCCACCGAAATAACTAAAAAGGCAGTCGATTTTTTTCGTTTTTAAAACATATAAAGGATATTTAATTTTTACTCCTTGCACGAATAAGATGACAAGTGTATACTGGATTGTTTGCCACCCTTTATTTTTATTTAATTCGTTAAACTTAATTTTAAAAATTATTTTTTTAATTTCTGGTGGGAAATAATTATAAAGGCACAGCTGATTTTCACATTAAAAGTGTGGTTTAGCGGGATCAAATGTAACCAAAAGTAAGCAAAACAGTTGGAAAATGAATTTAACCCATTATGAACATTTTATAAGTAAAATTTTTCGGTTTTTTATAATAAAGCCTAGTACGCAGATCGCGCTAAAATTTATCTTTCATACAAATTTCCTCCAAAGATAAATTTTAGCGAGGATTTTTAGCCAGGTAGTACGCAGTTCACGCGCTAAAGTCGAATTCTCATCTACTAATTTTGCAAAAAGTCTCCACTCAATTTAGCTCGCGAAATAATACTCAGCGCATTTTTTCACAGATAAATTTAGACATTTTTGTGGTTGTTGTTGTTGCTGCAAGGAATAAGAGGCAAAAAAACCTTGGAATATATAAAAGAAGAGGAATAAAACAAAATGAGAGCGTAAAAAAGGTATTCTGCAGGTAAAAAAAATATGTAATGTAATATTGAATGTAAGCTGGTATAAGTAAATGAAACTGTGATTCAGCCGTTATTTTTAAATTTAAATTTATCTTGGCTTTTAGCGAACGCGTGTAGAGATAAAAATTGTCGAGATAAAATTTAGTTTAGCGCGATCTGCGTACTGGGCTTAAGGCGTGAAAAACCCTTGACGCAGGCAGAAATGGGCAAAATCAAGGCTGACCATGAAAATTGATTGTCCAACCGCGAAAAGTCTGGAGGAGAAGAAAGGTCCGATTGTGTAATTGATAATTTAACTTACAAAGATGACAAGTATGGTTACCTAAAACGATCAGGAAAGAAGCCTTTGGTCGAAGAGAGAGCCAAAAGTGACAAAAAATGCAGTAATTTTCGTGAGAATTTGATAACAAGAGAAGTTTTCGTGAAAATAAACTTGATAGTGGGAGTACGGCAAATGCAGCAAATAATTAAGGTGGAATTAAGTCATTCCTACGAAAGAAAATGTGGAAAACCGGCGCCTTTGTCAAAGCATAAACTTTCCCGCTTTCGCATCGGTGAAAAGCATAGATTCTGGGATGAAAAATGGTTCGACGTCGAAGTTCGACGATTATTAAAAATGAACTATTTATTGCCCACACTTTGAATTGATTTGTTTTTTCTATGGAGAATTTTTTTTATTTACAATAGGTAGGTACATTTTTTTGTAAGGCAAAATATTGTTTTTGTCAATAAAGATAGTATTTTTTTTAATGCAAAACATTATCAAGTTGCAGTAAATAGTTGTTTTAAAAAAGATTTTTTACAACCCTGATTTATTTTTTTGTATGTTTTGCTTCCATCAAAAAAAATAAAGTTCACCTGTTTGATGCAATTCAAATGTAAACAAAAACATGAAAAGAATTCGCCAATTCATTCACTCTACTCTATCTAAGAACCTGCTTACCTACCTATCCATCTACCTAAATTTTCACAGATTTAAGCGACCCATACACATAGACACCAGACAACACACTTCTGTGGTCACCGGCAGTGTTGCCATTAAAATATTTTGAAAAATCTGCAGAAACTATGAAAAAAAATCTGCAATGAAGAAAATTGCGAACAGGTGTCAGCTAAAATTAATTTCGAGAATAATTTTTCTCGCTGAAATTGTTAAATTTGTATCAATAGCTTCTTCCCTGGAACCCTGGAAGTGTTTATAAATACCTAATTATATCGTTAGGCTTTTTCCTCTATAAAATCAAAATCGTACTGAGTTTTGTTACAATTTGAATTTAGAAAATGAAATCAAGAAGGAAAAATATAGAACGTTATGAACAAATTCCAGCTGATTTGAAAACTAAAGTTAATACCATTTTACTGGATTTTTTTGAAATGAAATCTATTTTTGTTATTGAAACGTTAAGTTTCAGTTGCAGATAAAATCTGCACTGCAGATTTATGGTTCTTAAAAGTCTGAGAATGTGTTGAAAATCTGCAAAATGCAGATAAATCTGCACTATTGGCAACACTGGTCACCGGAGCGAACACACAAGTGTCTTGTCTATGGGCCGACCATAAACAAAAAATACCAAGACTGGAAACTCGGCAGTCAACTGACGTTTGCCTACAAGCTGCGAGGAGTGGTGAATGTCGTGAACCTATCGTTGTGTTCGTGTCCGATGAGTGGTGAATGTCGTGAATCTATAAATGTGTGCGTGTTAACGTCATTTACCAACGTGGTAGCTTTCACATATATTCACAGACAACACTGTACACAACAAGGTTTTGGGGGGAAAGACGTACGAAAGTTTCCAGTCTTGGTATTTTTTGTTTATGAGTAAGGTCATGGTCTTAAGAGATCCTTTCTTATTATTCTCTTTATAAATTAAAAAAAAGCTTTTTTGTCGGCTGAAAAATTCTCTTCTCCTTTTTGATTCCAATTTAAAAAGCTCTTGTAGGCTGAAACGTGTCGGCTGGAAAAAATTTTGATGACATTTTTTTTTCTATGGGATGCGATATCTGTATATAATTGTCTGTGTAAAAGCTTGTTCTAAGCTTACTACATCAAAGAATCTGAAGTGAAAAGAAAAAATATAAGCGTTGCATGTTATAACATGAAATAAGGAAAATCAAATAGGATCATCTCTAATAGATATATAAACATTTTTGTTGGGGATAATATTATGATTTCGGTGATGTGGTGGTGGAAGTGTCAATATAATGTACCTGTGTATGGGATGCGCGATCAGTCTTACATTTTAGCACAGACAATTATATACAGATATGGCATCCCATAGAAAAAAATTGTCATCAAAATTTTTTCCAGAAGACACGTTTCAGCCGACAAGAGCTTTTTAAATTGGAATCAAAAAGGAGAAGAGAATTTTTCAGCCAAAAAAAAAGCTTTTTTTTTTAAATTTAAAAAGAGAACAATAAAAAGGATCTCTTACGTTACGACCATGACCTTACTCACTCTCCCGCGAAAATAAAAAAAGGAGTGCAAGTGGGTAGATAGACGTGATTTCAATTCGTCTTTGACTTTCTAAGCAATCAGCTGCTGTGAAATATTTCAAATAGGTATGTATCGTCGGCATAAAGCAAAATTGTTCTAAGTACATAGGATTCCTTAAGGACTAAGAACAATTTTGCTTTACGCCGACGATATGTACACTCCGTTTCAACTGAATAAGCACACAAATTTTCAAAGGTATTTTGTCCATTTTTTCCTAAGATCGATCTTTCATGTAACATTTGATGATGTTTACAGTTAGCTTCCGATGTTGAGAAACCAAATCAGAAAGAATAATTCTCAAAGTACCGCTATTTTTTTTCGTGTTCTCTTACAAAGCGTCCCATATGGAAAAATGCAGTTTTTTTTTGCGTCAACTGAATAGACACACGGTCTTTCAAGGTCAATATCTTCGTTGTTTATGAGAGTTTTGAGGTGTTTGGCATACCAAATCAAAGGTTGAAATGTTCTCAGTGAGATTTTGTCATTTAATTAAAATTTAAAAAAAAGTAGTAGATTAAAAGCTTTGAATACTGTCGACAGAGCTAAAATTAATTTGTTAACGGAACAAGTACTGACCGGGTCTGCTATAGCTACCAAAATTGATCGGAGTTTTAGTGTGTTGCCTATTCGTACCTCAAAAATAAAAGTTCGTACAGGAAAAATATGAATTAAAGTAAAAAACGACAAAAATAGCAGTTAATCAACGAGAAATTTTGAGATCGGCCTCCAATTCATTTGAATCTGGGGCAAAAATCAAACAAAAAGCTGGTGTTTCTGCAAGTGTTTCAACACTCCGCAGAGTAATTAACAGCACGGATCATTTTAACCCATTAAAAGTCCAAAAGAAACCAACTTTAAACAAGCAACAAAAAGGTATTCGTTTAGAATTTTCTAGACTCCATATGAGCTGGAAAAATGAGTGACTCAAAGTGGTTTTTCTCATTTGAAAAAGTTCAATTTTGATGGATTCATAATTGAAGTCAACGGGGCCATCAAAATTGACTTTCAAATTCACAAATCTCATTCTGAGATTCGTCAATAGAAAACGACATTAGGAAAAAATGGACAAAATACCTTTGAAAATTTGTGTGCTTATTCAGTTGAAGCGGAGTGTACATAAACTGTATGTAATTGAAAATATTTTATAAGAGAGTGTCGGCTGATTTTGAGATTTCATGGGCACTGGGCACCGATCAGATTGTTCAATTGTGTGTAGACATATAGACATACATATGAGGTGCAGAGTGTTGGTGAAATATGAACATGAGCATAGTGTTCGTATCTTCTTATACATTAAGCCGATGTCGTTGGGCGACATGACGTCTGCGTGCATAAGGCGGCCGGCCCATAGACAAGATACTTGTGTGTTCGCTCCGGTGTGCACACAAGTGTGGTGTCTGGTGTGTATGCGTCGCTTAAATCTGTGAAAATTTTGGTAGATGGATAGGTAGGTAAGCAAGTTCTTAGATGAACTTTATTTTTTTGATGGAAGCAAGAAAAAAAAGCAGGGTTGTAAGTAAAAAATCTTTTTTAAAACAAATATTTACTGCAACTTGATATTGTTTCGCATTAAAAAAATACTATTGCACCATCTTTATTGACAAAAACAATATTTTGCCTTAAACAAAATTGTATCTATTGCAAATAAAAAAAAATTCTCCATAGAAAAAACAAATCAATGCAAAGTGTGGGGGTGTGGGCAATAAATAGTTCATTTTTAATATTCGTCGAACTTCTTACAATTTTAGTTGCAATAATTATTTTTTTTAATGGAAATATTTTTCTGTTGTACCTTATACAATTTTCTTTTATTGATGCATTTTTTTTCGGTTGCAATAAACTTTTTTTTTCCATTAAATTTTTTGTTTTCCAAAAAGTATTCTTTTAAATTTAAATTCATTTTTTTACTTGCGGTTTACGATTTACGGAAAAGTTAAGAATTCGTAAAAAATCGAACTCGAGATAACAAAAAGCGAAGATTGGGTCTCGCAATAATTTTGACTGTCTGCCTCTATCTCGATCTGTAGCGATTTCCCTACTTGAAAATTGGTAACTAAGAGTGATTCCGTAGAGGGAACATTTGCTTTAGGACCAAAATAAACCTTTTATAGAAAAGGTCGGGTTTCTCAAAAATTTTTGAATTTTTTTGAAACTTTTTTTTTTAATCATATTCAATTATACATTGTGATTCAATAGTAATAAGCCAAAAAGCTAGAGCGTGTAGGTTAGGTCGAGGCAAGAAAAAAATCATCTCTTACAAACATTTTAAAGAAAGCCATTTAAGGCACAGTTTTTGAAAAATTAATTTTTAAAATAAAAATTTTGAAAAAAAAATTTCAAAGTAATTTTTTTTTTAATTTCTTGTAATTAGGTACTAATTTAGTTTTTTAAATTCGATGCTCTTATTCATTTTTAAACAAAAACAAAAAACCAAAAATATTTTGTGATTTTCGAAAAATTAACAAAAAACCAAAACTCGTTTTTTCTAAAAAACTTCTTTATTTTTTGTTTTTACGTGGCTGGACTTGTTGATAAATTAATTTATGAAACATTAACCATTCGTCAACTATTTTTTAAACATTTAGACTTAATTAAGGATACAATAAAGTGATACCATATTGGATTAACCCTGAATTGATCAACTTTTTTCATTGATAACACCTGAAAACTTACCTGAGAATTTTTCTTACTATGTCTGGGGTGCCCGCTGCTCATGGATTCTAGCTTTAAGGGGTTTTAGGCAATTTCTTAATGGAAATTGAATGACAAATAATAATGTACATCCAATAGATCAATCGAGGACAAGAAAAGGCAAATACGAAGGATAAGAATTCAAATGTTATCTAGGAAAAAATGAATCTCTTGAAACCTTTAAAAATCAAAGAATATGATTTAAAAAGTCCTTTTTTTTATTTTGAACTGCTTGCGCAAGTACTATTTCATTGTATTTTATAAAAAAAAATAAATCAATTATACTGCCTTAAGGTCCTTACAGCTAGAATCCATGGGCAGCGAGCACCCCAGACATAGTAGGAAAAATTCTCAGGTAAGTTTTCAGGTGTTATCAATGAAAAAAGTTGATCAATTTAGGATTAATCCAATACGGTATCACTTTATTGTATCCTTAATTAAGTCTTAATGTTTAAAAAATAGTTGACGAATGGTTAATGTTTCATACATTAATTTATCAACAAGTCCAGCCATGTAAAAACAAAAAATAAAGAGATTTTTTAGAAAAAACGAGTTTTGGTTTTTTGTTAATTTTTCGAAAACCACAAAATATTTTTCAATTTGGTTTTTTGTTTTTGTTTAAAAATGAATAAGAGCATCGATTTAAAAAAACTAAATTAGTACTTAATTACATGATATTTTGAAAAAAATTACTTTGAATTTTTTTTCAAAATTTTTATTATTAAAATTAATTTTTCAAAAACTGTGCCATAAAATGGCTTTGTTTAAAATATTTGTAAAAGGCTAGGGTTTTGGCTTTACAAAAAGGTGTAACACGTTATTGTAAGTATGACCTTTGATTTTTAATAATTTTTTTTCCAAAATAAGTCAATTTTTTTTTTAATTGCCCCTCCCCGCTAAACGAAGGGGAATAGAGCCTCCCTCTCATACGATGTTTTTCTTGTCTCGACCTAACCTACACGCTCTAGCTTTTTGGCACATTACTCCTGAATCACCCTGTATTAATCACTCTTGTATGCATATAATATAATATTGCGCGAAAAAAATATTGTTGATTAATGTACTAAGTAGCTGATGCAGAATCAATAAATTTTATGTATTAAATTATCATCTGAATTAAATTGTTTAGTGATGTAACTAAATCATTTTTTATGGTTTAGGTATCTTATAATAATTTTCATAATTTTATGGGTTTAAATTTCACTGTAATTGCTCACTACGTGACCGTTCTTCTATACCTACTAAATATTAAAAGAAATGAAAGATAAGTTCAAAATTCTGAGTTTGGGAACCAGTTTCTCAAATACACTGCTTTCAATTTCCGTATACTTGATTTTGAAATTTGTCAATTTTTTAGAAAATTGCTTCTGCCGCTTTAATAATGTCTTCAAATAACTCAGGCAATCTTTTCATAACATTTAGGAATTTTTTTTGTTGAAAAAGAAACCAACAAAACACAAATTAAAGTCTTAAGTAATTTAAATTTTAAAAGCAAAACGGAAGCAGTGCAATTTTTCAAGCAATTTTTCATAGAGATAAGAGTATTTTTAAATTACCGACATTTGTAAGAAAAGATCATGAATATCGGATCTGTTTCCGCCCTTTACAACATTTTTTAGCTTCAGTTACTCCACTAAATAATTTTATTGTTAAATTAGTAATTTCTTAACTCTACACAAACGAAACAAAAACAAAATTATAATGTGTAATTCCTTTCGTTTATCTACAAGACATGAAAAATAAAAGAACTAAATAAAGGAGGAATTTATTTCCTTTTTTTTCCAATTTAGTAGGTAGTAAGGTATTTAATTTGGTTCTGCAATATGGATCAAAGACAAACCAGACATTTGAATGTTCTCCGTTTCCGCTGTTCTTGATTTATAGATAACGCTGGTCAACAAGGTTTTTGTTACAGACACCAAGATATACTTTTCTATAGGTTTTTTGGGTGCTGAGCTCGAATCCGAAGTGAAAAAAAATTTATCGCAACACGTTTTTGAGATAATCCCGTTAGAATATCGAAAATGCCGCTTTTTATCAGTTTTCGATGTTATTTCTTAATATCTCTTTTCTTCTTCGAGAAATGTTTGTACAGAGGCGGCGGAAGGGGTGTGCGGAGTGTGCCCCCGCACACGGCCCCGCGCTTAGAGGGGCCCCGCGGTCGCTAAATGAAAATGTCTCAGAAATAATAAAATCCGAAAAACCATGTCTCTTCTCTTTATTCAAAACAATCAAATAATTGAAATTGGCTTGTTTCCACTCGATTTCCATAATTCCATCGAGATGAGTCGAAGCATACATTGGCCACTTTTTGCAAAAGCAGGAAATAAAAAATAAATCAAACAATTTAAGATTATTGTTTGTTTTTTTTTTTTTCTCAAGTGAAGCAAATAATTAGTTTGCCAAGCAACTTGGATTATCTAAAATTTTGCTTTTAAAATTCCCAATTAAATTTACAGAATACAAAATCTCAGTGATAAAAACAGTTTTTTTTTTTTCTTTTTTCTATTTTTCAATTTTGTATAGGTATTTAAAATTGTATGAAATAAGTTTTTGTAAAGGTTAAGAATGGGTAAACTTTATTTCCCTTAAATAAAATTCTTTGGTCGCTTACGCTCGCAATTTATATAAACTGATTTTTTACACTTTCTAGCAATTTAAACACTTTGTTACGTAGGACTTAAGAACATTTTTGTTTTCCGCCGCCAATTTAATGATTAAAAAGGACCATTTTATTCAGTGGAATTTTCGCTGTTCGAAATTTCGTAGGTATTCGAACTCATTTTGCGGATTCATTGATGTTTCAAAATCAAACGGATTTACAATCCACCAAACTTTAAAAACCTGTTTTAAACCAAAGATTTTGCTCAAACAAACATGCGAATAATTTATGTTTTTCTCAGTTATTTCGTAAAAAATAAATTGCACGACTGGGGTCGCACGTACTTGCTCTTATGCTTAAAGTAACTATAATGTTAAAGCTTTTTATTCAAGAAATTTAAAATTCGATATTTTGAAGAAATTTCATAAGTAGTATAAAAAAATTAAATCTGTTTTTATAATTAATAAAACTCCGTTTTAAAATATCTTAAAAAAAAAAACAAATATGCCATTTTATTTCTCGTATAAAAAGGTATTTTTAGAAAAAAAATTTTGAAAATTGTAGGAGCCGTTTTTTAAAAAAATAATTTTTTATATATAAAATTTTTTTAACATTTTTCAAAAAAAAAGTTGGTATGCCATTTTGAAGAAATAATTAATTTACACATAAAAACTAAATTTAAAAATTTTTTATTGATCCGTTTTCAAAAAATTGATTTTTCAAAAAAAAATTTTGAAATATTTTTTAAAAAACCAAAAATGCGTTTTTTGAAAATTTTCTAAAATTTTAATATTATCTTTACTTACACACTTTTGTATTAAAATTTTCATTTAAATCGGGTTAATTTTGTACGAGATATTCAGAAACGAAAAAAACCGTTCTATGACAGGTACCGTTAATAACGGTACAAAAAATATTTTTTTTATTTAAAAAGTTGGCCCTTATGTGTAGTATTACACACAAAAATTTTAATCAAAATCGTTAGAGCCGTTTTTGAAAAAAATTAACTTTTCTATTTCCGTTATATGGCAGGTACCGTTAGTTTTGGTCATAAAAAAAAAATTTCAATTTCCCCTCTAGGGAATCACCAAAAACTGCTAACTACCAAGTTTGAAGAAAATCACTTCACTCGTTTAGGCTGCAGCTCCAGATAGAGACAGACGGACAGACAGACAGACAGACAGACAGACAGACAGACAGACAGAATTGCCGGACCCACTTTTTTGGCATTCTCCATCATCGTAATGTCATGTAAAATTGTTATCTCGAGTTCGATTTTTTTTACGAATCCTAAACTTGCCCTATAGTACCTATATCGCAAGTAAAAATGTAATGATTGATAAGTATCTAACAGAGGAAAAACATCAACAAAAACAATTTCAATTTTTTATATATCTTCCTGTATTTAGCAGGGGGAGCCCCTTGTTTTTTTCCGGTCTCTTCTTCTTCAACTCAAAAGCAAAATTGAATCACCAATTAAAAGAAGCAATAAGTCATCAATATTCCTAAAATTACATTTTGATGTTAATCTTTTCTCTATACAAATGAAAGAAAAAAAAAAGATTTTCTAATAGAAATCATATACATATACAAGTGATTTAAAAAAAACAATAGTTTAAAGAAAGAAACAATTCCCGGCCTTATTTCCTTCTTCCTACTGATAAATTTTAACTTTTTTATTTTAATATAGCAATGGCACTCAGCTATATTACAGGTTGTTTGAAAAGTGTAAATTTTCAAATTTTAAGAATAACGTGAGACTAGCCTAACCACATTCTTGGAACCATCAAATAATGAAGTTGTGCAGTTATTTGCGTTTTGCCAACAATAAGATGAGATGGACTTATTCCCCTTTTCCAATTGGTAATTCAATTGATATTTTTATATTCTAAAAGAGAAACCGAGAAACTGACGAAAACAAGAATTTCTACATTAAAATAAATAGCTATATTATACTATACCAATTTTAGAAAATTACAATTTAATCAAAAAGCAATCAAGTGTTAGTTTTTATTTTGATGAAGAAAGTTTGATTTTTATTTGAATAGTCAAATTTTAGAAAATTTTGCATTTAATTTTTATGAAATTTGGAATGTAGATTAAAAATTTCTGCAAAATTTCATATCAATTTTACTTAAAATAGTTTTTGTTCTTTTATTATAAACATTTATAGCGATTTCTAACGATTTTGATTTTTTCTAAAAACGTGCCCTAATAAAAGAAATCAATTTGCTGAAATTCATTCTAGATGTCGATTTTGTTTGATTTGAAGAACGAATTATTTTTTTTTGATATGTACGTTTCAGAACATTTAACGAAAAATCTTATTTATATAAAAAGTTTTAAAAATTAAAGCAATCTGAAACTTAAGAAAAAGTTCGTGAGATCGAGTCGTGCATTTTGTTTTTCATCTACAGCCCTGTTCCATTGGAAGTGGTAGTCTTCTAATAGTAGATGTTTTGGTTAATCTAGGACTATCATCTACTGTCTTGGGAATCGCTAGTAAACTACTAGTAGTACTTTGCCACCTCCCAAAGGAACAGGGCTTACATTGAAATGAAACGTTTTGTCTTAAGGGGTTATATCTAGTTGTAAGTGCAAAAAATCCTTCTTTTTTGTGGATTTTTGGGGAAGAGGCATTTAATTATATGAACATAAAGAATACATATCCACATAGCAAATTAAATGTATTAAAAGAATTCGCTTTGTATTTAAAAAAATATTGGGTTCCGTTGTTTTTGCAGTAGATCTCCTAGACGACCTCCAAAAAAAAGGTATCTGGTGGTGAGCAAGATATCTCTGATCCAAGTCACTTAAAATTAAAAAAAACCAAAAGATTCATTTTCAGGATAGACGAATGCAGGTAATGAACGAAGAAATAGTCAAAATTTTGATATGACAAAATGGCGGCTTCCCAAAGAAAAAAATCGTTTTTTTACGAAAATTTACACTTTAAAGTGGCTTTAAAAATCGATTTATTGTCAAAAACCTTTTTCCTTCCTTCATTACCTGACAAAAGTATCTAAGAAAATTGTGTAAAAATTTAAAGCCGATTACTTCAGCCGTTTGGGAGAAAGTTTGCTCACCGCCAGACACCTTTTTTTTGGAGGTCGTCTAGGAGATCTTCTACAAAAGTAACGGAACCCAATATTTTTTTAAATACACATTGAATACTTTTAATACATTAAATTTTCTATATGGATATGTATTCTTTATGTTTATATAATTAAATGCCTCTTCACAAAAAATCCACAAAAAAAAGTTTTTTTTTGCACTTACAACTAGATAACCCCTTAAGTTTGTTATTAGAATTTTGAACTTGAACTTGGACCGAAGATTTAATACTTTTTTTCAAAATAATAGTCCAAATTCATTTTCTCAGGGGCCCCGAAAATTTACTCTAGCACACGCCTCATTTTGGTCTAGCGCCGCCTTTGTGTTTGTAGTATTGTAATTTTTTGTATGCAGCGGTGCCCCTTTTTCGTTTTGCCACCCGGGCCCTTTTGCCCCAGTCCGACTTGTTTCACCTACCTAATTAGATACTCATGATTTCATACCCCAGTTCAACAAGACAAAAAAACACAAACCAAATCAATGCGCAAACAAATAAAACTGTGCATGCATTCTCTTTTCCTTGATTTCCAAAAAATATCCCAAAACCAGATCTCATTTGTATATTCCTAACCCTAACTTATCCTATGAAAAAATATTAAAAAACAAAATTTCATTCATTGATCAGGTAGGTAGTACTAGGTACCTACCTACTTTCTTAAAATGCATTCACAATCCTTTTGCATACCTACACACAATTACTCAATCGCGCCATCCAAGGAAACAAAAACAAAACTAAATTAAAAAAAAAAAAACAAACAAACAAAAACAAAAAACCAACCCAAATATGTATGTAGATGTAGATACTAGTACATATTCCTTATTCTTTCTTTCTCTTCTAATAGATCTTTTGTGAGTAGGTACTGAAATACTGAGTAAGTTTTTTGTGTTGTTTTTTTAATGAATCGTTCTCGTTGAGGCAGACTGACCAGCATCAACCGTATTTTCTTTTGATAGAAAGAAACAAAAAACGTGCGCCAGGACGACTCGATACTCGAGCTACAAGGTCTACTTCTATGGACAGAAAACAAACACATACAGTCGTCGGCATAATTATTTTGACTACTTTACAATTCTCGATCTGATAAGAATAATTTCTTACGTTTAAACTTTATATAGGTAAAGTTAGTGGTTATTTATTAAGTATTGTAACGTTTTATTTCGGGTTCACAATAAAACTTATTTCCGTTCAAATAAGAACACACTTTATTTCAACTCAATTTACATTTATTTTTCGCTCAAACAAACACACTTTTAAATCACTTTATTTGCTACTAACAATTCGCAACACTTTATTTCACTTTGTAGTGTACTCTTTCACTTTCAAGATTAAACTGTCTCCGGTCGGTGTCTACGCTGCCCTTATATACCGGAATCTCGAGACTCGAGAACGTCCTCGAAGGCTCCCGTCCCTGCCTCTCGAAACTTCCTTTCCAGGAGGGGCACTTCATACTTCCAGTCTAGTGGGATATTTTGGGATGTGTTCAGTGGGATATTTTTAGATGTGTTCAGTGGGATATTTTTCTTAATTACTAAAGGTCCGTTCACATTTCTACCTTTGCAGTAGTAGGTAGTGTGTTCAGACTTTTATCTTAAAAGTAGTTCAGTAATTCATCGTTACATTGCCCCCCTCTTAGGATTGTTCGTCCCGAACAACTCCATTGCTTCTTTCACCATTATAACGATGTAAACGGTCACAATGAACTATCTTTAGTTTCCCTCTTACCCCTCTTTGTATACGGTAAACCACGTCGTTAATTCTGGTTATTACTGTGTAAGGGCCTTCCCAGTTTTGTTGTAGCTTCGGTGATAGTCCCTTTTGTCGGTGGGGATTGTAAAACCACACAAGTTCTCCTTCTTGAAACCCTGTTGCTGTCGCTCGTGCGTCATATCTTGTTTTCATCCTGTCACTAGACGCTTTTATATTTGTCCTTGTCCGTTGGTGAATGTCAGCCAGTGTTCCTTTCAGGTTATCTACGTACTCATCCATTTCAGCCTGCGGTAGTCGACACAAAATCGAGTGCTTCCATCCTTCTTTTTGACGAGAACTACCGGTGATGCCCAAGGGCTTTTGGAATTTTCGATTAGCCCTTCTTTCTTCATTGTTGTTATCATTTCTTCAACTTCACCTTGTTTGGCCAACGGGAGACGTCTTGCTGGTTGACGAATCGGCCTAGCATCTAGTGTATCGATTCGATGCTGCACCAGTTGTGTCCGGCCGTATTGCCCGCTGGGTGAAGAGAAAATATCAGCATATTCATGAAGAAGACTTCCCCCAACATTAAGCTGATGTTGACTCAAGTTGTCTGATTTGAGAAGTTGTTTCTTTAGTTTCTCCGAGTTCATAGTCATCTGTGTATCCACCTCGTTGATCTTAGTTATTGCGGCCACAGATTCACATTGCCCAACAACTTCTCCTTTCTTAAGCTTGATTGGGTACGGTTTGATGTTAAGTATCCGTACAGGTACCATGTTGTTCTTTGGTGCCACAAGAGTCTTCCCGATGATGATGTTTTGGGAACTTTGTTCAACTTCTGGCTCAACCATGAGGTATCGATGGCTTCCAATATTCCCCTTTAGTTTCGTCCACACAAAAACTTCTGAAGAAGGTGGCAGGCACATGTCTTGTTTGATGACAGTTCTAATTGTTGTTGAATTTTCGTTGCCATAGACCATTGGGATCTCCACATTTCTGTATTTCAGGACTTGATTACCTATATCCAAAATGATTTCATGGTCCTTCATGAAGTCGATTCCAATGATGCACTCGTCACATATATCTGCCACCAGAAACACATGCGAAAACTCTAGTTCTGCCATACGGATCGTAAGACGAACTTCACCATACACCCTTGCTGCTTCTCCTGTGGCGGTCTTCAGACGGTAGCTGTTGGTGTTATGTAGCCATGTCATCTTCACCAAGTCTCTTCGTACAATTGAGGCGGTGGCACCGGTGTCAATTGTAGCCACGTGTTGTTTGTTGTTTATGGTCGCCTCCACTGTCAGACTTTTGTTGTCTCGTTTGGTCTGTGAGACTTGAATTGTAGTTCTGGGGCCATCGATACCAGAAACCAGCTTCTGCCCCTCGAAGTTAGTTCTTACTCGTTTCCCGAATGGGAATCAAGATGAGCATGAGTGTTAGTTGTATCGCTTACCTGTTGTTGGGCAATATTCCTGTTTCCACAGTGTTCGCAAGTAGTTCTTCTTGGTGGCAATCTGCACTGCCGCTGGAGATGTCCTGTCTTGTTACAGTTCCAGCATCGAGCAGTTCCGTCTCGCTGGTTTCTTTGGAATGCGAGTTTTTGACAAGAGCATTCCTCCACTGCAACTTCTCTTACCCGATGAACGCATTGAGAAGCCTGTTCTGCTGCTTCCATAGTCAGTGCAAACGCTAATGCTTCAGGAAGGGAACGTTTTCCAGCTGTTCGAATTGCTCGCTGAAGATTTATATCAGATACAGCACGTACAAAGGCTTCTGTCGCAAACTGATTGATAATGTCGTCTCCTGCTGTCGGATATGCCAGATGAGCCAACCTTTCAATATCTGCTTGAAGTTGTTGCAGAGTTTCTCCTCTTTTCTGGACTCTTGTATTGAGTTGGACGCGGAAGATTTCCTGCATATGGCCATCTCCGAAGCGTTTTTCAATGACCTGGACAAGAGCGTCAAAGTTACCATTCTTTTTTGGTGGTAAAGTTTGTAACAACTCAGCAGCAGGACCTCTAAGAGCAAGAGTCAGCGCTATACATTTGTCTTCGTCATCCCAGCCATTTGTTGTGGCAGCTGCCTCAAACTGTTTCTTGTAGATCGACCAAGAACTTTGTCCATCAAAGGTTGGTGGATGCATTTCTTTCTTCTTTAAATACTCACCAGAACTTTCTCGCACCTTAATTTTTCGAACTTTGTAAAGTTCTTCGATAAAACTTTGCATTTTAACTTCCATTCCTTTCAATTTGTCATCCAATTTTATTTCTACTTTCTCGAGTTTTTCTTCAACTTTCTCGAACTTTTCTTGAGATTGTTTTTTAACACCTTTGATGGAAGCATCAAGAGCAACGAACTTGTTCTCGATATCATCAAGCTTACCTTCGATGAGGTTTTTCTGTTCATCTAGAAGGTTCTTTTGGGTTTACAATTTTTTGAGAAGATTCTGTTGTTCACTCTTTTGTTCTGTTCGTTGCTCCTCGATTTTTTCTAGAACACTACTCTGTTGTTTTTCTATTTGTTCGAGAACATTCTTCTGTTCATCCTTTTGTTCTTCAAATTTTGCAAGGAGAACAGCCATCATGGATGATATATCGGAACTAGTACTTACTCGTTCTTCTATCATTCCAACTTCGAATTGAAATGTATCCAAATCTTCGTTTTTCTGGGTTAAATAATCCTGTAGACGAATAATGAGATCATTTTTCGATCCAGCAGTAGGAAGACCTCGCTTAGTTAATTCCGCCTTCAGCTCAGTCAAACTTAACTGATTTAGTGTTTTACCCATTTTAACTTTTCAAAACGCGAGCACTTTTACTTATTTCAAAATATTTTACACTTTGTTTATTGTTAAAACACACGCGCACTTTTTATTTTATTCGCGAAATTATCTGATTTGCACAAATAAATATGTTTTATTCCACTTTTCTGACACCAATGTAACGTTTTTATTTCGGGTTCACAATAAAACATATTTCCGTTCAAATAAGAACACACTTTATTTCAACTCAATTTACTTTTATTATTCGCTCAAACAAACACACTTTTAAATCACTTTATTTGCTACTAACAATTCGCAACACTTTATTTCACTTTGTACTGTACTCTTTCACTTTCAAGATTAAACTGTCTCCGGTCGGTGTCTACGCTGCCCTTTTGTACCGGAATCTCGAGACTCGAGAACGTCCTCGAAGGCTCTCGTCCCTGCCTCTCGAAACTTCCTTTCCAGGAGGGGCACTTCATACTTCCAGTCTAGTGGGATATTTTGGGATGTGTTCAGTGGGATATTTTTAGATGTGTTCAGTGGGATATTTTTCTTAATTACTAAAGGTCCGTTCACATTTCTACCTTTGCAGTAGTAGGTAGTGTGTTCAGACTTTTATCTTAAAAGTAGTTCAGTAATTCATCGTTACAGTATGTTATGGTGAATCTCATGGTGGTCAAAGTAAGTCATATGAGTGAAATTTGGCTTTCAGGCAGCTTTTTTTGTATTAGAAGTGCTATTTTTTGAGCGGCATAAGTATTTTGACCAGCATTCTTTTTCAATTTTGGTAAGGTAAAGTAATACCTTTTGCTTATTTTAAGCATGTATCAAGCTGTTGAACATGTTAAGGCTCAGATTCATAAAAAAAATTGGAAACATTTCGCAAATAAATATTGAAATTAGGGCATTTATTGTTACAAGTTAAAATTCCCGTTACCTGTTTGTTAAACAAATCAATGGAGAACTGATTTGTTTGCGTCAAATTATGTCTTAGCTAATAAAAAAACACAAGAGTACGAGTACTGAGTAGAATCAGCCATGAATCTGTACAAAACAAAAAAAATACACAAAAAAAAGACTATTTTTTTTGCGTAGTTCACTTTGAATCCTAGATTGAACCCTTATATCATGGAGCTGGAAATGAAATCCTTAGGGAAGAATTCCTCCTTGGAAAGCAAATATTCCCAGGAGACTTAGGAAAAACAATTTTGGGCCTTATTCAGCAAGAAAAGCACTAGTTAACCTCTTGAAAGCATGTTGAAAACTATGAAATTCGCAAAAAAACACGTTGGTAAGATTTTTTTTTTCTTGAACAAAGTTTTCTAGACCGCATCCGAACGAAATTCAATCTTGGTGTTTTATGGAGTGCAAAAATACTTTCATCGGTCCATTAAACCTTGATCCAGAAAAAATTAGGCTTACCAACGTGCAATATTTTTGTTCTATACCTAAAAGTTCAAATTTCTGTATCTGGGTTGAAATCGAAAATTTTTTTTTTCTAAGCCAATTTTGAAGTGATTTTCATAAAAAATACCTCGATCAATTGGGAAATAGATATAGTTTTAGAATATATTTTTTAAATAACATGTTGTTTTGAAAACATATACTTTAAATTGATGCCGAAGTTGGGCAAATGACAAAAAAAATTGAATTTTTGAACTTTGACATCTTATAAATTCGAAGTGGTTTAACAGAGTTACATCTTGTATACATTGTTAAAAAGGTATATTTATCTTCTATTAGAAACTGTAAAAAAATCGAAAATGGGTAAAAAATTGTCGAAGCTAGAATTTTTTCAATGGGTGAAGGTCCAAAAAACCGTTTTTTGCCCGTTACTCCAGATTTTGGGGGTGTTAGGGGATTTTCAAATACCGTTTCGTATTCAGTGCGACTAGCTCTACAAAACCTTATAGGTCTCTGCCCGCGTATATTTTAAAACCTCATTTTTGTAACACCGTGTTATTTTATGTGTTCATTAAATTCCGAAGCTTTTTATTTTTCGGTTTTTTAGTTTTACAAAGATTCTTATTTAGTGTCCATTTACAATACTGTGCAAGAACAATAATTAAAAAGTTTGCGGTATCAAGTCGGTGCGAGTAACAATCATCAGTACTTTTAATATACTGGCGTACCTATATTGGATGTGAATGCATTTTCTTCAAAGTATTTTGAAAATACTTCTACATGTGTGCGGCATATTTAAAAGTATTTTTCAGAAGGCCATAAAAGCAGAGGTTTTTCCTTTGGGCTACAGTGGCGAAGGGTTCATATAACTCGATTATTTCCGTCTTACCTTTTGAAATTCTCAAACTCAACAACATAAACTTCTGGCAACATGAATATAATTTCAATCAACACCTGTACACGCTGTCAACATTATTTCAAATACTCTTCTTTTAGTTCTACTCTACACACCTATCTGCTTTTCAACTCACTCCATAAACAAACACAAAACTAGAGCAAAAAAAAAGGTAACCCGAATGTCGTCTTATAAACAATAGAACAAATTTGTTTTCTTTCCTCTTTTTTCATTTACTTATTACTGCCGTTGTGACCTCTCTGTTCAATACACGCTTTCTTATGGAAGAAAATAAGACGATATTCTTCGTCTTACTTTTTGGTGAATTTTTATGTATCTCTCATAATTTTCGCTCTGAATTAATGAATGCGCAGTGCGCATGTCAGTGTCTGCTTGAGGTAGATTCCATTTTTCATAGGAAGAAAAAAAAGGTGGAATAAGACGGTTTCCTCCGACTTATTTGGGGAATTTGTGTATATCGCGCAATCGCTGAGCTGATGAGCCAAATTATGTATGTTGCGCAGGTTGTGGGTGAGGTAAGTTTTATTTGAAGAAAATCAGTTAGAAAAATAATAAAAGGCATAGAACAAGAAAATAACACGCTCCTTTCCGACTTATTATATGAATTTGTAGGTATCTCTCCACTGGTCTGCTGTGTCAAAGGTTTCCACTATGATAAGAAATTATGTTATATTTAATGTCATAAGGCATTTTTGTTGGCAGAAAGTGCATAAAGTAACTGCAATTTCCATAAAGTGGCACAACTGCCCAAATTGACTTCAACAAGTCCTAACTCCCAAGCAGAACGCAGTGCGAGTGCAATTTTGAAAATAATAAAAATTTAGATGATACAAAAATTGTGAAATTTTTTTAGATACCTAGTAAGATTTAGTGTTTTGATTATGACTTGAATATGATTGTTCGACAAACAAAAAAGTCGAGAGCAAGAACTTTGCTTTGTGATTTTTTTTAAATTTAGTGTTCTGAATTCAGAAGTCACAAATTGTCATTTGCTAACCTCTAAGATTTTGAAATATAAATTTCTATTTGCAATAATCTTTGAAAACAAATAATTTTGAAAAGAAAAAAATATATTTTATACAATAAAATACGAGTATGACTTTTTGACATTCAAAAATTAGTGTTCTAAAAAAATACACGTTGGTAGAATTCCACTTCACAAGTACCTACCAAAAAATAACGTTTTCTACCAGTAGTTAATATTCAAGTATTTCAAAAACGTGAAGGTCCAATACAATTTTCACTTCGGGAAAATCCTTTAGAAAAGTATGGTTTTGTTCAAGCTCTATTTTGTAACTTTATAGGTATTATTTTAGGATTTGAGGATTCAAATAATTTTAATAAGTTTAGTTTTATAAAGAAAACAAAAGGACGCTCTTACTTATAGTTTCGTAAACACCTAGATAACTGTTGCTTCTATCGGCGTCGAGAGATCTTTTTAGTTCTAAGGCGATTTCATGCATACCTGTTTAAGTCATTCTCAAGGAGAAGTTAGACTTTCTGATCTAGCACTTTAATCTATAGGTAGAAAAAAACTTCTAAATTCTAATTACTAAAAGTAGACTTGACTTTTAAGAAAAAGTTCTTGCAGAGTGTTATGAAAGAATTAGAATTTTGCACACTATTTAATGGAAACTTTATTAAAAAAAATTATAATATATAATGCAGAAGTGCATCAAAAATTTGGAATTGAATTTCTTGGTGACTAATTTTTCTTCGACTTACCATTTGAAATCAATCACGCCTCGCCACTGTTGGGCTATCATATTCTTTCAATTTTAATAGAACCTCTGTTATGTGAATAGTAGATTTATCTTTTGAGACTTTCTGAATGCGCTTTTGACAAACACTACGCATTTTGCTAAATGTTTTGAAAAAACAATACCCTGCAAAATACCTCGTTGCTATATGGAGCAATATTATTGACATTGTGAAAAAAATGTATTTGTGTCGTACAAAAGATAAACAAAACCCAGTTTTAATTGATTTTTGATCAAAACAGTTTCGGGATATTATAATATTATTTTTTTCTATTTGAAGTACCTAATTTTTTTGTTTGAAAATTGCCACTCCTGCTTAAGGAATTTGGGGTATTTAATTGTTTAATACCTACAACTTTTATGCCAAAGTCCTTACTATGCAATACTCAAAAGGTTTCTGATTTATTAAAGATACAAAAAAGTAAAAAATCGAAATCGGAAGTGTTTCTAGGGTCTTCGAAGGGAAAACCTTATTTAAAAGAAGTGATCACATGTTTTCAGAATAACTTTTAAATTTACATATAAGAAATTTTGGTAAGAAAACAGTTTTTGGGTCGCTAAATCCAGATTCAAAGTCAATTTTGCTCTATCACGTCAGGCCTACGAGATATCCTCAAAAAATGTCATGTTTTTCATATAGTTTTTGGGTCGCTTAAACTGAATCCGAAGTTTATTTTGCCGTATCACGTCAGGTTTTTGAGATATCCTCAAAAAATGTCAGATAAAAACTTTGATAGGGCAAAATTGACTTCGAATCTGAATTCAGCGATCTAAAAACTATATGATTATTCGCACATCCAGATTTCGTGATTTTTTTGTAGGTTATCTCTTTCTTTTTTTTGTGTGGCTGTGTAATCAGAACAAATGAAAATCATTTGGTAGTTCACACGAACATTTGAGTCAATTAAGTTTAAGATCTAAAAAAAAACAGACTAAACTGCAGATTTTAAAGTTTATCTTCGAGTCTAATAATTTTTGTAAAATATCTGTGGCAACAAGGAATAACAACATAAGTCAACTTATGTCGAAATTGAGATTTTCACAAAATCTGATGCACAATAAGCGATTCTATCTACCATATTTTTTTCGTATTTTTATCTTAAGCGGTTTTTGAATTACAGGTAAAAGAAAAATGACATTAGCATTGACTTCTTATGGGAAGCCAAACTTTCAAAACGCTCTCCTGAAAAGTTGTAAAAACTGACTTATGTTGTTTTTCCTTGTTGCCACAGATATGTGAGGAGTTCTTCATCAGGTTCATAATTTAAGTTCAAAATTATTTGTAACTTATTTTTAAAATAACTTTAAACTTTCAATTTTTCTTTGATTCATCTAAAATTTAATAAATAAAATGTTCGAATAAACTCAAAAGAATTTGATGTTGCTCATAAAAAAGTGATTAAAGTTTTATTTAATCTCAAGTTCGAACCCTCACAACAGAAAAACAGTTTGATGAATAAGTCTGAAACTTTGAAGATTAATTATTTTAGGTGTAGCTTCATTATTTAATATATATAAAATAGTTATAAAATAGCGGCATATTTTCTAAAAAAAAAGTAAAAAGGCCTATTTTGATAGCTTCTCTAAATTGATGTCAAATTTAAGAAAATTTTTTACTAACAAAGTAAACTTAATTTCTTTGTAGAGAATTAAATGGGGTATTTAAATGTATCTTTGACTTTTTTTTTAAAGTGATTCGTTGTTGAGGTATTGATAGCCAAAGTCAAGAGTATGGTTTTTGGTTTGATGACTGATTTTGCAGTCTAAGAACTCGTAGAATTTTGAAACAAAAAATCCTTAAGCTATAAAAAGCCTTTCTAAAATGGAAAATAAAAATATTTGGTACTAAAATTGTAAAACAAAAAGAATGTTCTTTCACATGCTTTTTGTTTTGTCATGATACGATAATTTTTTACTGAGATACAGCTTATCGAAAATCACTAAAAAAATCACGAATTTTTTGTCTTCCTTTAATTTTTTGGGCCAGTTTATTCTACAAATATTCTGATGCAGATTCTTCTGAATGTGTAACTCAAGGTATGGCCCGAAGAATTATGCTCTATGAAAAATGTCAAAAAACTTCGAAAAACAATATCTCGAAAACCTATCAATACGCTTGTATCTGTGCGATAAGTACTTACCTAAAAATAAACCAAAAAATTGTTCAACACTATTTTTACTGTAATTAAATTGATCGTAAAAATTTTACGAATTTATTAATAAACTAGCAGTAATGTTCAAGGTATCTATCTTTAGTAAAGTTTTGTTGGCATTGATTTTAAATCTATAACAAATTCATAAAATTTTATTTATCATAGAGTTCCAAATTACGACTGAGTTTCGTTTTTACGGAATGTATAAGATACAAAATTAAATGTACTTATAATTAAGGTAATTCTAAGTTTTCTATGGATTGTTCTAAAAGGCAAAAATACTAACTTAGGTACCTACTCCTTAAAAACAATTGTAAGAAGAAGAATAAATACATTTTAAATAAGTTTGGTTGTTTTTATACAGAAATCAAGTTGGCTGTGCAAAAAAAAAAAAAACAAAACAAATTCTCTATCCATTCTTAAGAAATAAAAAAAAAAAACTTTTTTAACGAATCCCTAAATTGTCCGTAAATCGTAAACCGCAAGTAAAAAAATGATTAATTTGAAATTTAAAAGAACATTTATTGAAAAAACAAATTTAATTGAAAAAAAAAACGTTTATTGCAACTGAAAAAAAATTGCATCAATAAAAAAAAAATGTTTTACAACTGAAAAATATTTGCATTAAAAAAAATTATTGCAACTAAAATTGTAAGAAGTTCGACGAATATTAAAAATGAACTATTTATTGCCCACACTTTGCCTTGATTTGTTTTTTCTATGGAGATTTTTTTATTTGCAATACCTAAGTAGGTACAATTGTATTTAAGGCAAAATATTGTTTTTGTCAATAAAGAAAGTTACGCCAAACCGAAGTTACGAAAAACTAGAGTAACGAATTCTAAAGTTATGTTAAGCTATGACATGTGATTTTTGGGTTGGCAACAATTGCGAGGAACGATATGGAATTATGGAAACATAAATAAGAGAATATCGATTCTCAATGGTTATTTTAATAGATTTCAACGAAAATGGGTGTGATTTAATCTTTTTATGCGAAAAACAACCCCATTCCTTGTTTATTTATTTGACACAGGATAAGTTAAAAATCAAACAAAAACCCCACCTAATAAAAAGAATTCTAATATTCCTATATATTTGCCACAAAAGGGCAGGTCTTTTGTGTCATATTTATGTACCTACCCAACTATCAGAATTTTTTTTTTTTTTTTTGGTTCGTTAGAAGATTGTCAACCCAATTGCTGTTGTCAACTATAGTTGATGTATATTAAAATTTAATAATTGAGTTTAAAAAGACAACGAATTTCAGTATTTATCATCAATTAATACCTGACAATTGCAATAAGGATGACAATATAAAAAGGAAGTAACACAACCACCCTTTTCAATGGAGGTCAGAGGCCAACTAAAAAATAAAACAAATTTAAGCAACAAAATGTTCCATATAAAGTGTTCCTTTTTGGTGGGAGGTGGAAGTGGGAGCAACACAATCACAGCATGAACCTATCTGTTGGACTACTCGACTACTTCTCCCTCTCCACCTTGTGTTATACTTTACATAACACTACAACCTTAAGTAAGAGATAACCTAACAAATTTTTAACTTGTTGACTTGTTCTTTTCTAAAACTTGCATTTAGTTCAGTCAATGGGGAAAAATCCGACAGTTGTGATGTCTGCTAAGTTTGGATGCAGTATGGAAGGGGGTTTATCCTGAGTATAAATCTCAGTTTGCGTATTATTTGGGGCGTCCGCCATTTTGAAAAACTCATAAGTCTGAATATCTCGAGAACGCCTGGTCGAACAGAAAATTTGCAAGGTCTTTTTAGGTAATTGGAAATATAATTATTTTTCTTTCCCCAGTACTATTTTTTTCTCTAGGATTTATACTCAGAATAAACCCCTCTTCAATTCTGCATCCAATACGAATTGGTTCTTATAAAAATGTTGTTTATCAAGGTCAATTAAATCCGTCAACAAATCAACGGATGCGACGGTTTCTATGCCTTTACCTTGGCCCCTTTATGTAGGTGAGACGTCGGAGGCGTTACCGGAAATTTTTTTTTTGAAAGTGCCAATGTTAACAACAGGTGCCAATTTGGGCCATTTCGTGCATAAAAGTAAAAACAAAGTCTGAAGGCTAAAGACATAACTAATCAATGGCCATACAACAATCGTATTCGATAATGGTATGTTTGCAAAAAAAATTCCAAACCTGATGTATGTACATCAACGTTCAGATGCGGAATTTTTTTCATACACTTACCCGTAGGTACCGCATACCTTTTCGGTGTAGTCAAACCCTTAAAGTTTCAAAGAAACATAACAAATAAATAAAAGCATCAAGAAATTAGTTAATTAAAAATAAGTCCATACATAGGGGGTGCGACATAAGGTCAAATTAACTTAGTGTTGTAAATATTTTATCTTTAATATACATTTTTCTAGAGTGGCATTTCAAGCAATTTGAGAACCACAGTACCATTTAAATTAAAAAAAAAAACACCAAAAGTACACGACCGTGCCAATTCGGCAACGCTACGGTCGGATGTGAACGATTTTTTTAAATTTTTTTTTTGACTGCTCCTTCCTTCTCTTACATCCACGATCCATTTTTTGAATTGTTGGGGAAACAGAAACATTGATCGGCTACCACCATTGTTCTTTCTCAATAGGTGTGCATTGAATTTGTATAATGTTATGTATCTGCTTTTATTTGTCAGTTATTGCCAAAGATAAAATATGAGTTTTATTTACATAATTATGAATTTGTTAAACGAGGAAAGATTATTCAACGAGTTAAAAAAAATGGAGTTTCCCCTACCAAACATCAGAAACGATTGAAATAGAACACTTTCATCTTTGGTTTGTTTTTTTTTTTAGTGGTTCCCTGACCTCCGTTTAAGAAGGTTGTGGCACATATCATTTTGTCACATATTATTCTTTTCAATACTTCAAACAAAACAGAAATGAAAAAAACAAACGTCAGCAAATTGTTCCCCATTAAATAATTTCTTCTGAGGAGAAAAGAGGGCGGGAGTGTAATTTACTGGCTGAATAAAATGGTGTAGCTGTGGCTGTAGCTTGTAGCGCAAGTTGAAGAATTCTCAACTTTTTGCTCAGCTACCGCCAACTTTTCTTGTTGTTTCCCTTAGTAAAATTTTGACAGTACTACAAGCTACAGCCACAGCTACACCATTGTATTCAGCTAGTTAGACCAAAACTCAGTGAATGATCGCAACTTCAATGATATAAAAGACCCTTGCACATCAGTTCACCACACCAAAATAACGTCTGTAAACAAAATGGGTGGTTTGGTTATTATTTTAATATAAATAATAAAGTGGGTATTACAAAATACGCTATGAATAAATTATATTAATTAATAGAAAAAAAAAATACGTAGGTGCAATATTAGTTGGACAAATAAGAAGTTAATTTCAATTATGTCCCCCAAACTTACATAAGTATACCTATGTTTTTTTTTTCTATTTCAGCGTTTTTGCGATCTTCTCACAAAAACAAAACCATATACGTATACCTATACCTATCCAATCAAAATTTTACAAGATTAAATAACACCCATTTTCGCTTTACTCATTTAGTTTTGACCAATGAGAAAAATGTTAATCTCTTGTTTGTATTTCCATAATTCCATATCGTTCCTCGCAATTGTTGCCAACCCAAAAATCACGTGTCATAGCTTAAAATAACTTTAGAATTCGAAACTCTAGTTTTTCGTAACTTCGGTTTCGCGTAACTTTGACGCTCGTAATTCTGTCGCCCGTAACTCTGGTATTCGTAACTTCGTCGGTTTCTCGTATTTTTTTAATGCAAAATATTATTAAGTTGCAGTAAATATTTGTATTTGCTTTATTTTTTTTATTTCTTGCTTCCATAAAAAAAATAAAATTCACCTGTTTGAATGCAATCCAAATGTAAACAGAAACATGAATAGAATTTGCCAATTCATTCACTAGATCTAAGAACCTGCTTACCTACCTATCCATCTCCCTAAATTTTCACAGACACCGCACCTTGTGTGCATACCGGAGCGAACACACAAATGTCTTTCTACGTCTTTCTAATGTCTTTCTGCCTTACGCACGCAGACGTGCGTCGGGTGCTTTCATAAATGCATGGTTGCGCAAGTCTGACGAATGCAAAGCTTTCATTAATGCAAATGACAAATGTCAGGTGTTCATAAATGTAAAACGCAAATATTTGCAGCGCAAATGTGCAAATGAAAAAATTCCCATGAATTTAAACTTGAAGAAAGAAGGAACATGACGTTAAAAATGATACAGCTTTCCTTTATTTCTCAATTCTATCAAAATTTTGAATGGAAATTCAAAATTCAAGTCAAAATAACAAAAATAGCCGTGAATTTCTTGCATATAATAAATTTGTAAACATTTGGAGAAATGTTTAAAAAAAAAGATTTTTTTCTTAAAGGACGGAATTGGTTTATTTTGAAGAAGAGGCTGAATTGAAACTTCAAACTTTTGACAAAAGACCCAAATCAGAAAAAATGTTCATAAATTCAAAGTAAAATACATGCGCAAATAGTTTTTCTGACATTAGTCTGATCGCAAAACAAATGCAATGAAAATTTTCCTGGTTTGAAGATAAGGTGCAGATTTTAAAAAATTGAAAAACAACACTTCAGATATTTGTGTCAGATCAACATGAATAAGGTGCATTACTTTTCAGGGATGGTCAGATTGACTTATTGTGAGTTTTTTTTGGAATAAATGTTAAAAAATACCCTGAAATCATGTCGCTTATGTTGGTATACATATACAAATTTAAACTTTTCTTGCTAATTTTTTTAAGTCTGCACCTAACTTAGTTTAACCTCCAAAATAAGGACTTGCGGACATGAGATTTTTTTAGATTTTTGACATAAGATATAGAATATCCAAACAAAGATAGAAACAAAAAAATTAGCCTATTAGCACTAATTCAAAGATTGTACCAGGATGTTTTTAGTGCATATCCCAAAATTTTCCCTTTTTTCAAAAAATACCAATTTTTCATAGATACGAATGTTTTTTTGATTGCATTTGTTTTTGATTCCTAATAATAATGGATATGAAAACTTTCATCCAAAATTTGGTTCCTCTACCATAACTTTTAAGGGTTTTTCGGTAGTAAGTTAGCAACTGTTATAATAATATGGGTTGACTGATGAAAAACTGGTATAACTTTTTTCAGAGACGTCAGATTGTCTTGATTTTAGATTTTTTGGCATCAGCATTAAAAAATACCTCGAATACATGTATCATATGTGTATATAATACCATTGTCTATTATTGCTAATTTTGAAAATCTCCTTTCGGGCTTTGACCTTGAAAATCGCGACTCGCGGACATTAAATTTTACTAGACTTTTGAGGCATGTTATAGAATGCCAAAACGAAGATATTGAGCAAAAAAAATTTCTATTAGCATTTATTCCGAGATTTACCCCTTTTTTCACCTTATTTTACTGTATTAATACAGTTTATGTACATATTATCGTCGGCGTAAAGCAAAAAAGTTCTAAGTCCTTAAGAAATCCTATGTACTTAGAACAATTTTGCTTTACGCCGACGATATATACCTGTTTGAAATATTTCACAGCAGCTGATTGCTCAGAAAGTCAAAGAGAAATCCAAATCACTTCTAACCCCCTTTTTTACTTGCGATATAGGTACTATATATCAAGTTATGCATTCGTACAAAAAAAAAAAGTTGAGATGACATTTTTCCATGACATTACGATGGTAGACAATGCCAAAAAAGTGGGTCCCGGAAGTCCGTCTGTCTGTCTGTCTGTCAGTCTGTCTGTCTGTCTGTATAAGGAGCTACAGCCTAAACGGATGGACCGATTAATGTCAAACTTGGTATGTAGCGTTATTTGGGGACTCTCCAGAGGGGTTTTTGGAATTAATTTTTTTGGACCAAAAATAACTGTACTTGTCATATACCGATTTTAGTAAAATTGAAATATCTCGAAAACGGCTCCAACGATTTTGTTTAAAAAATTCAAATGTTTGTTTTAAGCTAAGGTCTATTTTCCAATGAAAAATTTTTTTTTTAAAATCATTATTAACGGTACCTGCCATAGAACCGTTTTTTTTCAAATCCGATTATCTCCGAAAGTGCTTATTCGATTTCAACGAAACTTTTTGTGAAGAAGCATTTATATAATATAAATATAAACCAAAAATTAAATTTCCAAAAAAATAATTTTTTGATTTTTAAAAAAATGTTGAAAATTTTTTTTTGAAAAATCAAATTTTCGAAAACGGGACATTGAATTTTTTTGAAATTTTGTTCTTAGATGTTGATTAGTGATTTCTACAAAATGGCATACCAATTTTATTTTTAAATTTTTTTTCCAAAAAAATATTTATAAAAAATTAGTTTTTTAAAAAACGGCTCTAACGATTTTGATATTTTTTTTTCTAAAAATGCATGTTAATATATCAATCAAAACTGCATACTTGTTTTGGAGGGCAATTTGATTTTAGATTTTATTTTATTTTTTTAAAAAACGAATTTTATTTTTTTTTTCCAAATTTCTATATAAAAAGTCTTAAAAATTTAAGCAACTTTAACCCTAAGAGCAAGTTCGTGCGACCCAGTCGTGCATTTTATTATTTTCGATAAGCCTCGTTATCGTTTTATGTAAAAATTTGAATCATCAAAATAAAAAACTGCAAAAAATAGCTTAAAAGTGAAAAAATCATCACGAAACTATTTTTTTTTGAATCAGTCTAATACAGGTATATAGACAATGTCAATGTACATTATATGTCTATTAGACATATAATGTACATTGAAATAATTTCATTTTTAATGACGGTTTTGGAAAGGTCTAAATATCAACCTACAAATGCAAAAAAACATTCATTCAATTATGTATAAAGTCGCAAGAAATATGCAAAAAAGTAATTTAAGATCATGTTGTTTTTTACTCTCAAAAATTGAGTGACTTTTGGAATTAATTCATTCTACTCACTTGCTAATTTTTTTGGGAGATTATTTATATACAGAAGTTCATATTTTGAGCTAAGGAACCGGTAAAAAATGACACAAAAGGATTTTATAACATAGGTATTTTTCGTATATTCTTTTCACATGGAATTACTCTATATCGATATTACTATGAACGAAAATATATAATTTTTTTTTAATTAGTCTAATATACATAACATATATTATGTATTAATTTTTCAAAGGCCTTTTACAAATACTGAAAAATATAAAAAAAAATTGATACACCGGTAAACTCTGCGCAAAATAAAATATTTTATTCAGTTTATTCAGAAAATACTCCAAAAAATGGAAACAATGTTTAATAAAAATTAAGAATCAGAATAAACAAAAAAACATTTTCAAAAATTTACAAAACAAACATTTTCAAAAATAAACAAAAAAAAACATTTTTAAAAACAAACAAAACAAACATTTTCAAAAATAGACAAAAAAAAACATTTTCAAAAATAGACAAAAAAAAAAATTTTCGTCGTTTGGTAATAATCTGGAAAAGACCGGCTAAGTTCAGATTTTTTCCAAAAGGTTAATATACTAGCTCTTATAGATAAAGTCTCATGTAGCCGATTTCTTCACAGAGTCCTAGCACCAGGACCGGTACTTATGTCGTTTTCGATTGGATTCACTCAAGGATTCACTCAATTTCAAATCCAATAAAACAGTTTGAATCGTTTTCACTCAATTCTAAGTTTTTTATCGGTGTTAGTGAATAAGCAAATAAAAATTATTTAATTTTGAACGAGAAAATTTTGTTTGACATTAAATTTGTATGTATTAGTGATTTTGAGTCGATTCTGATTTGAAATCGAGAAGAGAATTTTTTCTTCTGAGAAGCGTTCTATCTGTCATGTTTTTGTGAATAAAACACTTTTAGAAGTCTTCTGAATGCTTCCGGACGCTTCCGGACTGCCAATCGAAAACGACATTATACTAAAGTCAAATGTTCATTTTATAGGTAATATGCTGCGAAAAACCCTCAATGCTTCCTGACTGTTGAATCATATTGGACATGAATCAGTTTGAGGATTATTCACAGTAGGTACTATATTTACTCTAACATGAACTGTTTTAGGACTCACTAAAAAATTGGCTCATGTTTGGAAGCAAATGTAGCAGCAAAGTTAAGGAATTTGTTAAATAACACCTTGTAGGCAGGAGATGAATTGCCATTTTTATCATCATAGAAAAGAAAGAAACTTAATATTTTGAAGCTTTATTTGGTATTTACAGGCAGCAGAATAAACTAATAATCCAGTCAAATAAGGGTTTAACCTCGGAATGAATGTTAGTAGAAATTTTTTTTGCTCAATATCTTCCTTTTGCCATTCTATAACATATCTCAAAAGTCTAGATAAATCTCATGTCCGCTTGTCGCGATTTCAAGGTCAAATATCGAAATGGAGATTTTCAAAATTAGCAAAAATAGGCTATGGTATTATATACACATATGATACATGATTTCAAGGTATTTTTTAATGCTGATTCCAAAAAATCTAAAATCAAGGCAATCTGACGTCTCTGAAAAAAGTTATACCTGTTTTTTATGTGTCAACCCATATTATTATAACAGTTGCTAACTTACTACCGAAAAACACTTAAAAGTAATGGTAGCGGAATCATATTTTGCATGAGGGTTTTCATTTCCATTATCATTAAGAATCAAAACAATGCAATGCAAAAAAACATTTATATCCATGACAAAATGGTATTTTTTGAGAAAAGGGGAAATTTTGGGATGTGCACTAAAAAACATCCTGGTACAATCTTGGAATTAGTGCTAATAGGCTAATTTTTTTGTTTCTATCTTTGTTTGGATATTCTTTAACTTATGTCAAAAATCTAAAAAATCTCATGTCCGCAAGTTCTAATTTTCCAGGTTAAACTAAGTTAGGTGCAGATTTAAAAAAAATAATAAAAAAACTTTAGATTCTTATATGTATACCAACATAACCCATATCATTTCAATGTATTTTTTAACGCTGATTCCAACAAAACCCACAAACAAATCAATATGACCATCCCTGAAAAGTAATGTACCTTATTCATGTTGATCTTACACAAATATCTGAAGAGTAGTTTTTCAATTTTTTCAAATCTGCACCTTATCTTCAAACCAAGAAAATTAGGACTTGCGGACATGAGATTTTTTTAGATTTTTGAGGGTAGTTAAAGAATATCCAAACAAAGATTAAAATGAAAAAATTAGCCTATTAGCACTTATTCCTAAGATGAACAAGAATCTTCTTTAGTGCATATCCTAAAATTTGCCCCTCCATCAAAAAATACCATTATTTCGTAGGTATATATATTTTTTGTAATGGATAGTTTTGATTTTTAATAATGATGGATTCTAAAATCTTCATGCAAAATTTGGTTCATCTGCCATAACTTTTAAGGGTTTTTCGGCAGTAAGTTTGCAATTGTTATAATAATATGAGTTGACAGATGAAAAACAGGTATAACTTTTTCCAGAGACGTCAGATTGTCTTGATTTTAGATTTTTTGGAATCAGCATTAAAAAATACCTTGAAATCATGTATCATGTGTGTATATAATACCATAGCCTATTTTTGCTAATTTTGAAAATCTTCATTTCGCGATTTGACCTTGAAATCGCGACAAGCGGACATGAGATTTTTCTAGACTTTTGAGATATGTTATAGAATGGCAAAAGGAAGATATTGAGTAAAAAAAATTTCTACTAACATTCTTTCCGAGATTTACCCCTTTTTTCTCGTTATTTTACTGTATTATAATGTGAAATTTATTTTCGAGGAACTCACAATACCTCGAAACTCTTTTATGGGAGATATCCGTTCTAATGGAGATATTAAAAAATACAAAAGATTCAATCGTTTATGCTACACGGTTAAACATTTTGGCGTAGATTCTACATAAATTTGGGCACCACCAAAATATTATTTAAATTTAATACTTTGATTGTACCTATTACATTTTTAAGTCTAATACAAAGTTTATTGAAATTAAATTATTTTTGTATACAGGGTGTCCCAAAAGTAATCAAACGAAATATGCTGATAGGCCAACTTTAGGGCTCTCAGAATTTGGTAACTTGTTCATCCCAAATCCTTACGGTTTTCGTTTTAATGCAGTTTTTGTGAAATTTCGAAAAATCCCGACTTTGAAACAGTATTTTGCTTCCTCCGCTCATAATTGATTTTTGTTTTTTACAATTCTTTCACTTAAACATTGCCTAATAATAAGAAATAATTAATTAATCAAAATATTTTTCATTTCATACGCCATTTTGCTGTAAATTAATTAACAGTTCCATGTTTTATAAAAACTCAATTTTTTTCTTTTATTTCAGAGCAACACCCTGAAAAAAATTTGTATGGTGTAACACTGGTTTATTATTTTGAAAACTTGCCGTGTTATTGCAGTTTTTAAAAAAGAATAAAAATTTCCAAAGTTGAAATTATAACGAAAGATATTACAATTTGAATGCAAAAAAACAGACGTTTTCAGAGCAAAATAACAAACAAAATTCGAGGCTTTTGTTCAAAAAGAAATAAACAAACAACAGTCGAGAAAATGTGTTTATTTTTCTTTGTTATTTTTCTCTCAAAAGCCCTGTTTTGTTGATTTTAAATTGTAATATCTTCAGTTCTAACTTCAACTTTGGAAACTTTTATACATTTTTGAAAACTGCAATAACATGGCAAGTTTTCAAAATAATAAACCAGTGCCACACCAAACAAATTTTTTAAAGGGTGTGCTCTGAAATAATTAATATATTTGACAACATTTTAATTTTAAGTATTTCGAATTAATAAAAAAAAATATAAAAAACGGTCTCATAAAATCGCAAAACTTAAAACAATTTTTTTTTTGTATTGAAAAAGGCTTAATTCCAAAGGTTCTCTTAAAAATTACGACAGAATTTTTAACCATGTATGGCTTGTTGTACAGATTACAGATGTCGATAAAAATGTCAATTGATTTGCCTACAAGGTGGTATTACCCCTTAAGGTTCGTTATAGTTATAGGTTATAGCATTGAATTTCATATTATTAATTACACTTTTCCACAAAATTAAAAAAAAAATACACCAGAGAAATTACATAGTGAAGGCTGTTCGTATGGTCGAATAATGCATACAAATATTTTTGTTATATTTTTGGAACCCTCCATTCTTTTTTTATTTACAAACTTTACTATGTAATCTATCAATATCTCAGTCATTTTTTTAACAATTCTCAATATGTTATATATGTTTTTGGAAAGAGGATTTCCAGAATTTTTGAAGGATGTATATAAGTCTTTTGTTTAAACAATTTAAGTGTAGGTTTTCATACCATAAATCTTGAAAAAGTGATTTTTTTCTCAATTTTTTCAACTTTACCCAATTTTTTTTGCAAAATAAAACAAACAAAAAAATAAAGTTAGGTTATATTCTGAAAGAATATTTTTTTAGGCACAAATTGGTGAATTGTTTTGTTGAATTTGACCAAAACTGCGGAATCTATGCTACTTTTCCGTTCCGTAACTAGAAAATATGGCATATCATGATGTGAATTGCAAGGTGCACAATAGGGTGCTAGTTATTTTAAAATAAATAGAATTTTTATGCTCCTAGGATCTTATATGGTTGGAAATAAACTAAAAATAATATTCCCTAAGTTTCAAGTCTCTAACTTGGCAGAGGGAAGGCTGAAAAATAGCTGGCTTAAACTTATATTTTCTAAACCAGGAATAGACATAGAATATTAATTTGTTACCATCATACAGTTATACCTAACAGAAAATAAGCTATTGGGTTTTTTATTACAAAAATGCACTTCAAATGCTTTAAAGCGGTCTGGCGGGGGGAAAGCTGAAAACAGAACTTCTGGTACCCACAGTTTTGAACATTTTTCAGATTTTTAATTGTTATATTTTTAGAATTTTAGCTTAGTAAAGAAAATCATTTTTTTTAGACTTTTCCAAAAATCACTTTTAACACGTTTAATGCCAAAGAATTAAAAAACATACATTTTATTCACACATCAGCATAGTATGTATATTTAAAATGTATATTCAATTCATAGTTATATAATAAACTAGTTGTGTGTTCATTCTTCAACTTACATCGGATATTCAAAAAACGTGTTCCCGATTTAAGAAAAAGTACTGTAGTAAACAAATAAAAAACGAGTTAGTTATATAACTTTCAATAAAATATAGATTTTAAATATACATACTACGCTTGTTTGTGAATAAAATGTATGTTTTTTTAATTTTTTGGCATTAACCCTCTACCGCATACCAACCCATATATGGTTTATCGATTTCATATCGATTTATTTCCGTTATATTGCATCAAAATGTCAAAAAGAAAAAACTATAATAAAACTACGTCTATTTTTATTTATGAAATCGATTTTTATTATCAGTAAGATAGTCGTGATTCTGAAATAAACTCATTGTTTCAAGAGCATGTGTAAAGTGCAAATCAGTGAATAAAAGTGTGTACTTTTCAAGTGCTTTTTTATAATAAATAAGTAAGTTGCATCCAATTAAAAATAAGTTTCGTATGTATTTATTATACTTTTATATGTTTACCAAGTTTGTTTTTTGTTTTTATAATAATTTTTGTCTTTTTTTGGCGTTTTTTCCAAAACACCATATATGGGTTATCATGCGTTGGCGACATACATTACTGATTTTTGTGGGATTTTTATTTCTTTTTGTAAAATGAATTCGAAGACTTTCTATAGAAAAAATAAGTGTGTAAATGCTATAACTGGTGATTGCTTTCGAAGTGATGATGATCTAGCTTCGATTCTGGCTCTTTTCAACATCAAACAAGCCATCTCCGAGCACTTATATGCAAATCTTTAAAGCCTACAATGTTACGAAAAAGAGGACGACCTTCAACTTTGGCAGGTGATCAAAGCAGAGATGGAACAAAACAAAGGTGAAGGAGTTATACAAGTCACGGAAGTCCATCCCCATCTTATCCCGAAACTTCAATTCACTCACAACATCATACAAGGGCAAAAGTCGTTGAATTCAGTGCGAACTGGAAACATCGACCAAATCCCTGAATGGCAAAAAAAACGCCAACATGTCAAATTTGCGGACTGAAAACGTACACAATGTGTAGAAAATGGAATGTGTTCTTCTGTTACAATGATAAAAGAAAGAGTTTGAATAAATTCCATGAATAAGAAAAGTCCATTGTAAAAAAAACATACTTTGTAAAACATTCCCTGAATGCATACTAAACCATATATGGGTTATTAATTTTTTGCTGGAAATCGACTTACTGCATACTAACCCATATATGGTTTATGTTTCTAAAAGTATATATATATGTAAAAAAATAAAAATTTCTATGCAATACCTTTTTTCAACCCCTAATAAAGCTAAAAATATGTAAAAAAAAATTTTATATCACTTCGTTCATAATTCATGCAGTAGAGGGTTAAACGTGTTAAAAGCGATTTTTGAGAAAGTCTGAAAAAATGATTTTCCTTACCAAGCTAAAATTCTAAAAATATAGCAATTAAAAATCTGAAAAATGTTCACATGATAGCTACACTTATAAGGTTTGAGTCTTCAAAGTTTAAAATTTTCGAACAAATGGTTTGGCTGGAATATAAAATTGATCGAACTAGGGCCAAGAAACCCCATGTTATTCCCCTAAGAAACTTCAACCGCTTGGCGGCACGGGTTAGTATAAAGTTAGAGACGTGAAACTTAAGGAATGTTATTTTTAGTTTATTTCCAACTATATAAGATCCTAGGAGCATACAAACTCTATTTATTTTAAAATAACGAGCACCCTATTGTGCACCTTGCAATTCACATCATGATATGCTATATTTTCTAGTTACGGAAAAGTAGCATAGATTCCGCAGTTTCGGTCAAATTCAACAAAACAATAAACCAATTTGTGTCTAAATATATATTCTTTCAGAATATAACCTAACTTTATTTTTTTGTTTGTTTTATTTTGCAAAAAAAATTGGGTAAAGTTGAAAAAATTGAGAAAAAAATCGCTTTTTCAAGATTTATGGGATAAAAACCTACACTTAATTTGTTTAAACAATAGTCACATATATATCATTCAAAAGGAAGAAGGAAGGTCTCTTTCCAAAAACATATAACATATTGAGAATTGTTAAAAAATAATGACTGAGATATTGATAGCTTACATCGTAAAGTCTGTAAAAATTGTTTTTTGTATATAAAAAAAAATGGAGGGTTCCAAAATTTTAACAAAAATATTTGTATGCATTATTCGACCATACGAACAGCCTACACTACGTAATTTGTCGGGTGTATTTTAAGTGTCGCACCGTGTTATATATAGGTGTGTTTTTTTGTAAGTCCGAAGAAAGTTTTGTGAAAAAATCGTCAAGAAATCAAAAGAATATATGTACGTATTAAGAACAACCAACAACTATATCTGTATAGAAGGGCTCTGTCTATGCAGAACAGTAACCTAAAATGTTTATAATTTTGACGTCGAACCACAATAGTAAAGCTTAGTATTGCAAACGTTGCATGTCACTGAACCATCCTCCTCTAAAGTCGCGTAATTTCACACCCAGCTAGTCTTAGGCATGTTTATTTCATTTTTTTTACTTTATTTAAACTTTTCACTTTCAATTGTAAACACAAAACCACTATATCACTAAATTAAACTAAACATATACCAAACTTATAAGAAATGATCTTAGTTTTATAACATAACGAATTATTTGGCGAGCTTTGATCAAAACAACAAAACATTGTCACAACAAATGCAGGTGTTCCATTTGTAATAACAAAAAAAAAAAACCGAAAAGTTACTCATTAATAGTTTTTTTATATAATTTAACTTCAATGTTTCGAAACTCCAAAAGATCGATAAATTTGTATAGCCGTATTTTTTCTAAAGCTGGGTTCACACCAAGTTTATCAATAGTTCCAACATACGTAGATATATCATACATGTATATGCAATTATGCATTAATAAGAATATTGTAAAGTGTATTTGAAGCGTACATTATGTTGAATGTGTTATGTGTTAATCAACCTAGTGTAAGCCCGGCATATTATTACCATTAGCTATTTACTCAGTTTTTATTTTATTCGCAAACAAAAACAAATTACAAATAGGTTGTAGAAAAAACAGGGCATTTGTAGAAATATACATAATTCATTCAAATCTCAAACATGTAATGGCTTTGGTTCGCAGTCAGTTTTTTTTTTTTTTGTTTTCTGTATCAGTGAACTACACGATTTACCCGGGTAATCGGGTAGTCGGGTAATCGGGTAGTTGGATACCCAAGTAATACCCGGGTATAGTAATGGCTTTGGTTCACACTCAGTTTCTTTTTACTTGCGATATAGATACTATATCGTCGTCACAAAGCCAAAACCGCGAATCTGCATTTTTGGACATTTTCACTTTAATACGTCATTTAACTTGTTATCGGTCCCTCCATCCACTGCTTTGACCAAAATCCTCCATCTGTTGTCTAGAAGCCCAAAATATCAATTTCCGTACCACGAGTTCCCATAAGATTGCATGAGTTTCCAAAACTTTGAAGCCGTTTTTCTCAAAACTACAATTTTGCAGATTCGCGGTTTTGGCGTTGTGCCCACGATATATCAAGTTAGGTATGGTAGACAATGTCAAAAAAGTGGATCCCGGTATTACCCGGGTAACCGGTTACCCGGATATCATCAGCTATAACGAAAATGTAAGATGATGAAATTTAAAATACACTGAACGAAAAAAGCTAATATTTTCAAAACTGGTTGCGATAGAAATTTTTTCTTTTTGGTTTTAGTACAATCATAAGTTTAGCTATCAGCCATTTCAGACTTATACATTTTTTACCGGACACCCTGTATATGCTTGAAATACGGAATTGAACTTTCACTACCATCACTTTTTGGAAGTGCATTGGTGGGAACACTCCTTTGTTGAGGTGAAATGAAACTTTCATCAGGCGTTGACATTATTTGGCATTTCACAAATACAAAGAAACCCAGAAACTTCAGAATCAAAAAGAAGTATACAAGTTTGTTCGTTTGGGATTCCAGATCGGGCAGTCCCGGACTACTCTAAGAATTACCAAACGAAAACGCTATACGCTTCATAGTAATAGTAACACTGAAAGCCCCTTTGCCACGTCAAGGCATATCGGCATGGAGCGGGTATATCCCTTGATTAAACTGTAAGCATCTTTAAATTTCCCTCAACTGAAGATCAAAAAGGTTGAAACTATTATTTATTTTTAATTAAATATTGATATTAAAATCAAACATAACCTTAAATCAATACAAATTTTCAATCATTAATGTTTTATTTTCAGGAGGATTAAGTCAAAAATAAATAAATGTCTGGAAAATGCCTCAGAAAAAGTATTGTACTAATGAAGAAAATGACACAAACATAAAACTGTTTTGCGATCAGTCTAATAATCATATGAAAGTTCGAAAGTATGAAAAGGCCTTAGTTGGTTATTCATGGGTATGTATGCAAATATTTTTTGGGGGATAAGTGAAGTTGGCACCCCTAAATGATAATTTTTTTTTCAAACCTGCCTGGTCGATTGCCCAAGGAAAGCCCAGAATAGCACAAGATTTGTTTTCCTTAGCTCACCCCTAGTTCTAAAATTATAACGGAATTATTTTTGTTCACTTCAAAAATCACAAAATATTATTTTTTTTTATTCAGTGTAAAAATTGTTGGTTTTGCACTATGGTTTGTTTCCCCAAGGTAAGCCTAGGATATCCAAACTTTTATTTTCGCTATCCTATGCTTAGTTTAAAAATTATAGAAGAATTAGTTTTTATTCACCACACACAAAAAAATACGCATACACCGCAGTGACCCTTTTAAAATTTATAATTAAGAACAATTATTTCCACTTGTATTTGCATTGTCACTCAGATGTTATTTATCTGACTTTAAATTTTTACTTTATCGAATGTAGTCCATATTCCTGTTAACCTTCCGATAACAACACACTTTTTGGTTGTCCTTAAATTAAATCTAAAAACAAAATACTTTTAGGTATAATAAAAATTACTTATTTAATCATAACACTTCATAGGGTTCAACAGAATCAGAAAATAGATAATTCATACAAAAAAATTATAATTGTCAAAAAAACAAAGAAAGAAAAATCGAGCTTGAGGTGGTATAGCAACCATGTTGCCATCGGAAGGTTAAGAAGCTTAAATTGACATTTCACCTTAAAAACCACAACATACAAATATTTTGTTCAAGTGAAAAATCACTAATTTTTTTGGTTTGCCGTCAAAGCACCTAGAAAAGCTACATCCTTAGTAAAATATATCGAAACATTTTTCAAAAGTAACAATAAATATAAAATGGTGTAGTGATTTCTTTTTCAGGACACGAAAAAATTTTTTTTTTTAATTACCAACCTTTAAAAATAAGTTTTTTTTCTTTCAACTTTTTCTCAATCTTCTTCTTCCTTTTTCTCGGCGCTGTTATGATCTCGATGTCGAGGGGATCATAACTATCCCACGTAACTGCTTCACACTAGTGATCCGCCTGTGGGGTTCGCCTTTAGTAGGTTCAACTTTTTAACCATGCTAATTCCAACAAATTACATCACTTTTTTCGTTTGCCCACCCTAACTTATAAAATTATAACAAAAAAAATGTTTTCAAACTACTAATTAAGGGGTGCCAATTTCACATAGCCACTTTTGTGTATTCATAAAATAAAGTTTACCAAGCTATTGCGATTAAGTAAAAGAGGCAATATTCGGAGTGTGTGAAGTTAGCCCCCCTTTTTTTGAAATTGTTATTTTTGAAAGTTGTTCCAGGTTGTTCCCGATTTGTTCCGGATTGTTCCAAATTTTTTTTGAAAAATTTTCAAAAATAGAGGTTTTAGAGCCAAAAAACCGTTTTTGACCTAGCCCCCCTTTTTTCGAAAATTGAAATTTTGAAAGTTGTTCCGGGTTTAAAAAGTTGTTCCGAACATTGTTCCAAATTTTTGGACCTCTAAGTTCAATATTTCGAAAGTTAGGGGCCAAAAACCAAAAAATTCTAGCCCCCCTTTTTTCGATTTTTTAGGTTTTTATATTTTTTTTAGCTTTAAAAAGTTGTTCTAAACATTGTTCCAAGAAATTGAGGTCCTAAAGTTTGTATTTTTAAAGATATGACTTTGGAAACTTTTTTTCAAAAAACTAAAAAAACAACTTTTCCAATTATTGTTTTCCAAATTTTTTTTCTGAAATCGAATATTTAACCATATATACATATTTGGAGTGAGTTTCAGTGTTCTACAGTAAGAGCATCAACTCGAAAATGCACTTTCAAAATAAATCTTGATGTTTTCACATTTTCAAAAATTTCCATAGGCCCCCCTTTTTCGAAAAATAAAATTCCAAAAGTTGTTCCAAGTTGAACATTAATATTTCTTAAGCCAAACCAAAAATCGTTAAGAAAAACAAACAACTAGGCATTTAAACTAAAAAAAAACGGTTTAAGTAAACTCTTGCCCCAATTTTGCTCCCCTCTTGAAAATTTTAAGATCCAAAAATTAAAACAAATTAGACTTCTGAATTTCTTTAACCTTCTAAAATAAAATATGTTTCAAAGATATATCAACCCCCCAAAATTATAAAAAAACCCTCACCACTCCCCAAATTCGAAAACTGAAAATCCAAACACGCACACACATGTATTATTATGAAAACCAAAATGTTCCCAGCTTTTATCAAAAAATAATGAAAAATATAGATTTTAGAGCAAAAAAACTATTTTTACGATATTAGAAAAAAGTTCTCATTTAACCCCAAAAATTTTCAAAAATTAAAATTTAAAAAACAATATTGTGATAATATAGTCCTTTAAAATTAATTCCAGTTAAAACATAAGAAAAAAAATGTATATAAGTTTTTTTTCGAAAACGTGCTCCCCAGACCCCCTTTTGACCAAAACTGAGAATATCAAATTAAATACTTATAAAAAACCCCACGTTAAAAAACATTATACGAGTTTCATACCATAAAACTTAAAATTAGATACTTAAAAAAATTAAAGAAAATTTTTACGATATAACAAAAAAAAAAAAATTCTGGCTCCCCTTTTTCGAATTTCAAAAATCCAAAACTTGTTCCAGGTTGTTCTAGGGCTCTTCTAAATTGTTCCAGACTTTCGCTTCTTAATATTGATTTTTAGTATGAAAAATTTCAAAAAAATGCTCCCCCATCCCCCCTTTTGACAAATCCAAAATCTAAAAGTTGTTCCAAGTGCACAATCACTCAAATCCAATTGTTCCAAAGTTTCATTCAAAAATATTCAAAACTGAGCATTTTAAGCCAAAATTTCATTTAATATGGGAAAATCATGTTAAACTTGTTCTGGCTCCCCTTTTTCGAATTTCAAAAATCCAAAACTTGTTCCAGGTTGTTCTAGGGCTCTTCTAAATTGTTCCAGACTTTCGCTTCTTAATATTGATTTTTAGTATGAAAAATTTCAAAAAAATGCTCCCCCATCCCCCCTTTTGACAAATCCAAAATCTAAAAGTTGTTCCAAGTGCACAATCACTCAAATCCAATTGTTCCAAAGTTTCATTCAAAAATATTCAAAACTGAGCATTTTAAGCCAAAATTTCATTTAATATGGGAAAATCATGTTAAACTTGTTCTGGCTCCCCTTTTTCGAATTTCAAAAATCCAAAACTTGTTCCAGGTTGTTCTAGGGCTCTTCTAAATTGTTCCAGACTTTCGCTTCTTAATATTGATTTTTAGTATGAAAAATTTCAAAAAAATGCTCCCCCATCCCCCCTTTTGACAAATCCAAAATCTAAAAGTTGTTCCAAGTGCACAATCACTCAAATCCAATTGTTCCAAAGTTTCATTCAAAAATATTCAAAACTGAGCATTTTAAGCCAAAATTTCATTTAATATGGGAAAATCATGTTAAACTTGTTCTGGCTCCCCTTTTTCGAATTTCAAAAATCCAAAACTTGTTCCAGGTTGTTCTAGGGCTCTTCTAAATTGTTCCAGACTTTCGCTTCTTAATATTGATTTTTAGTATGAAAAATTTCAAAAAAATGCTCCCCCATCCCCCCTTTTGACAAATCCAAAATCTAAAAGTTGTTCCAAGTGCACAATCACTCAAATCCAATTGTTCCAAAGTTTCATTCAAAAATATTCAAAACTGAGCATTTTAAGCCAAAATTTCATTTAATATGGGAAAATCATGTTAAACTTGTTCTGGCTCCCCTTTTTCGAATTTCAAAAATCCAAAACTTGTTCCAGGTTGTTCTAGGGCTCTTCTAAATTGTTCCAGACTTTCGCTTCTTAATATTGATTTTTAGTATGAAAAATTTCAAAAAAATGCTCCCCCATCCCCCCTTTTGACAAATCCAAAATCTAAAAGTTGTTCCAAGTGCACAATCACTCAAATCCAATTGTTCCAAAGTTTCATTCAAAAATATTCAAAACTGAGCATTTTAAGCCAAAATTTCATTTAATATGGGAAAATCATGTTAAACTTGTTCTGGCTCCCCTTTTTCGAATTTCAAAAATCCAAAACTTGTTCCAGGTTGTTCTAGGGCTCTTCTAAATTGTTCCAGACTTTCGCTTCTTAATATTGATTTTTAGTATGAAAAATTTCAAAAAAATGCTCCCCCATCCCCCCTTTTGACAAATCCAAAATCTAAAAGTTGTTCCAAGTGCACAATCACTCAAATCCAATTGTTCCAAAGTTTCATTCAAAAATATTCAAAACTGAGCATTTTAAGCCAAAATTTCATTTAATATGGGAAAATCATGTTAAACTTGTTCTGGCTCCCCTTTTTCGAATTTCAAAAATCCAAAACTTGTTCCAGGTTGTTCTAGGGCTCTTCTAAATTGTTCCAGACTTTCGCTTCTTAATATTGATTTTTAGTATGAAAAATTTCAAAAAAATGCTCCCCCATCCCCCCTTTTGACAAATCCAAAATCTAAAAGTTGTTCCAAGTGCACAATCACTCAAATCCAATTGTTCCAAAGTTTCATTCAAAAATATTCAAAACTGAGCATTTTAAGCCAAAATTTCATTTAATATGGGAAAATCATGTTAAACTTGTTCTGGCTCCCCTTTTTCGAATTTCAAAAATCCAAAACTTGTTCCAGGTTGTTCTAGGGCTCTTCTAAATTGTTCCAGACTTTCGCTTCTTAATATTGATTTTTAGTATGAAAAATTTCAAAAAAATGCTCCCCCATCCCCCCTTTTGACAAATCCAAAATCTAAAAGTTGTTCCAAGTGCACAATCACTCAAATCCAATTGTTCCAAAGTTTCATTCAAAAATATTCAAAACTGAGCATTTTAAGCCAAAATTTCATTTAATATGGGAAAATCATGTTAAACTTGTTCTGGCTCCCCTTTTTCGAATTTCAAAAATCCAAAACTTGTTCCAGGTTGTTCTAGGGCTCTTCTAAATTGTTCCAGACTTTCGCTTCTTAATATTGATTTTTAGTATGAAAAATTTTTGATACTAAAAATCAATATTAAGAAGCGAAAGTCTGGAACAATTTAGAAGAGCCCTAGAACAACCTGGAACAAGTTTTGGATTTTTGAAATTCGAAAAAGGGGAGCCAGAACAAGTTTAACATGATTTTCCCATATTAAATGAAATTTTGGCTTAAAATGCTCAGTTTTGAATATTTTTGAATGAAACTTTGGAACAATTGGATTTGAGTGATTGTGCACTTGGAACAACTTTTAGATTTTGGATTTGTCAAAAGGGGGGATGGGGGAGCATTTTTTTGAAATTTTTCATACTAAAAATCAATATTAAGAAGCGAAAGTCTGGAACAATTTAGAAGAGCCCTAGAACAACCTGGAACAAGTTTTGGATTTTTGAAATTCGAAAAAGGGGAGCCAGAACAAGTTTAACATGATTTTCCCATATTAAATGAAATTTTGGCTTAAAATGCTCAGTTTTGAATATTTTTGAATGAAACTTTGGAACAATTGGATTTGAGTGATTGTGCACTTGGAACAACTTTTAGATTTTGGATTTGTCAAAAGGGGGGATGGGGGAGCATTTTTTTGAAATTTTTCATACTAAAAATCAATATTAAGAAGCAGTGCCGGTTTAAGCACTACCGGCGCCCCTGGGCAAGATTGCAAGTGGCGCCTCTAAAAAAAAAATCATCTAAAAACAATTTTTTAAAATCACGAAAAAAAGCAATAGCAGATTATGTCTTACCTCTCATATACTTGTTAATGCATTTATTAAAAATGTGCAGTGTATTAACTTAAAAAGGTTAACTTTAAAAAAAATTAATTATTCATGTCATTTAGGCTCAATTGACAAGACTACCTTTATCTTTGACTTTTTTGTTTAAACACATTTAAAGATTAGGTACAGTTGGTTTTATTTGAACAATATTTTTTCAAAAACTTTTTCAACTAGGTACATTAATGTCGTTTTCGATTGGAATCACTCAATGATTCATTCATTCTGAAATCCAATAAAAAACTTTGAATCGCTTCCACCCAATTCTAAAATTTAATATCTGTATTGGTGAAAAATCAAATATTTTGTTTTTGTTTTTTTACTAGGAGAATAAAAAACTTGCAGCACGCTTCTTAATGATTCCAGGCGCTTCCGGACTGCCAATCGAAAACAACATACCTTTATAAGTATAAGGTTTGTTCGTTGTGAGCTCTAGGGCACTCTGGGTCGCTCCGAATTCGTTGTCAATCTTTTTTTGTAGCTCCTTTTTCAACCAGAGTTATTTCCTCTGTGTTCGATGTTCGCTGATGAAACTAAAGCTCTGAGGTGTTCGATGTAAAATGAAAACCCGAGAAACTTTTCACAGTTAATTGAAATGACTTAGAGTGCCCTGGAGGGGGGAGAGGGTTTTCTGGATTTTGGGCTTTCTGGATTTTTAATTTTGGGATTCTGTCCGTCTCCCTTCTCTTTCCTTATTCATTATTATAGGGGCACCTTTGCAAAAATTAAATTGGTAGGAGGAATATTAGGATTGCTTTAGTCTTTCAAAAGAAATTGGGGCGCCTTGTTCTTCAAAGATGAACGAAGATTTTGGACACCATTGTCCTTCCGGAAGCCAAATAAATTAACCCAAAATTGGGGGGCGCCTTCATTCTTCAAAAAGTTTAGGACAAACAATACGAGCGCCGTTGAAAATGTAAAATAGAAACAAATTGGGGCGCCTTTGTGAATGTAAAAAAAAATAAAACATCGATTGGAAAGACTTCGTTATTTATATAACTTTTGTAAAAGTTCGGGGCGCCTGCGGCGCCCCTCAATTCTTGCGCCCCTGGGCGACGGCCCAGGCTGCCCCCCCCCTAAAACCGGCTCTGTTAAGAAGCGAAAGTCTGGAACAATTTAGAAGAGCCCTAGAACAACCTGGAACAAGTTTTGGATTTTTGAAATTCGAAAAAGGGGAGCCAGAATTTTTTTTTTTTGTTATATCGTAAAAATTTTCTTTAATTTTTTTAAGTATCTAATTTTAAGTTTTATGGTATGAAACTCGTATAATGTTTTTTAACGTGGGGTTTTTTAGAAGTATTTAATTTGATATTCTCAGTTCTGGTCAAAAGGGGGTCTGGGGAGCACGTTTTCGAAAAAAAACTTATATACATTTTTTTTCTTATGTTTTAACTGGAATTAATTTTAAAGGACTATATTATCACAATATTGTTTTTTAAATTTTAATTTTTGAAAATTTTTGGGGTTAAATGAGAACTTTTTTCTAATATCGTAAAAATAGTTTTTTTGCTCTAAAATCTATATTTTTCATTATTTTTTGATAAAAGTTGGGAACATTTTGGTTTTCATAATAATACATGTGTGTGCGTTTTTGGATTTTCGGTTTTCGAATTTGGGGAGTGGTGGGGGGTTTTTTATAATTTTGGGGGGTTGATATATCTTTGAAACATATTTTATTTTAACAGGTTAAAGAAAATCAGAAGACTAATTTGTTTTAATTTTTGGATCTTAAAATTTTCAAGAGGGGAGCAAAATTGGGGCAAGAGTTTACTTAAAACGATTTTTTTTAGTTTAAATGCCTAGTTGTTTGTTTTTCTTAACGATTTTTGGTTTGGCTTAAGAAATATTAATGTTCAACTTGGAACAACTTTTGGAATTTTATTTTTCGAAAAAGGGGGGCCTATGGAAATTTTTGAAAATGTGAAAACATCAAGATTTATTTTGAAAGTGCATTTTCGAGTTGATGCTCTTACTGTAGAACACTGAAACTCACTCCAAATATGTATATATAGTTAAATATTCGATTTCAGAAAAAAAATTTGGAAAACAATAATTGGAAAAGTTGTTTTTTTAGTTTTTTGAAAAAAAGTTTCCAAAGTCATATCTTTAAAAATACAAACTTTAGGACCTCAATTTCTTGGAACAATGTTTAGAACAACTTTTTAAAGCTAAAAAAATATAAAAACCTAAAAAATCGAAAAAAGGGGGGCTAGAATTTTTTGGTTTTTGGCCCCTAACTTTCGAAATATTGAACTTAGAGGTCCAAAAATTTGGAACAATGTTCGGAACAACTTTTTAAACCCGGAACAACTTTCAAAATTTCAATTTTCGAAAAAAGGGGGGCTAGGTCAAAAACGGTTTTTTGGCTCTAAAACCTCTATTTTTGAAAATTTTTCAAAAAAAATTTGGAACAATCCGGAACAAATCGGGAACAACCTGGAACAACTTTCAAAAATAACAATTTCAAAAAAAGGGGGGCTAACTTCACACACTCCAATATTCGATATTGCTCAGAAACAGCTCCGATTTTGATGGTTTAAATAACATTCTATAGGTCGAATTACACGGTGTTACAAAAATGAGGTTTCAAAATATACGCGGGCGGAGACCTATCAGGTTTTGTAGAGCTAGTAGCACTGATTACGAAACCGTATTTGAAAATCGGTTTTTTGGACCTTCACCCATTGAAAAAATTCTAGCTTCGACAATTTTTTACCCATTTTCGATATTTTTACAGTTTCTGATAGAAGATAAATATACCTTTTCAACAATGTATAAAACACGTAACTCGGTTAAACCACTTAGAATTTATAAGCTGTCAAAGTTCAAAAATTCCATTTTTTGAGTCATTTGCCCAACTTCGGCATCAATTTAAAGTATATGTTTTCAAAACAACATGCTATTTAAAAAATATATTCATAAACTATATCTATTTCCCAATCAATCGAGGTATTTTTTATGAAAATTACTCCAAAATTGGCTTAGAAAAAAAAATTTTTCGATTTCAACCCAGATACAGAAATTCGAACTTTTAGGTATAGAACAAAAATGTTGTTTCGGCACGTAGTAGGATAACCTGGGCGCCAGGATTTGATAACGGGTTTTTGTAGAGGAGCTCAATACAAACATTTTTTTCTTTGGAAGGGGGTCTATCTCCCCCCCGCTTAGGTGGGAGGGGCAGTTTTCTAAAAAAAAATTATCAAAATAAAAAAAAAATTATTAAAAAACAACGGCAACACTTACAGTAAAAAATGATACCATTTTCGAAAGGAAAAATTGTACATTTGATTCTAATTTTTAAATCAATATAACATAACCATAACATAACATAACATAGTTTTTGAAATAATCGATTTCAAAAATAAAAATTGGCGAAAAAAAATTTTTTAAAACTCATTTTATACTATTTTTGTCCAGACTGGAATTTTAGTAATCAAATTACTTACACAGAAAACTGCCTCAATTGATTCCTTATCGAACAGTGAAAACTATATGTTTCTATGTCTTCTAGTTTTTGAGAAAATTGAAAAATTATTTTTTCTTTTTTTCAAAATATTTTTTGTTTTTATTTGTTTTTATTTTTCAATTTTCTCAAAAACTAGAAGACATAGAAACATATAGTTTTCACTGTTCGAAAAGGAATCAATTGAGGCAGTTTTGTGTGTGAAAATTTTTTTTATTAAAATTCACAGTCTGGACAAAAATAGTATTAAATGAGTTTTTAAAAAAAATTTTTCGCCTATTTTTAAATTTGAAATCGATTATTTCTAAAACTATTGGTTATGTTATATTGATTTAAAAATTAGAATCAAATGTACAATTTTTCCTTTCGGAAATGGTATCATTTATTACTGTAAGTGTTGCCGTTGTTTTTTAATATTTTTTTTTTATTTTGATATATTTTTTTTTAGAAAACTGCCCCTCCCACCTAAACGGGGGGGGAGATAGACCCCTTCCAAAGAAAAAAATGTTTGTTTTGAGCTCCTCTACAAAAACCCGTTATCAAATCCTGGCGCCCAGGTTATCCTACTACGTGCCGAAACAACATTTTTGTTCTATACCTAAAAGTTCGAATTTCTGTATCTGGGTTGAAATCGAAAAATTTTTTTTTTGGAGAAAATATCAAATTGTTGTGGACGCCCAAGATGCCAGCGGGCTCTTAACTAATAGTGAAGTTGTTTTTTTTTAAGAGCACAGCTCATATTCTACATGAGAGATAAGAAATTAATCTTGTTTACTACTACAGTAACATTCTGTGGGTAAAAAACGAATATAATTATAACTCGAAACCCAAATTAGATTTTTGTTAAAGGTGCCAGAAATAGGTAACAAGTAACAACTCTCTTTGGAAAAGTATCATATTCAAATTTTCGTTGTTCTTTTTTTGGTTTTTGTTTTATTAATCTTTTTGATATTTTGTGCTTAAAACCGTAGGTACTGCCAATCACTAGGATGAGGCGCCATATTTTTCAATCCGATTTTAGCTCCTTATACATGCTGGAAATTTCTTATCCAAAAAAATTGACTACACATGAATAGGTAGATATTTTCTTAAAAACAAAAAACATAAAATTAAGTGGTTAATTAGAAAAGACCGTTGGAATTTCCCTACATTAGAGCTACTTTAAAAGGGTATGAAAAAATGCGTCACTTGGATGAGGCCACATGAAAAATCTTTTAAAATATCGAAAAATGAAAAATGCCCCCCATTTTTTGAAATCACCTCTATTAGGCGGTTGGGAATTGAATCAGAAAGTTTTTTTTAAATAGTCCAGCGAAATCTCGTCCCAGGCGTCACGGATAGCTTCAATTAAGGTGTCTTTGTCTTCAAATGGTCTACCGCCTTCATAAACTTTTCGAGATAGTCATGACCACACGTTTTGATGGCAAAAGCTCTACGTCTTCTGAGGAAATCCAGCTTTTGACAACCCTGGAAGTGTGGATGGGGGCATTGTCTTGTTGGAAAATCCAAAGCAGATATCCAAAAATGTTTTCATCTTTGGAAATGACCGTTCCAACAAACATTTGTAGCTGTTTCCGTTCATTGTTTTAGAAAGAAACTCCAACTCGATTTTGCCATAGTAAGTGATAGCTCCCCACACCATGACACTTAATGTACGGCTGTGATGTCTTCCCAAAATTAGTTCCTCTTTTCTTAGATCATGGAAATAAAAGTTGTTACCATTGGGACCGTCAAGGGTAAAGTTTTTTCATCCCGAAAGACAACGCGGTTGTCCTGTTGCAAAGTTAGTTCACAGCTACTTGTGTACATGCTTCAGAAAACGTTTTTTTTTTTAATTTTCATTTCTGGATAGGACCATCTTTTTTATTATCCATCGGACTGTCGAAATACTATCTGATACTCCGCTTTTGGACCTTTTCTTAGTAGCTGATTGAGTGGAATTTGAAGCAATACGTAGAATTAACCGCTTTTCTCGGGGTGTTGTTGCTTGGGCTGTGCGTTCTTTTTGTTATTTTCCATAGTTTTGAGGATCAGCAAGATTGTTGTTTACAGCTGTCTTGCTTCTGTTCAGCCTCCGTACTATTTCTCGGCTTGAGAGTCCCATATCCTTGAAATCATCGATTTGTCCTCTTTCTACCACTGTCAACGTCTTTCCACAACCCATTTGTGATCAAAATTAATAAAAAAGAGTTATGAAACTTTCTTAAATAATGCAACCAAAATTTTGGAAAAAATCCTACAACGAAATAATCGCAATTTTCTCTTTCAAGTAGCTCATTCATTGATGCAGCGAAATTCCAACGGTCTTTTCTAACTAACCCTTTAATTTTATGACTTTCTTCTAAGAAAATATGTACCTACTCACATGTAGTGAAAATCGGTTGAAAAATATGTGGCCTCGTAGTGATTGGCAGTGTACACAAAAATACATATGTCTTAACTTTTTAGTCAAGATTTTTTTTTTGTTATTTTCGTTTTTGTGACAGTCGAACCAATTTGCTGTGGATTTTCAAAGCTCGCAAGTCTGCGGCAGGAAGGTCTCAGACATATCGAGCCCTTCCCGCAAAATTATCGTAAGTGCCAATTTCAATTATGAACTCTACATCTAACTGCATTTTTCCAACACTAAGGACGAATAAGATATGAATGTTTTTGTGTAAATCTAAGAAAACACATTTTGTGTAGAGTCTAAGAAAACGTTCATATCGCACAGAGAAAAATAGACCACATAAAATAGAACAAAAATAATAATATCTCTTTATGGTTTTTTTTTGGGTTGGGGTCAAAATTCTGTATGGGCCAAAATTCGGATTCCAAAATTCTGTATTCCAAAATTCTGTATTTTAAAATTCTGTAAATTCAAAATTCTGTATTTTAAAATTCTGTAAATTCAAAATTCTGTATTCTAAAATTCTGTAAACACAAAATTCTGGATTTCAAAATTCTGTATTCCAAAATTCTGTACTCCAAAATTCTGTAAATGATAAAAGAAAAATTGTTTTGATAATGAAAAAAGTGCGCACTTTTTTCATTATCAAAACAATTTTTCTTTTATCATTTACAGAATTTTGGAGTACAGAATTTTGATATTTTCTATGCAGAACCTTGAAGCAGTTTGCGTTCGCCAGCTTAAGTTAAGTGTTATGAGTTAATCGTGATATAAAATGAATTCAGAAAAATGGAAAATATTAAAACCTAATAAAGGAAAGGATAAATTGTGTGTCGATGGTTTTATGTTTAATAACGAAGAAAGAATTTTTGGAAAATAGGGTACTTAACTCAAATTAGTCATGCACTTAATAATTCCATTCGAATTTTGTCGAAAAAAATTGAATTTTTTGAGAAAAATGAAATCAAGCCAGCAGAACATGAAAATCTCGGAAAACTTATCTGAAAATGGAGCGCTTAATTCAAATTAGTCGAACATTCGATTATTTATGTCCAATTTTTTTCGAAAAAGTGGAATTTTTTGAAAAAAAAAAACAAATTCAAGTTAGTAGAACATGAATTTATATGGAAAATGAAAATATTTTTTTTAATGGAAAATCTCGGAATTTTTTTCGAAAATTTGGTACTTAATGCCCCATTCACAATATTGCGAGACGACGAGACGAACGTTTTCGATTTAAAGAAAAATCGTTTTAAAATCGTATGGAGATTCACAATACTGCGATTTTTTATTCTATAAAGTAAACAAAAATAAAAAAAAATAAACAGCATTTTCTGAGAATCGAACTCCGGGCCGAGAGGTTGGGAGGCAATCACCTTCTCACCTGAGCTAACTCGAATATTTAAAATTCAGAAAACTTTTATCCATATAAGCTGTCAAGAATATTTTTATATTAAAATTTCATTTTCGAAAAATCGTCGTCTCGTGCGTCCTTTTTCCAAATTTTCGGAATTTCAACGCAACGAGAATCGGAATATTGTGTATTGTTTCATATATTTTCATTATTTGGAAATTTTTAAAATCGTCAAGGAAAATCTCGTCTCGCTCTCGTCTCGTCGTCTCGCAATATTGTGAATCGGGCATAACTCAAAGCACTTAATTATTCAAGATAATTTCAAAAAACAATTTTTTTTCGAAGATCACAGAAAAAAAATCATTTTTGTAAAAAATTTTTTTTTTTGGATTTTTGTTTGGCACCTATGTAAATATTAAACCAAACCCGAATTTTTTACTAACAGTTTAAGGCATTTTCTGGTAATTGCCAGTTAGCAGAACATTAAGTTTTTCCAAAAGTAGGGAAGCACTTGATATAATTTTGGGGTACTTGCTCTGCTTACTTGAGGGACATGTTTTAATGTAGAGATTTAAAATTACAGAATTTTTAAAAGCAGAATATTGGATTTGCAGAATTTTGAAAAACAGAATTTTGGATTTACAGAATTTTGAAATACAGAATAATAGAAAAGCAGAATAATGGAATACAGAATTATGTTCATACAGAATTTTTTCTTCAGATACAGAATATTGGTCATACAGAATTTTGGAATACAGAATTACGACCCGTTCCCTTTTTTTTTCACTTAAGATTCTTTGATGTATAAAGCTAAGAACAAGCTATTATCTACGATCAGAGGCTCATCATAAGTGCATGTTCGTGGTTAGTAAACAAAAATACAACCTCCCACATGCACAATATAAATCAAAATAACTACGAACAAATTTAAAAGTTATAAAATTATAAGTACAAAAAATCCAACATATATAATTTATTTAAAACATTGGTTAACAATCACGATTTTGGAGCACTGGTTCGAAACAATGTTTTTAAACCCATTTACGTCATATTAAAGTCTAAGGATGAATGGTTCAAATTAAAGACTAAGAGGCTCATTAATACCATAGTTTGTTCTATGAAAGTCGATATGCAAAGGTTCAAATCTTCGCAGGAGGTGTATACCAATACAAGCTAATAGATCAGGAGTGTCAATTTGAGAATTAATAAGCTAATGAAGAAAGATTAAATCATTATTTACACGTCTCTGTGCTAAAGTTTGCATCTGAAGAAGTTAAATGCGTTGTTCATATGGTGGCAAGTTGAAAGGATCGGTCCAAGGAAAACCCTTTTAGAGCGAAGCGTACAAAATTGTGTTGAATAAATTCGATTCGGTTTTTATGAATTTCATAAAAGGGACTCCATACTTGAGAAGCGTACTCAGGATGGGGTCGAACGTAGCAGTTGTACAAAGATAGAGTAACAAATGGATCATCAAATTCTTTTGCCCAACGTTTAATAAAATTAGGGGGAAGTGGTCACCCTTCGTACAGTTTTTACTTATTTTTTTTTAGTTATTTATTTACTCACTCCAGCTTCGAGAAAATGGACTTTATTTGTAATATGTATATTATTACACTTTACAAAAAAACTTGACACTTCTAAGTCAAAGGCTTAAATAGTTATAGCCATTTTACTGGGATTAGATTTTTGTACGAATCCTCCCCACCCGTGGGGTACCTTCGTACAGCACATGGGGTACATTCGTACAGGATATTTAAAAATTTTTAATAACTTTTGATTTGTCAAATGCCAAATATGAGTTTTAAAACATTAAATTACTTATTAATTTATTAATTAATTGAACTTGACTCAGAAAAAAACAAAAACTTAATTTTTCGCGATTCGATGATTCTGAAACAAATTATTATTTACATATATAAAAATACCAACCTTAATTTACTATAGAATGCGAAAAACTTATTATAGAGGTTTAAATTTCATTTCAATAAAACTGTAACTCCGTGTTTTGATTGTTATCTGGTCAAGAAAATTTACTGGCGGGCATACGTATGCGTACGAATGTGCCCCATGTTTGACTGTACGAATGCTCCCCAAGTTGTACATAATGCAGAAAAATCGATTTTTGAAAAAATGTACTGAGATTTTGCAATATTTATAATTAAAACACAAATTTAACACTTTAAACAACAATTCTTCATTACTGTTTAGCCAAAAACATACTTAACTTAAACACAACATGACATCAAATGTACATAAAAAAATTACTCAGAGCACTAATAAAATCTAAAAGTCTTGTGGCGACCGAATCCGTTGCACTTAGGATTCAAAATTTAACTAGCAGCTCGGCGCCTACTATGTCTATGCACACTAGTAAGCACGTGTTTGAATACCGTTTAGTTTTTGTTTTCAGCTCACTGTACGAAGAGTGACCGTGTACGAAGGGTGACCACTTCCCCCTAAGCATTGAGCTCAGTAAATCCTAAATTTGAACTAAATTGGACACCCAAGTCTTTGAAGCTAAATACTCGACATAGCTTATGTTGCAAGATGTAGTAATCAAAAATATTAATGACTCGTTTTCTCGAGAATGCAGTTGTTTGGCATTTAGCTGGGTTAAGTGAAAAACCATTTTAACTACACCAAACATTAAAACTGTTAATATCGCTTTGTAGAAGGATACGGTCATGGTCAGACTTAATTTCTTTGAAATTTCTGCTTCTTCGTTGTTCATTGAAATTATGTGCTCATCCAGTATATCCAAAGGTACCTAGGTTCCGGATGTCGTTGTTGGGCTGTCATTCTTCTCATCAGCTGATTGGGATGATCGGCGATATTTCCTACAAGTATTTTCGCCGATTGCAGTAGATACTTGTCCAGTGGTATGATTTTTGCTTCCTCGTAGAGTCGCTTGTTGCTATAATATTTTTGCCGCTGTCGGTCGAAGATAAGTCCGGTGCACATCCTCAGTATTTTTCTCTCGAACATTTGTAGTTCCTTCATGGCTGTCTTGGAGATGGTGTACCATACCGGAAAGCTGTAGGCAATGACTGGTCGCAGTAGCTGCTTGTAGATCAAGAGTTTCGTTGGCTGACTCAATCCTGTTCTTCTTTTCATCAGAGGGTGATGGCGATGGAAGGCAAAGTTGGCTTTTTTGAGGACCAAGCGGGAGTGATTGTTGAATCTGAGGAGCTCGTTAAAGTTGATTCCTAAGTACTTGACGTTGCGTTTGACTGGCAATCTAGTTCCATCTGGAAGTGTCAATGTGATGCTTCTACAGCTTCCAGCCGATCGACCGCCTTTTCCTCCTGATCGTCTAAGGCACAATAGTTCCGACTTGGATGAGTTGGTTCGGATACCCCATTAACTGTAGAACTCATACAGTTTCCGAATGTGAGCTTCGACTTTCCTGGCAGCTATTGTTGGCGAGATGGACTTGCAGTATGTGAGTGAATCGTCCGCGTAAAGCAGGTTCTCGCACTCATTTGCAGGCGGTTGGATGCTGTAAAGGAAGGGGCCAAGCTTGGATCCAGCTCTAGTGACTTTCATTGGTGATTTTCAATCCTCCACATGCACAAAAAAGTTTCTGGAAGAGAGAAAAGAAAAAATAATTTTAATTAGTGCCAAAGGAAAGCCTAGTAAATGGAGTTTATGGATAAGGGCCTCTATCCATACACTGTCAAATGCTTTCTCGACATCCAGAAAGCATGCGACGGTAACTTGATTGTTGTTTAAAGTGATGTCTTGGTGGAACTTCATGAGCGGATGGAGTGTGGAGTGCTTCTCGCGAAAACCGAACTGCATGTCTGGGATGATGTTGTTATCGCTGCAGAACTTCTTCAGCTTCCTGAGTGTCAGCTCTTCCAAGAGCTTACTAAGATTGTTAAGAAGAGAGATTGGCCTGTAATTGGAGATGATGTTCCTAGCACCTTTCTTAGGAATCGCCACAATTCTTGCAGTTTTCCATTTCTGTGGGAAGTAGCAGTTGTTTATTATATCACTATAAACATCACTATAAACATCACTATAAACACTTCGAATTTAAATCAAAGGTATAACTAGAACTACAACGGCTACTTTTTTGCAAAAAGTCAAAAAGTGAAGTGAAATAAATAAAATTGAATTTTTGTAAATTTCCCACTTTTTAGGTCATTGTAGTTAAGGCTTAACCCAAAAAGTGATAAAGTACACAAAAGTGAAAATTTTCAGACTTATTTTGTATATTTTTATGTATTTATTTATACGGTATAAAAAATTTAAATAAAATGATGCAGTAGGTAAGCTTAGTTTTTGATCTGAAAAACAATTTTCACTTCTGAATGGATGCCTTCACGTAAGCATAGGATAGGCTCTCCAAGACCACAGTACACATTAAGGTAATAGCTGCGTTCTTTTTCTAACAATGGTCAACTATAGGTAGTTGTTTTGTCAAAAAATATTGTTGATGTGTCATTGTTAGAAATTCTTGGGTTTTTTACAAATCATTTAGGAACGATTTATTGTTAGATATTGTTAAACTGTCAACCCATAAAAAAAATTGAGAGTACTTTTATTTGCATAATTGTAAAAAAAATCATGTTTTTAATTAATCAAAATAAATTTTCTCGCATCATAAAACCACAAAAGTCTCTTTTTATTTTCATTTATTCCGCAAGCTAAGTATACAGTTCTCCAGGAACAAAAAAAACCAATGCATTTCCTATGGGAGAAATTTATTTAGATTTTTTTCGAAAAAAAATAACCAAAATCGAAAAATAAAGTTTATACTCACCACTCGCAAAACAATGTGCAGCCCTTTGTTTTTGCGGAAAAAACTTACAACTGTCATCTGTTCACCACAGATATTTTTTTTTAAGAAAAAAAAATTTTTTCTCACCACAAAGTTTCAAGAAAAAATATTGCTTCTTCAACGAGATACACTGGATAATAAGCGTGTAAATGTCCTAAAAATGCAAATGGAATGGCCGAAGTGTAAAAAAAATTGTAGTCTGTATATTTGGCTGCTTAAGTTTAGGAAAATGTTACACTTTTGCACTTTTGCAACGATACAAGACCATTTGCATCGAATCGTGAATACCTCTACTGCTTATATAGATACTATAGTATAAAATTATTACACAATAAGGGTATTCATGCAACGGTGTAAAATCTGGGTAACTAGGTAAAATGGGATATATAGTAAACAAACAGGTCTATCGCACATAAAATTAATACAATTTTTATACATTTTGCAGTGGGGAAAAAGTGTCACAAAATTAGTTTGAAATTTTTCGATTTTGTACTTTTTGCAAAAAGTGGCCTTTATAGTTTTACCGTAAAAGCTTGGCCACACCGGATGCGGTAAACGGTATATAAAACGGTAAATATTTTTTTTCTCGCTAGCGAAACAAAATTATAGTTTCAGATCAAAAACTAAGCTTACCTACTGCATCATTTTATTTAAATTTATTATACCGTATAAATAAATACATAAAAATATACAAAATAATATACAAAATTTTCACTTTTGTGTACTTTTTCTTTTTTTTGGTTAAACCTTGTTGAAGTTCTATATGATTATTAAGAATCTACTGTAAATTACTTGTTTTATATATCTAGCATCAATATTGTTTGTAGTATGTTTATGTTTATGTTTCAATGAAAAATTATTATTCTATCTTAAACTCTGATTCAAATATATTGTTGTTTAAAGCTTGAAGATATTTGACTTTTAATTACATTTTCCAACTGGTTATGGGCCCAGAGACGCTGGCATAAATAATATCTGGAATTTGTTTTTTTAAAAGATTATCTTATTTAAAAGAACAAGCTTTATTTAAAAAAAAATGGCATCTGCGTGGATCCCTGGAATTGAGAAGCTCAAAGGCAGGGAAAATTACGAGGAATGGAAATTTGCTGTAGAAAATTTTCTTGTTCATGAAGACTTATGGGATTCTGTAACCGGAGTCGAGAAAGATGAAAAGAAAATAGCAAAAACGAAATCCAAACTAATTTTACTGCTTGAGCCAATCAATTACGTCCATGTTAAAGAAGCAAAAACTGCAAAAGATTCTTGGGACCGACTAGCAGCAGCCTTTGCTGATAATGGTTTATCGAGGCGTATTGGTCTGCTCAAATCTTTGTTGAGTATCAAGTTGAAGACGTGTGGCTCTGTGGAATCATATGTTAATCAAATGATTTCAACTGCTCACAAATTGAATTCAATTGGTATGGAGGTATCAGACGAATGGGTTGGTTCTCTATTATTGGCTGGTCTAGACGATAAATACAACCCAATGATAATGGGGATCGAAAGTTCGGGGGTCAAAATAACAGCCGATGCAATAAAGACGAAGCTTTTGCAAGATGTCAAGGACGATGACGATGAGTCAGGAGCTGACGGAATGGTATTTTATGGTCGAAATAATGCGAAGCGATCTTCCCATAAAGGTCAACCTAATTCAGGTGGGCCTAAATGCTATGAATGTGGTGAATTTGAGCATATTGTTAAAAATTGTCCTTCAAACCATAAAGCATCAGAGGGAAAATTCAAGAATCGTAAACATGGCAAACAAGTTTTGTTTACATCGCTTATGGCAAGAACTAATTCAGAAAATGTGACTGATTGGTTTATCGATTCTGGGGCTTCACAGCACATGAGGAATCGTAAAGAATGGTTGATGAATGAGTCTAAAGTAAAACCAGAAGAGGTTACAGTTGCTGACAATTTCAACTTAAATGTAGAAGCTAGAGGTGATGTCGAACTCGAAATCCTGGTCGAGGGTAAACCATTGATAACAGTAATCAAAGATGTCTTGTATATACCAAATTTGTGCGCTAACCTTTTGTAGTCGAATCAATGGGAAACTTTATCGATTGGATCGACCAAATTCAAGTTCAAATGCAATCAATATGTTAGTTGACCAGAAGCTTTCGTTGGAACTGTGGCATCGAAGACTTGGACATCCAAGTTATGAAATTCTAACCAAGATGCGAAAAGGCTCTGTAACAGGGATTGATTTTGTCGATTCGAAAGCACAACCGTGCATAAAGTGCATTGAAGTTCCCAATATCAGAATCAAAAACAGTTGAGATATTAGAACTGGTACATTCTGATATTTGTGGACCTATTGAAATTAAATCGTTAGGAGGTGCTTCTTATTTTCTTCTCCTACTGGATGATTTTTCCCATAAAATTCTTGTTTATATTCTGAAATCCAAATCAGAAGTTAAAGAAAAATTTATGGAATTCAAGAATTTGGTCGAGAATGAAACTCAGAAGAAGATTAAAGTATTGCGAACGGACAATGGCGGCGAATATTGTAACAAATCCTTTTTGCAATATTTAACCAAGAATGGAATACGTCACCAAACGACAGCTCCCTACACCCCTCAACAAAACGGGAAAGCTGAGCGGATGAACCGATCGTTAGTTGAAAAAGCTCGATGTATGCTCATGGATTCTGGTTTGGAGAAAAGTTTTTGGGCAGAAGCGATTACATATGGTGCCTATTTGATGAATCGTATTCCAAGTCGAACACTAGAACAGAGCATAACTCCCGAAGAAATCTGGTCTGGCAAAAAACCAGATGTGAGTCACCTGCAAGTCTTTGGTTCAACTACGATGGTGCATGTTCCAAAGCAAAAAAGGAAGAAGATGGATTCAAAATCAAAAAGATGCATTTTACTTGGGTACTGTGAAAACTCTAAAGCTTACAGAGTTTATGATCCTGAAAAGAAAAAAATTACACAAAAGCCGAGATGTGATCTGTCTGGAAAACGAAATTTTTGGGCAGGTAATTAAGAATAACAACTTAACTAATTATTTTCCATTATACTTAGAGAGTTCAGTGGGGGATCCTGAAGATATTTGTCAGGAAATATCTGAAGGCGATAATTTAGAAAATGATACATTCATAAATGATGACAAAAGCATAGAAGTGATTGTTGAAGTGGATGAAACTGACAATATTGTACCTGAAAATGTTGAAGTTTCTACAACAGAAAACGTTCGTAGATCTGAGAGAATAAGAAAGCGAAATATCATCGATAACTGCGTCACTTATGTTGCAAGTAATAACAACATAGATGATCCATTATCATATCAAGATGCTATTACAAGAACAGATAGAGATTGCTGGTTAGAGGCAATAAATGATGAATATGCATCCTTAATAGGCAACCAAACCTGGGAAGAAACCGATTTACCTCCAGGGAAGAAAATATTAAATACGAAATGGGTATTCAAGACCAAAGTGGATGTAAATGGTAAAATATCCCGATATAAAGCTAGGCTGGTGGCTAAGGGTTGTAGCCAAAGAAAAGGCATCGACTATGAAGAAACGTTTTCGCCTGTGGTGAGGTATGAATCTGTGAGATTTCTCTTGGCCTTAGCTGTGAAAAAAGATCTCGACATAGAACAAATGGATGCCGTAACAGCCTTCTTGCAAGGTGATTTGAATGAAGAAATTTATGTACGGAAACCAGAAGGATTTAGAGGTGGAGATAATAAGGTTCTCCGATTAAAGAAATCCATATATGGTTTGAAACAGTCGTCTCGTATGTGGAATCAAAAGCTAGATAATGCTTTGAAAGAATTTGGGATGAAGCAATCCAAGTTAGATCCATGTATCTTTTATCTTTGTTTAGATAGAAAGATGTTGATAGTTGCGATCTATGTAGATGATTTGTTGATTTTGGATAATCATCCTCAACTCAAGAAACATCTTAAAGAAAATTTAATGAAGCATTTCCACATAAAAGACATTGGCATTGCAAATTCTTTTTTTGGGACTGAGATTACAGAGAGACAGAAAAAATGGTCAACTCTCAATAGATCAAGAAAAATATATAAATGAATTGGTAGAACGTTTTGGTTTAACAAATTGCAATCCTTGTTCAACACCGATCGATTCTAACCAAAAATTGAGTAAAACCATGTCGCCCCAATCAAGATCAGAGAGTGAAGAGATGTCAAAAATCCCTTACTAAGAACTGATTGGAAGCTTTCTATTTGCTGCACAAGTATCAAGACCAGATATCAGCTATGCAGTAAATAATTTAAGCCGTTTCAATCAAAATCCAGGGAAGGCTCACTGGATAGCAGCAAAAAGAATATTACGCTATCTCAAAGGTACTGCAGACTTTAAACTTTGCTATTCCAAGAATGATGAAGATGATAAACTTTTAACTGGGTTTTGCGATGCAGACTATGCTGCTAATATTGATGACCGGAGATCCGTCACTGGATATGTTTTTAAAATGGTGGGTGGCGCTATTTCATGGTGTTCCCGCAAACAGCCTACAGTTGCTTTATCGACCACGGAACCTGAATACATGTCACTAAGTACAGCCATTCAAGAAGCACTTTGGCTTACCGGTTTGAAGAAAGAACTACTTCCAGATACAGACAAAATTGTTTTATTCTGTGATAATCAAAGTGCTATATCCCTAACTACTTCCAATGTTTACCATGCAAGGGCTAAACACATAGATGTCCGACTTTCGTAAGAGACGTCATCAATGAAGAAATTATCAAATTACTTATTTGAAGACATCTGAAATGGTAGCTGACATTTTAACTAAAGGACTTCCTTGTGAAAAATCAACTTACTGTGCTAGATTAATGGGTTTGAAAAGTTAGATTCTAGTGGGGGTGTTGAAGTTCTATATGATTATTAAGAATCTACTGTAAATTACTTGTTTTATATATCTAGCATCAATATTGTTTGTAGTATGTTTATGTTTATGTTTCAATGAAAAATTATTATTCTATCTTAAACTCTGGTTCAAATATATTGTTGTTTAAAGCTTGAAGATATTTGACTTTTAATTACATTTTCCAACTAACCTTAGGTAACTACAATGACCTAAAAAGTGAAAAAGTGGGAAATTTACAAAAATTCGATTTTTTTATTTCACTTCACTTTTTGACTTTTTGCAAAAAAGTGGCCGTTGTAGTTATACCTTTGATTTAAATTGGAAGTGTTTATAGTGATGTTTATAATGATGTTGTTTTGTTTGTTTGTTTTGGTTTTGGTTTTTGTTTTTTTTTTTTTTTATTTTACTCCTCAAGCTATTAAAGTTGTTATTGATATGGTTGTAGTTTTTTTTCTTTATTCATAAATTATTTGATTTTGTTTTCGTTTTTTTCATAAAATTTTATTTGGACTTGCAAAAGGTGAGTTGACTACTGTTTGCAAAAGCACAAAAGTAAAATATTTTTTTCTTTTTGTCAAAAAAAAACAAAACAAACTATTTTCAAACCAAAAATCTTGATTTTCTGCATTCTTCTTGTATACTTTCCAGTCAATAAACATTCATAGAATGTTCACTTTTGAATTTTTCACTTATTCTTGTACTTAACTAGAGCCCAAATGAGATAATATCGCAAATTTTGTCATTTCGAATGTCAAATCTTATAGAAAACAAGGTTAATTTAAAATTTGGGCTGTAGTGATAACGGGCTATAACGTTACGTTATTTATTTGAAACAAAAAACGCAAAATGGTAGTTGATTTATGTATCGGGTGCAAGTTTCTTGTTACTTCATAGAGGGCATTAAATGGAAACCAAATGTAGCGAACTCGAATGTCAAAACACTACTTTATGTTATTCAGTAAAAAGAAACTCTTCTTATGAAACACTTCTTATAAAACAAACTATTATTTAAAACAGAATAAAATCCAGACAATTCATTTAACAAAATTCTTGTAAACCAAAAGTTTCTCAACACGTCTCGTCTTGATTCTCAGTCGCAATGATTGTAGCTGTACTTGGAGCCGTTGACTGTGCGGTTGTCGATGTCGTTTTCCATTTCGGTCGTGTTGGAATATTCTTTGAAGCACCTTGGTGTTACCTTTTCGATGTCCTCGGAGAAGTTTTCGTAGAATGCTGGCTTTAGACGCTCTGTAGATATTGTTTCTGATGGTGTTCCTTGGATGTTTACATTGAAAACGTAATCGGATATACGTTCTAGCACTTCGTATGGTCCCTTGTACGGCTGTTCGCATGGTTTTTGGACTGAATCAACTCGCACAAAATCGTGGGAACAAGTGTAGAGTGTCTTATGTGCAAATGGTCTCGTTCGACAATGATGAGTCTCCACGAAGATTTCAGTTTCGAGCGAGACTTCCTCGTGTATGAAGAATTCCCCTGGCAATCTGTGAGTTGTTCCCAAAACCATTTCTGCGGCAGTAGTCTTTATATCTTCTTTAACCCCTTGTAGCCCCATGTGGCATTTCTGTAACAAAAAAGATCGCCCAAAAGCTGTAAAAAACATATTTTTATTCTTTTAAAGCTTCTTACACAATCTTTAAGAATTGCTTTATCGAAATAATGCGCCATATTTCTAGTAAATAGCACCAATAGTTTTTAATTGGCAGTTTATGTTGAAAGTTGGGTTTTTTTGGAAAACAAGCAAATTTATTTAAAACTACGAAATTCAGAAAAAATATTTTTCGTGCATAAACTAACGGGGTTTTATTTTTGGATTTTAGGAATGCGCTTAAAAATAAATATTAGATAGCCTTTTTTTTGAATTTTTGCATTTATATACAAAAATAAATTATTTAAACTTTTTTTTTTACTGCGTAAATTTCGAAATAACTAAGCAAATAATGAATTTATTGAATTTTTAAAAAATACGTGTTTTATTATAGCTAAAGCCCTTTCGATTGACATTATTTATTTTAAAATTTACGATGTTGGGTTACAAGGGGTTAAAGCTCATCCTTAGGCCTAATAAAACAGTAGGAAGAACACTCACCCAATCTGTAGCTTCTTGGCACTTTATAGACGACTTTATTGACCTTTGCCAGCGCTCTATCATTCCGTTGGCGTCAGGATGGTAGGAAGTAGTCCTGATTCGTGTGCTTCCGATGAGTTTAGAGAGTGCTTCGAATAATGCCGATTCGAATTGTGTTCCTCTGTTGGAAAATAAATAAATAAATAATAATAAATAAATTAACAATTAAATACGAGAGATAAATTAATAAATAAATAAACAATTAATTAAATTAATAAGTGCATAAATAAAGAAATACCGTAACATGGGGTTACTAGTTACTTTGCCCCGGCGGCGGGGGTAACTTTGCGCCACTGACGAAAAGAGTTAGTTTCTTGATTCACGCTCAGACATGTTAGATTCTCTATATCGAAGCTACTGTAATATACACACACACATATATACATCTGCCACGTGTTGCAACGGACCACCTGGCGGCAGTTTGTAAGAAGCAGTTGATCTGTGAATTTGAGGTAGTAAATTCGTGTTTTTTTGTGGTGAAAAATTTGGTGTGTAAAACCAGTTGTGTGATAATTGACAAAGTAAGTACAAATATTCTAGTTATGATATTATTTTGTTATTACTCTGCGCTTGTCATTTGTTTGTTTAATTTATAAATAATAATTATTGCATTTTTTTATGTGACTAAGCACTTTTTTTTTTGTTTTGGGGTTACTTTGCTCCAGGAGCAATTTATTGTTATAATTAAGTGTGTTTTTAATTCTATGTATGTTTTTATTGTTTTTAAAAGTGAACTATTTTTTCGTTTGTTAAATTGTTGTTTATGTTTATTTTAAACTTATTTTGGTTAAATTAATGAAGTTTTCTTTTTTTTTTTCTTTCAATTCGTATTTATTTTTAATCAATTAATGAAATAAAAGAGGCTGTTTTGTTTTTTGTAAAAAAAAAGAGTTGTGTGTGTACCTACACATTTTTTTTCTTACAGATTTGAAGCTTTGATCCAGGTCTATTAAAATACAATACTAACTTTTCTCCAGATCTTTAAATACAGGCAGTACCTATAGCATTGTATAGAAATTCCATAGTACTATTACCACTCAAGATTTTGTGTTCCTTGTCTGAACCACCGGAGGCGCTCTAGTCGCGCTGTATTTTCTTGCAGTTTTTTGTCAAATGCTGTGTGCAGAAAAAGGGAGGAGTAAAAAAAAATGTGTATTTTATTCTCTTTTGTTTTGTTCCCAATCTTTTGTAGAGGGGTATTTTTTTTCATACATTTTCTTGCTTCTTGGGAATGAGAAAACTGTAAAAATATTAAATAGAGAGCAAAAAATGTATTCATGTGTTTTCTTTTCGTTTTTATTTGTATGTATTGTATATGAATTCATACACAATGATCTTGATGCAGGTTGTTTTGATTTTTCTGTTTTGAAACTTTTTGATCTTCTTAAATTTTTAAAGAAGTAAAGGATTGCAATATTTCATATCAATTTCGGAATTGATATACAATAATTGCAATTTTTGTTCATGTTTGGCATTATTGTATTCAAATTTCATTTTTGGAATTATTTTTAATTTTTTTGGTTAGGTATTTTGATTTTTGTGTTTTGAAACTTTTTTAGCTTTTCTTAAATTATTAAGGAAGTAAAGGATTAAGGTGATTTGGGTTTAGCCGAGGATAAATTTTAAACTGAGGTTCGGTGGTTGGGCGTTGGAAAACTATCTCCACAGGTATTTTGTGGACATTTTGCACTTTTTAAATTTAAGATTGTGAAGCTTGTGGTGCATGTACTGTTATGTGTAATATATCAAATGAAAGGTTATATTATCTATATGCAAAATAAAGTTAAATGAAATTTTAAATGCTCTGGTAAAAAGATATTTTTGACTAAGTAAATAACATTGTATTTGAATTTTCATAATTGATATACCTAGGTAGGGCAGAAGGGGAGGATTTGCCAGGATTTAGGAAAATTGACTTAACGCAAAGTTTTTACGTTTGTTTTAATTTTTTTTATAGGTATCTGATATATTATTGACTTTATTATCTTCACTTATATGTATATCTATCCTATAAATTTCATTTATATTTAAAGAAGATTGAAAAAGGTAAGGAATTGAGGGCGAACAAATTAGTTTTTCTAGTTAGGTATTCGGTGAAAAATCATTTTAAAAATTCATTGTTTTGCACACGTAGGTACGTAAATCAATCTCACAAAAAAGTCCTGTAATTTTGAAATTATTTTTGCAATTTTTCAACAAGTCCTAAAAAAAAAATATCTCAAAAAAAAGGTGATTTTCCAAAATTTATATTTCGAAAAAAGAACCTTAGAAAAATATACCTATTAGACGGCTCAATATAGTTCCATTGGCATAAGAGCCAAAATATTATTTAGTGCCTAAAAAGTTGTCCCTTTGGTTAGATTTCATTTTTCTTGAAGAAAAAGTAGGTACAAATTAGTAGAAAAACTTAACATTATTTACATTTCCAAATTTGAAACCCAAATTTGAATTGAATTATTTACAAATCACGGTAACATTGTGGTTTATCTTGGTAAGTTTTAAAGCTGATTTTTGTAATAAACTATTAAGAACATTTAATTGAAACATTGTATAGGTAAGGTATGACTTGTATTAGAAATTGGAATTGATATAGAGTCGTTCGTGGTAAGTGTGCGCAGCCGGTAAGTGTGCGCATTGCTATTTTCTCGAAACTAGTGTAAAAATTTAAATTTCTGCTGAAGCACAATTAATTAGATATCTGATCTTCGTCGAAGTCTGTTGTTTTTAATGTTTCGAGAAAAAGCAAAAGAAAAAAAAGCTGACTTTCCTTAAAATTTTTTCACAATTTTCAAACCCTGGCAGTGACCTGTCTTTGACTTAAAGTAAAGTCAATTGATTTTTTTTATTGAGCTTACCCCTACGAAGGGGTAAGTGTGCACAATATGACCTGTTTTGGTTTTCTTAGAAAAACATAAATAATTTTATAAATATTAGTTATATTTTAATTGAATTTAAGAAGTCAAAACATGTATCTGTAATAATCAATTTACTTTTTTTATGTACATCCTATATTATGCTTGTAATACTTATTCAAAGTCAAAAGTGCGCACACTTACCACAAACGACTCTACAATGATACAAGTTATTATAGACCAGTGCCAATCCGGTTTTCATAGGGCAAAAGTTGAAAGGCGAAAAATAAATTGCCCACAAACAAATTGGGGGAAAGGGGGTGGGTGGGCGAAAAAGTGGGTTGGGTGTCAAAAATTGTGGTTTTTTACGATTTCTGTCAAAAAAACACCCTAACTCTTAAACCAAAGAAATAATCAAAAAAAGTTATTTAACTAGGTATATTGTAGTATATCTTCAAGTTTGCCGAACATTTTGTTTCTGTAGATTCAAAAACACACGAGTTATGAGAAAAAGTAAAATTTTTATAGACACTTTTTCGATACTTTTTCGAGTCCTGAAGTCAAAATGCATTTACTAATTTTTCCCAGACCCCATTTAATAAAATCTATGTAACTTTCCCGTTCTTAAGTGCCATTACTCTAAACCCTTTTTGCTTAGCATACCTACCTAGAAAAAGAAACAAAATCATCAACAAACTAAAGCTTACGATCAGAATTTAAATCAAATACCAAATCCTGAAAATCAAAACATCAAAACAAAAAAATCCTACATACCTACACAAGCAAACAACAAGGTCACAAATGAAAATACACACAACACACCCAAAATCTCATGAACATTAAAATTCATATACAAAGACCACACGACAAAAAAATATTCATAAACACACATTACCTGCTAGCAAGAGACAGTATTTTTTATTTTTATCTTCTTCCTTCTACTTCTTATAAAAAAAACCTTTGCAGCAACTACCTAGTAAGAAACAGTTTACTATCTTTATTTTCTTCCACCTACTACTACTGTGGTCCGTTCTTTTATTGAACAATGTTAACTATTGTTGTTATGTCAAAAAAATCGTTGTATTTGTTTTTGTTAGATTTTGTTACAAAATGTCAACTTTGATTTAGGAACGACTAAATGTTACATTTTGTTGATCTGTCAAAAGAAATTTTTTGGAGATTAATTTTATGAATGAATAAACAAGAAAGAATTAATTTGGTACTGAAATAATTCTTTTTAATTGAATTCTAAGCAAATTGAAACAAAAATATGCATTAAATAATTTCAAATATGGAAACAAACAAGAAATTCTCTTCTCACATCATCCCCTCTCTTCCCCATTTAGTTGTGTTTGACAGATTAACATTGAAACTCAAGTCCAGGAGCTGAGTTGGAAAAAGTAACAAAATGTAACTATTTGACACTTCAACACTGGATTTAGGAACGATGTTGTGACGTCACGATGTTACACTTTGTAACTTTTTTCTCATTTAGGAACGATGAAAGTTAACTATTGTTAACAATAGTTAACATTGTCGAATAAAAGAACGCATCACTGTCATTTTATTATTCTGTATTTTCTTATTCTCTATTTTCTCTTTCTTTGTCGATTCCTTCTCCTTCCCCGTTTTTGCTTCTCGTTGCAACTTGGCTTCTTCTTTCTGTGCAGATTTCAACAAAGCTGCTAGAAAAAATGATTCGTTTCCAGACATTGGGATGGCGCTAGTAAATTCTGGGTTCGTGAGAGTACTATAATCCAGTCAAATAAGGGTTTAACCTCGGAATGAATGTTAGTAGAAATTTTTTTTGCTCAATATCTTCCTTTTGCCATTCTATAACATATCTCAAAAGTCTAGAAAAATCTCATGTCCGCTTGTCGCGATTTCAAGGTCAAATCGCGAAATGGAGATTTTCAAAACTAGCAAAAATAGGCTATGGTATTATATACACATATGATACATGATTTCAAAGTATTTTTTAATGCTGATTCCAAAAAATCTAAAATCAAGACAATCTGACGTCTCTGGAAAAAGTTATACCTGTTTTTCATCTGTCAACTCATATTATTATAACAGTTGCAAACTCACTGCCGAAAAACCCTTAAAAGTTATGGTAGATGAACCAAATTTTGCATGAAGATTTTAGAATCCATCATTATTAAAAATCAAAACAATCCATTACAAAAAATATATATACCTACGAAATAATGGTATTTTTTGATGGAGCGGCAAATTTTGGGATATGCACTAAAGAAGATTCTTGTTCATCTTAGGAAAAAGTGCTAATAGGCTAATTTTTTCATTTTAATCTTTGTTTGGATATTCTTTAACTACCCTCAAAAATCTAAAAAAATCTCATGTCCGCAAGTCCTAATTTTCTTGGTTTGAAAATAAGGTGCAGATTTTAAAAAATTAATAAGAAAAGTTTAAATTTTTATATGTATACCAACATAAGCGACATGATTTAAAGGTATTTTTTAACACTTATTCCAACAAAACTCACAAACAAGTCAACCTGACCATCCCTGAAAAGTAATGCACCTTATTCATGTTGATCTGACACAAATATCTGAAGTGTAGTTTTTCAATTTTTTTAAATCTGCAACTTATCTTCAAACCAAGAAAATTGGGACTTCCGGACATGAGATTTTTTTAGATTTTTGAGGGTAGTTAAAGAATATCCAAACAAAGATTAAAATGAAAAAATTAGCCTATTAGCACTTATTCCTAAGATGAACAAGAATCTTCTTTAGTGCATATCCTAAAATTTGCCCCTCCATCAAAAAATACCATTATTTCGTAGGTATATATATTTTTCGTAATGGATTGTTTTGATTTTTAATAATGATGGATTCTAAAATCTTCATGCAAAATTTGGTTCATCTACCATAACTTTTAAGGGTTTTTCGGCAGTGAGTTTGCAACTGTTATAATAATATGAGTTGACAGATGAAAAACAGGTATAACTTTTTCCAGAGACGTCAGATTGTCTTGATTTTAGATTTTTTGGAATCATCATTAAAAAATACCTTGAAATCATGTATCATATGTGTATATAATACCATAGCCTATTTTTGCTAGTTTTGAAAATCTCCATTTCGCGATTTGACCTTGAAATCGCGACAAGCGGACATGAGATTTTTCTAGACTTTTGAGATATGTTATAGAATGGCAAAAGGAAGATATTGAGCAAAAAAAATTTCTACTAACATTCATTCCGAGATTTACCCCTTTTTTCTCCTTATTTTACTGTATTACTATGAAAATTTATATACAATGCCTATAGTTAAAAACTTCAGGTGGAGCAAAGTAACCCCTTCCCTTGGACTACTTTGCCCCACTTTTCAACTTAAAAAACAAAATATTTTTAATGTTATTTGAATGTTTTTGTTAAGAATTAATGCATTATTTCATGTCTTATCAATTAATTAAAAGAAAAAAACAAATAGATACAAAAATGTCTCTACCATTTTTAAGAGGTTTTCTAAAAATAGTACAAAAAACGGAGCAAAGTAACCCCATATGTTACGGTAATTTAACAGATAAATAAATTAACAACCAAATCAAAGGTATAACTAGAACTACAACGGCTACTTTTTTGCAAAAAGTCAAAAAGTGAAGTCAAATAAATAAAATTGAATTTTTGTAAATTTCCCACATTTTAGGTCATTGTAGTTAAGGCTTAACCCAAAAAGTGATAAAGTACAAAAAAGTGAAAATTTTCAGATTTATTTTGTATATTTTTATGTATTTATTTATACGGTATAAAAAATTTAAATAAAATGATGCAGTAGGTAAGCTTAGTTTTTGATCTGAAAAACTATTTCTATAATTTTGTTTCGTTAGAGAGAAAAAAATATTTTCACTTCTGAATGGATGCGTTCACGTAAGCATAGGATAGGCTCTCCAAGACCACAGTATACATTAATGTAATAGCTGTGTTCTTTTTCTAACAATAGTCAACTATAGTTACATTTTTTGTCAAAAAATATTGTTGATGTGTCATTGTTAGAAATTCTTGGGTTTTTTACAAATCATTTAGGAACGATTTATTGTTAGATATCGTTAAACTGTCAAACCATAAAAAAAATTGAGAGTACTTTTATTTGCATAATTGTAAAAAAAATCATGTTTTTAATTAATCAAAATAAATTTTCTCGCATCATAAAACCACAAAAGTCTCTTTTTATTTTCATTTATTCCGCAAGCTAAGTATACAGTTCTCCAGGAACAAAAAAAACCAATGCATTTCCTATGGGAGAAATTTATTTAGATTTTTTTCGAAAAAAAATAACCAAAATCGAAAAATAAAGTTTATACTCACCACTCGCAAAACAATGTGCAGCCCTTTGTTTTTGCGGAAAAAACTTACAACTGTCATCTGTTCACCACAGATATTTTTTTTTAAGAAAAAAAAATTTTTTCTCACCACAAAGTTTCAAGAAAAAATATTGCTTCTTCAACGAGATACACTGGATAATAAGCGTGTAAATGTCCTAAAAATGCAAATGGAATGGCCGAAGTGTAAAAAAAATTGTAGTCTGTATATTTGGCTGCTTAAGTTTAGGAAAATGTTACACTTTTGCACTTTTGCAACGATACAAGACCATTTGCATCGAATCGTGAATACCTCTACTGCTTATATAGATACTATAGTATAAAATTATTACACAATAAGGGTATTCATGCAACGGTGTAAAATCTGGGTAACTAGTAAACAAACAGGTCTATCGCATATAAAATTAATACAATTTTTATACATTTTGCAGTGGGGAAAAAGTGTCACAAAATTAGTTTGAAATTTTTCGATTTTGTACTTTTTGCAAAAAGTGGCCTTTATAGTTATACCGTATTTTTTTTCTCGCTAGCGAAACAAAATTATAGTTTCAGATCAAAAACTAAGCTTACCTACTGCATCATTTTATTTAAATTTATTATACCGTATAAATAAATACATAAAAATATACAAAATAAGTCTGAAAATTTTCACTTTTTTGTACTTTTTCTTTTTTTGGGTTAAACCTTAGGTAACTACAATGACCTAAAAAGTGAAAAAGTGGGAAATTTACAAAAATTCGATTTTCTTATTTCACTTCACTTTTTGACTTTTTGTAAAAAAATGGCCGTTGTAGTTATACCTTTGGGCTGTAGTGATAACAGGCTATAACGTTACGTTATTTATTTGAAACAAAAAACGCAAAATGGTAGTTGATTTATGTATCGGGTGCAAGTTTCTTGTTACTTCATAGAGGGCATTAAATGGAAACCAAATGTAGCGAACTCGAATGTCAAAACACTACTTTATGTTATTCAGTAAAAAGAAACTCTTCTTATGAAACACTTCTTATAAAACAAACTATTATTTAAAACAGAATAAAATCCAGACAATTCATTTAACAAAATTCTTGTAAACCAAAAGTTTCTCAACACGTCTCGTCTTGATTCTCAGTCCCAATTATTATAGCTGTACTTGGAGCCATTGACTGTGCGGTTGTCGATGTCGTTTTCCATTTCGGTCGTGTTGGAATATTCTTTGAAGCACCTTGGTGTTACCTTTTCGATGTCTTCGGCGAAGTTTTCGTAGAATGCTGGCTTTAGACGCTCTGTAGATATTGTTTCTGATGGTGTTCCTTGGATGTTTACATTGAAAACGTAATCGGATATACGTTCTAGCACTTCGTAGAGTGTAGAGTGTCTTATGTGCAAATGGTCTCGTTCGACAATGCTGAGCTGATGGAGTTGACTTAATATGTCGCATATGTTCGCGGAATTTCTCCACGAAGATTTCAGTTTCGAGCGAGACTTCCTCGTGTATGAAGAATTCCCCTGGCAATCTGAGAGTTGTTCCGAAAACCATTTCTGCGGCAGTAGTCTTTATATCTTCTTTAAAGCTCATCCTTAGGCCTAATAAAACAGTAGGAAGAACACTCACCCAATCTGTAGCTTCTTGGCACCTTTGCCAGCGCTCTATCATTCCGTTAGCGGCAGGATGGTAGGAAGTAGTCCTGATTCGTGTGCTTCCGATGAGTTTAGAGAGTGCTTCGAATAATGCCGATTCGAATTGTGTTCCTCTGTCGAAAAATAAATAAATAAATAATAATAAATAAGATAAATTAATAAATAAATAAACAATTAATTAAATTAATAAGTGCATAAATAAAGAAATACCGTAACATGGGGTTACTAGTTACTTTGCCCCGGCGGTGGGGGTAACTTTGCGCCACTGACGAAAAGAGTTAGTTTCTTAATTCACGCTCAGACATGTTAGATTCTCTATATCGAAGCTACTGTAATATACACACACACATATATACATCTGCCACGTGTTGCAACGGACCACTTGGCGACAGTTTGTAAGAAGCAGTTGATCTGTGAATTTGAGGTAGTGAATTCGTGTTTTTTTTGTGGTGAAAAATTTGGTGTGTAAAACCAGTTGTGTGATAATTGACAAAGTAAGTACAAATATTCTAGTTATGATATTATTTTGTTATTACTCTGCGCTTGTCATTTGTTTGTTTAATTTAAAAATAATAATTATTGCATTTTTTTATGTGACTAAGCACTTTTTTTTTTGTTTTGGGGTTACTTTGCTCCAGGAGCAATTTATTGTTATAATTAAGTGTGTTTTTAATTCTATGTATGTTTTTATTGTTTTTAAAAGTGAACTATTTTTTCGTTTGTTAAATTGTTGTTTATGTTTATTTAAAACTTATTTTGGTTAAATTAATGAAGTTTTCTTTTTTTTTTCTTTCAATTCGTATTTATTTTTAATCAAATAATGAAATAAAAGAGGCTGTGTTGTTTTTTGTAAAAAAAAAGAGTTGTGTGTGTACCTGGCGGCAGTTTGTAAGAAGCAGTTGATCTGTGAATTTGAGGTAGTAAATTCGTGTTTTTTTTTGTGGTGAAAAATTTGGTGTGTAAAACCAGTTGTGTGATAATTGACAAAGTAAGTACAAATATTCTAGTTATATTATTTTGTTATTACTCTGCGCTTGTCATTTGTTTGTTTAATTTATAAATAATAATTATTGCATTTTTTTATGTGACTAAGCACTTTTTTTTTGTTTTGGGGTTACTTTGCCCCAGGAGCAATTTATTTTTATAATTAAGTGTGTTTTTAATTCTATGTATGTTTTTATTGTTTTTAAAAGTGAACTATTTTTTCGTTTGTTAAATTGTTGTTTATGTTTATTTTAAACTTATTTTGGTTTTTTTTTTCTTTCAATTCGTATTTATTTTTAATCAATTAATGAAATAAAAGAGGCTGTTTTGTTTTTTGTAAAAAAAAGAGTTGTGTGTGTACCTACACATTTTTTTTCTTACAGATTTGAAGCTTTGATCCAGGTCTATTAAAATACAATACTAACTTTTCTCCAGATCTTTAAATAAAGGCAGTATAGTTAAAAACTTCAGGTGGAGCAAAGTAACCCCGTCCCTTGGACTACTTTGCCCCACTTTTCAACTTAAAAAACAAAATATTTTTAATGCTATTTGAATGTTTTTGTTTAGAATTAATGCATTATTCTAATTAATTAAAAGAAAAAAACAAATAGATACAAAAATGTCTCTACCATTTTTAAGAGGTTTTCTAAAAATTGTACAAAAAACGGAGCAAAGTAACCCCATATGTGACGGTAATTTAACAGATAAATAAATTAACAACCAAAAAAAAAATTAACAAGTAAATAAATTAACAGATAAATAAATTAACAAAGAAATAAATTAACAAAAAAATAAATTAACAAAAAAATAAATAAATAATTTAAAAAATAAAGCAACATGTGCTTCAAATCAATTAACAATAATTTTGTTTAACAAATGTATCAATTTTAATAAAATTAACAAATAAATAATAATTTAAACCAAATCATATAATTAACATAAACGTTCTAGTTGTTTTTAAAAGTAAGTTAATAATAACAACATTGTAAGAAGCGAAATTCAAAATTTAATCATTATCTGAAGAACTACACGAAATGATATATTTTTCTCGAAGTTTTAATATCTGAGAATCTAGCATAGCTATTTCTACTCTATTGTGAAGTTCAATTGTAGAAAAGTGCCATGGAAGGTTAAGCCAACGGCGTATACAAAAAACTGGCATCCGCTGGGGATCGAACCTGCTATACCTGGGTTGATAACCTCGTGCTTTACCACTTTTCCATCTCACTTATAAAAATTGATGTGACTAACTGTAACTTAAGCATAGGACGATTTTTAGAAAATTAGTGAATATATTTTTCACCATTGATTCAATGTAGAACGGATTAAAAATTACTATGCGTTTTTTCTCTGGGTGTATACTAAATTTCATTAAGTAAGATGATTTGAAGATGATGTTGAAGTTTTAGAACATGAACGAAAATGAAAAATGAAAATTTTTTTTGGTTTTCAAACCAACTAGGTATTTTACCATATTTTGGAAAAGTGCTCAGACTTTTAGCGAACGCTATGCTGGATTATGAAGTTTTTTGGAGTGAAGATGCTTATTTTTCCCAAAAAGGAACTTTTAATTAAGAACAACCCAGATTAGAATATGACCAGTTGGGAATATTGGTGGAATATGCATGCAAAATAGTACCTAAATGCTTTTACTTGAAAAATTGTATGAATTATGAACTTTTTCTATACACATTTCGTGCATATCAAAACTAGTGTATACTTATTAATTCTATTGTACAATTATTTACTATTTGTTATGCATATATGGGCCTATTTTCGTTAGAGTGAATAAAATAATAAATAAGCTTTCTGTGTGGTACATTTTGTTGATAAATCTGTTACTGGGTTACTGGGTCAATTTTGTTGTTGTTTTGTGAGGGATTTTGCGTCATTAAAAATAAACTCTACAAAATTTTTAAAAAGAATCTCATTCCTCAATTTTTTTAGGTTTTTGCAATGTTTCTGTTCAATACATTTAAAAGATATTGTATCTTATTGTATAAATCTATACAAATAAATATATGAAATAATACATTATATTGGTGAATTTTGTTTGCTTAAAATATGTATATAATAGTAGGTACCAACTCTGTACTAGATTATCTAAATCTCTTACATTTTTTCGAAACAACTAGCAATTATTTTTATTTTAGTTAAGAATTTAAACAACCCACAGTGAGCCTGACCAAGTTTAAGATTGACCTAAAATGACGACTAAAACTAAAAATGAGATTTTGTTCCTGCCTCAGCAATAATAACACTGGTCTGCAAAATTTAACTTTTCTTTTCTCCTTCAAATATTTTTTTGATGTTATGAAAGATTGGACTTTCCTGAATCTAAATCTGGTTTCAGAAAAATTCTCTCAGGTACCATTTTTGTAAAAATGATTTTTGAAAAATGTGGGTAGTTTCTAAAAAATCAACCTTTTAGATTTATTTGAACTCGTGCAAAATTAAAACTATTTGTAGCATTGAGCTCAAATTTGGAGGACTTATTCCTCGTAATATGGCCTATCGATTGACACCAAATATGTCCTTTTACATTAATGTTTTCTCATATTTTAAAATACTGATTTATTAAAATTAGCAGAAATATCGAAATCCTTTACTTTTTAGTAAATTCTACAGGAACAAAAACACCTTAATAAAGGAAAATGTAAAATACCAACGCTCATTATATTTATAAAAAGTCAAATATGTAAAGAAAACCATAATAAAATACATTAAACAAAATTTTTACGTGTTTTGTAATTTTATATACTATTTATCTATTTAGAAATATCTTATTTGCAATAAACCATTCGATAAACTGCCTTGTAAAGCTTCAGATTTGTTTCTACTAGAAACAAAAGTATACTTTTCTTATAGTTTTTTATGTGCTGAGTTAGAATCCGAAGTCAAAAAAATTCTATCACGTGAGGATTTTAAGATATTCGCATTAAAGTATCACAAAATCTTTTTTCTTAGAAAATCTCAATAAAAACTACTATATCTCACAAACCAGAGCCGACCGAATTTTTTTGAGTTCGGATTCAAAATCAGCACACCAAAGTCCATTAGATAAGTATATTTTTGTTCTAGGGAGAAAGATATATTAATTTTTAGAGATCATTTTTTTTATGATAAGATATGCCAAACCTACTAAACTTACTTTAATTAAGATATCTCGGAGAAGAAAAGAGATATTGAGAAGATCGAAACTGAATTTGAAAGAAAAAAATAAGTTCTTTTATAAACCGTAACAATTTTAATTGAAAAATATTACATTATGCCAAAATATTTCTTCGAAAACAGCAAAAAAATGGGTTTTTAAGATTTTCTAACGGGAATATCTAAAAAACGTGACGTGCTAGATCAATTCTGACTTTGGATTCGGAATCAGCATACAAAAATCTTTTAGAAAAGTATAGTTTTATTTAAAGGAGGATTTCCTTGCAGACCAGTGTAATCTGTTTACCTATTTTTTAATTTTCTCAAAAACTAGAAGGCTTAAGAACATATGGTTTTCAGTATCTGATAAGGAGTTTATTGATGTAGTTAACATTATCGATTTAAACCCTATTGAAATCCACAGTCTTGACAAAAAAAGTATTCAATGTATTTTTTCATAATTATTTTTCACAAATGTTGACTTTCAATTCAATTCTCGGCGCCTAGTTCATAGTACTCGAGCTTTGTGCTGTTATGAATTTTTCTCGAAAAAAACACTTTTACGAGGGGTATCTCGAAAAAGGAAGCTAATCCGATTTTGGTAAAAACAGATTATTATTCACCAACCAAGCTTCATTTTTAGTTTTTGTTGTCATTTTAGGTCAACCTTAAACTCGTTCAGGCTCACTGTGAACCTTGTCTCAAGGCAAAATAAATATTTGAGCAAGATTTGTAACTAAACAATCTTTGAGAGCCAATTTAAGAACATCTAAAATATAAGTGAATGTGTTTAATTTGGTAAACCGCTGATAAATAACCGAATGCTGAAGGAATCAGAGACAAATTTTTTTAAAGTTTTAAATAACGAGTGAAAAGCATCTGAAAATTTCTATCCTTTCGCCATTGAAATATTATTATTCGCATAGATTTTAAAACAACATTTGACAAAAAAAAAAAAAATAATGATTCAAAAATAAATTCACATATCACATTTTCATATCCATACCTACTATTAAAACTTTTGTAAAAAAAGAAAGTCCAAGAAGTGAACCTGTATACACCCCTGGGTTAAGCATCATTTTTAAAATCTTATTTTGCATGATTTGCAGTTTACGGATATGGCTTTTTGCGCACATACCCCATGCAGGTGAACCATACAACATAATGCTTTGGAAAATGATTTTGTATATAATCAATTTATTTTCAACACTCAATTTTGATTTCCTATATATAAAAGGATAAAGAGTTCTGATTGTATTATTTAATTTATTCAGGGTTTGTTGAATGTGCATATTAAAAGTTGAAGTTTTATCAAGATGTACTCCGAGATATTTAGCACTAGTTTTCCACTCTGTTTGCACTCCATCTAAGTTAAGTGAGTTGTAGGGCTTTCTTTTCTTTGTAAAGAAGAGTGCCTGAGTCTTGGAAACATTCATTTTTATTTTCCAATTATTAAAATAGGTTTGAACCGAATTAAGAGCAGATTGCAAATTGGTTTGAACATTCAAACCTATTGAATCTGATGAATATAAGCATGTGTCATCTGCAAATATAGCAGTTTCACAGTTTGGAAGCTTTGGAAAATCGTAGGTGTAGAGTATATAAAAGAGTGGTCCAAGGACGGATCCTTGGGGAACGCCTGCCACAACACTAAATTCATTTGAACACCAGTTATTAACAGACACTTTAAATGTTCGGTCTGTTAAAAAGGACATTATAATTTTTACAATACATAACGGAAAATTGAGATTAATAAGTTTGTGGATCAACCCTTCATGCCATACTGTGTCGAACGCTTTTTTAACATCTTGAAGAACAATTCCTGTGCTTTTACCTATGACAAAGTTTTGTTTTGTGTGTTTGGTTATTCTGTGAACTTGCTGAATAGTATTATGATTTTTCCTGAATCCAAATTGTTCAGGTGGCAATATTTGATGTTCATCAGTATGTAGAACCATTTTTTTTTAAATTATTTTTTCCAGAATTTTACTCAATGAACTTAATAAACTTATTGGACGGTAATTACAAGGCATACTGGCATCTTTCCCTGGCTTATGAATGGGAATAACCTTTGCTGTTTTCCAATGTTTTGGAAAGTATCCTAGTTTAAAACAACCATTAAACATACTTTTTAAGAATATTATCCCTAGTCTAGGAAGTTTCTTTAGAAATAAATATGTTATTCCATCAAACCCAGGAGATTTAGTGGATTTAAGTAGATGTAATATAAATTTTATATCTTCAATGGACATGGACACTAAATCATTTCGATTTCAAACCAACTTGAACCAAGCATTTGGATTGATTGGCTAACATTACTTTCGATTAGAATATTACTTCGAACATTCCCTGCTGCTAAATGATTAGCACTAAATTCATTAGCCAGTGCATTTGATTTCTCTTCATTTGAAAGTAAAACCGTATTGTTGTGCTTAAAAGCGGGAATATGAGCTTTTTTCTTTTTCACAACTTTTACAATATTCCAAAAAGGTTTACTACCTTTATTTAAATTGTGAAGTTTTGTGTTCCACCTTTGATTTCAAAATTTAATAATTGAAGATTTAATAACTTCATTCAATGTAAAACGGGTTTCTGGTTCTAGTCCACAAAGTCCTGTTATTATTTGTCAATTTAATGATTTCTATAATATAACTAGAAAGAGCATTTCCATTATCTCTATTTTTAAACTTTTAAGGCACTGATTGTTCAATGCTTTGGTGTACTGAATCTGTAAACAAACTAACAGCTTCATCTATTTGAGATGTATCTACTGCATTCAGATTTAATTCTGGAACATCTCTCAGTTTAATCTTCATAGACTTTTTGAATTTTTTCCAAATATCAAAATATCGGTTTTGCTTTTCTACAGTTGTTGAGTAAATGCTTAGAATAACGGGAAGTTGGTTTGAACTAAGATCGTTTTCTACACAAGGCTGAGAAAACAGTTGCGGCATGTTGGTAAGAAATAAATCTATGGTAGAAGGATTTGTTCTATTGTTAGGAGGGATACAGGTAGGGTGTGGTGGATAAAGTATGCTGAATGGGTGCCTAGAATTGAGGTTGGATAATATATTACCCCATACATTAGCTCGCATGCAACCCCAGGCTCTATTTCTACAGTTGAAGTATCCTCCAATTATAAATACATCATTTAACGTTACTAATTTTCTTAAATCGTTTTTAAAATCGTATCTTTTTTTAGGTGAAATAGACCTACCAGGAAATTATATAGAAACAATTTTAATAGCACGCCCATTTGAAAAAGGTACTTGGATTCCAACGTTTTCAATTAATTTGGTTTTTATCACAGGTAGTACTTTATATAGTATTCCAACAATTTATTTTAAGATTAGCATTCATCATTATTTAGCTGAGTAAAGATACTTAAAGCAGAAACACAATCACGCTTTGCCGTCGATTTTGACAACTGCCAAAACTTCAACCATACGAAATCTGTGTAACCTCCCACAATTACGCTTTTCCTACGTACGCTTTTTTTGACAAACAAAAAGTTCAACCAGACTGAACTTTTGCTCGCTTTCTGACATTTATCAGACATAGTTACAGTTACCCACATTATTATTGCGCCAAATGTGAACACAAAAAAAATAAATTATTGCAAAACTAAGTATGTTGTTTTTTAATTTCTCTAAAGGTATAGATTTTGCACAAAAAAACGACATCGAGATATTTTAAATCAAAACAATTTACCTATTAAAAACAAAAATAATTTAATGATGTTGTAGAATGAGTTTTATTGTTAAAAACAATATAGGTATTTTGATTGGTTTTGTTTTTATAACTATATGATTAAAGAAAAAACAAATTTCTATGTATTTTTTAAACACATTAATATCCCTTTTCATTTTTCCACAATTAAATCAAGATAAAGATTTGGCCCAATAATTTTGTGACTGTGTTTTTTGTATTTGACAGCAGATTTTATGTTTCCATCCATGGTATAAAAAGACAAGGTATGATCATTAGAGTCGCCATCTTACAAAATGGGGTAATAAGGTTTTGACGTTTAATATTTGGCAAAGTCAAAAGCAACAACAATTTCCAAGACAAATTTGTTTACAACAACAATTTCAATGGGAACTGTCAAAACCTTAAGTAGCCATTTTTTAAGTTTTGACAGTTCTCGATACTGAGTTTTTTCTAATGATCATACCTTCTCTTTTTATACCATGGTTTCAATCAGCTGTTCGAATTCAAAGTAACAGAAGCGGGCTTTGAGGATTTCTCAACGGAACGCGATGACGCGCCTGGCAAAGCGTGATTGTGTTTCTGCTTTTAATGGCTAATTGTGGAATCGTATTAAACTGATCAGATTTGTTGTTGCAGCGTCCAAGTAATGTTATCATCTCTGCTGTGAGGGAGTTGATTACTTTCATCGAAAAAAGAGCATTGCTCGCAGAACCGGTTTTGTTTGAGGTGTCTACCAGAGATCCAAATGAGTATGTTCGAACCTGTTTGAACAATTTCAATTTTTTAAAATGATTGTTCGTGCTCTATCGTTTACTCTCTATACTCGTAAATCATCTTACTCATAAACAAAAATACTCACAAACAAAACCATACAAATTGTTTGAACTCATGAGTATACTCGATCCTCAATACCCACGGACAAATTTACTCGTATCGTAAACAGATCGACTGTTCATAAACACTTGGCTTTATTCGAAATGATCGAAAGTGATCGAACGTGATCGAAAAATCATGAACAGTTTGAACAATGAAAACAACCACTTCCAATTTCTACGCCCTATAGGTACCTGTTACATATTTTTTTTTATTTAGGTTTCGATGGTTGGTTGTTTGCGGTACAACTGCAATTGAAGCAGGTTATTTTAATTTTACAATTGTTGTTTCAGAAAGGGTTTATCATTGACTGAGTAAATAAAAATGTAATTAGTCGTTAGGTAACAATAAAAATGTGGTAGTGGGGAATGCCCAGTAAATTTGTGCAGGTAGGTGCGTAATAGAATCATATCCTTAAAAAATATGCAATAATGCGATTTGGGATGTTTAAGACTAATTAGTGGAAGTAGTTAAAACAGAATGATATGAATGAAAAGTGTCATAATTTTTAACTTAATTTAATTTATTCAATTTTTTGTATCTAACATTAAGTTTTATTAAATTTTTTCTTTTTTTTTCTGTATTTTATTTATTTTTATTCTAATATTTTTTCTTCATTTCATTATCTTTTCAAATTAATTAATTTTAATAAAACAAACGTGACTTGCTTTTGTGTACCAAACTGATTCTCTTTTTATTTATGCTACAAGGAAAACCACCCTCGAACACTATGAACATTTCCGTTCCAGTTCGAGTAAATTCGATCACATTGTTCATGAACATTTTTTTCACGAGCATTTTACTCGATTTTACTCGATTTTACTAGAACAGAAAAATGATCGTTTGAACTCGCTTGAAATGTAGGGTTACTTACGAGTCATCATACTCGTAAACAGGAAAGTTCGAATATATTTGAGTTTTGTTGATTCTGTTTGTTCGAGATCGTTTTTTTTTCGAGTAAGTACTCGATGTTCGTAAACAATACCATTGAATAATTATATATAAAAGTGACACTGATAACTTCTAGCGCCACACAATTTTATTTTTTTCGGCAATCAGATGTACTAAAAAATCCCCAGAGAGAATGGAGTTTGTCCTAGAAAATCATATTTCCAAAAATTTGTTTTTAAAAAAGGAAATTTCTCTAACACAAACATAAGGAAACAAATATCAAACAAAAATAAATCGTATCGAAACGTCGACATCCTATAAATGAAAAAAGAAAATAAGGAAATTTTACTCATACATTCAAAATTACACAAATATCAAACAAAAATATGGAAAAGTTAGTTGACATTATAAATGTATCCATAGTAACTCGAAACTAAAAACAAGAAATTTTTTATTAACGACGAGAATTTGAACAAAATTAAATATTATTGTTGTATATCCTAGGCACGTTATAGCTTATAGGGCATGAAAGTTACCCTTATTTCAATAGTCTTATTAGCGTAGGTGACAAGGTGGTTGCTCTTTAATTTTGATTTCTGAGTTCGTATCCCCACAGAGATTGCTATTTTTTTATATTACATTTTGTTTTGCAATATTATGAAATGCGTTAGAATAATTAGAGCCTATTTTTGCTGAATCGAAACTTAAGCATTTAATTACAACATAAATCCTTATGTGTCAGTTTACGCCGAAGTAAAATTAGAGCCTAAACGTTTATGTTCAACATAAATTATTTAAGGTTCGTTTCAGCTAATGGCCCTTAAAGAAAAAAAGAAAAGCGTAAAAAAAGCTCAACGTAATATTGTAAATCAGGTAAGAGCTCAAACCAATAAGTCGATTTGGCTCAAAGTTTTTGTTTATTTTTGATTCTACGGAGGGGAAATTGAAATTTTTTAACGGTACAAACTAGAGATGCTGGGCCCTACCAATAATCAAATTCAAAGCTGACTTTAATATTTACCGGAATTCTACATATTTCACCACACCAAAAAACAATTTAATAGTCAGGTTAAAGGCTAACGCTCGGTTAAAGTTTATAGTTGGGAAACACCATGTAGAATTCCGGTAAATATTAAAGTAGCTTTAAATTTGATTTTTGGTAGGGCCCGCTGCGAATAATGATTCGGTCGAATACCGGACATTCGACCACGCTTATACATTCACTTAATATTAGGCTATTATTACTATTATTCACCAAAACTTATCATTAGTAAATTTTATTTTCTACGAGCCTTACCAATAATCAAATTAAAGGCTCAATTTCACTCAACCAATAAACAATTTAATATTCAGGTTAAAGACTAACGCTTGGCTAAATTTAATAGTTGAGTTTCATAACCATAAAATTTAACCGAGCGTTAGTTTTTAACCTGAGTTGTTTTTATACACTAGCCCAAAAAGTTAAAGGAACAAAGCAAAATTCGTGTTAGCTCCAAACCAAGTACCTATTCGATTTGATTTCTGCTACTAAGATAGATTTTTAGAAAAAACATTTCCGAAATTGGTTTATGACAGGTATCGTAATTTTTGCTTAAAAAAATTAGTTCTAAAAACCCCTCTGGAAATTCTCCAAAAAATGCTTCATACCAAGTTTGATGTTAATATGTACATAGATCCGTTTAGCTGTAGACATACAGACAAACGGAAATTCCGTGATCCACTTTTTTGCATTCTCTATTATAAGCCCTGTTCCTTTGGGAGGTGGCAAAGTACTACTATTAGTTTACTAGCGATTTTCAATGGAACGCACTTGTATGATAAAAGAAGTAACACCAAAACACGACTTGTCGGTTTTAAAGTTGAATGTATAATGCCTTTATTTCTAACAATTTATTTTTGACAATTTAATAATTTCGATGAGCTTCTGTGTGACACACGCAGATATACTACGTTCCCGTGGGAATGGCAAATCGACGAAATATGAAAGATCGTATTTCGTCTGGTGAACCTTTTAAATCAATTGTTCACACAGAAGCTCTCGTTACAGCAAAACGAAATATTTGCAATTAATTAAATTAAATAACGTACAAACGTTTATAAGTTTGTACATACACCCCTCCTTGAAGGCTCCTAACCTTCAAAATGCTGTGGCTTCAAAGCGAGGAACTGTTCTTCTTTGTCTTGGAATAGGCCTCTCCTGACGTCGTCGATAGTAAACGATTATCATCGCGATAATAATAATCAGCAGCAGGTAGCTCAAACCATAATGATGGTAATCATGGATGTTTAAGTGGGGGTCTTCTGAAGATGATATGTCTTTCTTCATGTTTTCTATTTTCTCTGAAAGATTTTTAATTTCATTAAATTCAATTGAGCTTACCTTCAATGGAGGGACAAGGTCTTTGGCAATGCTACGGGTTCCGATCCAGTCAGCGATTTTTGCACTTGGGACGAATGATTTTGCTATCGTAGTCTGGTAGTTTGATCGTCCGTTTATGATGGTGGTTCCAACCTTTAGTGTACACATATCGTTGAAATCAATCACACCATTGCCTACCAAATCTATGCTGCTAGTAACTCCGTTGCAAATGAGAAGGCCAGTGGCATTGGTAGTGAAAGAAAATAGCCAACTGCTGCTTTGTTTTAATGCGTGCCATTTATTTTGGAATGGTGTTTCATTTAAAATACATTCATCCAACGCACTATCTTCATGATTAAGGACAGGGGCGTATACAGGTTTGCTTCTTGGGGGGGGTCATGCCAATTTTTTTTTTTTTTTTTTTTCAAAAGTTTTGATAGCCGGCATAAACCTGAAAATGGGCTTTTTGAATTATTAAACATTAAAATTTGTGCGTCTTGCATTTCGAATCGAAAAGTTCCGAATGTAGTTCTAAAAATAACCAAACAAAAACGGTATGAGATTCGTTTAAGTTTAGCGTTAAGCCTTAAAGCCTAGAACGCTGCTGATGTGAAACGAAATTTTTCGTCGGTCTCCACGAGGACAACGAAATGCTTGCGAAATCTGGACCGAAAAATACTCAAAAATTGCAAAACATAAATGAAAAAAAAGCAAACACGCATCGCAGAAACACATGCAATGACAAAATGAACAACAAAAACAAACACAAAAACTCAAAATGTCATTTTTCCACACACAATGAATGTCCCCGGCAATTGTTTGTGTGCGAAAAAGAAGTTTAGACTTTCAATTTCGTTGTGCCGAACAGCGTACTACAGAACGAAAAGTTGAACGAAATTTTTGGTTTACCATTTCGTTGTTTCATTTTTGTATGGGATTTTTCGTTTCTTATCAGCAGCGTACTAGGCTTAAATTTTGACCAATTGAGGCTATCCTCTCCTAAAAATAAAATGTACTGTACGAGTACTTCGATTGAATAATTTGCCTTAAAACAACTGTTCATTGTTTTCCGCTAGCCCAGAAAGTTAATATAAAAATCGTTCTTACTTAATAACAGTTTTAACTTTTGAATTAAAAGTCTTCCTAACCTCAGGCAAACGAATCGCAAAGTTTTGTAAAAAAAATTGCATTGAAAATATAATTTTTTTTTAAATTTTGTTTTAAAATTGTATGGGGATTTAAAATACCTCTATTAAAATAGTAAAGACAAAAAAAATAATTTTGGCGATATTTTGGAATTCGTCCGTTTTCAGGTATTAATCAGCGGTTTACAATATAAAAAACATTCAGTTGTATTTATTAGATTAAGCCCTGCTTTTTCAATCGTCAGATAGACTATCAGAAGAATAAATGTCACTATAAAAAAAACTTTTATTCCTAGGAATAAGCTCTAACTTAGGTTTATCTAACTATTCAAAAAATTAGCCCTAAGTGATATTTAATAATAATATTTAAATTGCCTTAGATAAGGTTGCTTACATTGCTTCTATAATTGGCTGGCCATTGATGATTAACAAATCGATAGTTGTTTCAAAAAATGCAACAGATCTAGCAAATTTAGTATGTACAAAATACTGTTATATTCTGTAAGCAAACAAAATTCACCAAATTTTATCAGACGAATGTATTGAACTGGAACATTGCAAAAAACTAAAAAGATTTGAGAAATGATATCCTTCTTTAACATTTTGCCGATGACGAATTTTATCAACAGAATTGACCTCCACACAGCAAGGCCACAGAAAGCTTCCCTATTTAAAACATATTTTATTCACTTCATCATATAAAAAAATAGAAGATATGGCTGCTTCTTTTATTTGCTGGTAAGCAGTGTCTTGCCCTTAAGATATTATTTTTGTGTACCTACTAGATTCAATTTCTTTTAAAAAGCTTTGAATATAATACTTATCCGAATTTTGTTTACTTTTAATTTTCGTTCATGTTCTAAAACTTCAACATTTTGAAAATAATCTTACTCAAGAGATTTCAGTATCACATAACAAATTCTTTTTTAAGTTCTGAGTTCTTGGGGGGGGTCATGACCCCGTGACCCCCCCCTTGTATACGCCGTTGATTAAGGAGAGCCATTTCACAAACCTGCAAATTGTGTTGATGAATGTTCGTTGGCACAATTTGAGTGCAAAGATGATTTCTCTAAGCTATAAGCTTGCAGGACGAGAACTCGAATTCAGTTAGACCAAAAAATTTGTCTCTGGCTAACGTAACCGCAAGATATGGTTTTGTTACATCAACTAAGAGACTCATGTTCTTGTGCCTTATAGGCAATGGAATAAGATTGAACACTTGAAATTCCTGATCTTCGGTTAAGGGAATTAAAATTTCGAAGATGATTGAATCATGAAGAGTTCGTCCCTTGACCGTTATTATTTTGAACATATCTAACACTGAAACGTTAGGCACTCTTAGATTCGATGGAAGATTTGCTTGAACCAGCTGGAGCTGGTCACTTAGTTGCCTTGGTGTGATGAGCTGAGGATTGATTTTTGCATGATTCAAGTCAAGTATAACATCCAGAATAATGTCTTGAGTACGCTGAAAATTTGTCAAAATCATAATTAAATAAGATGTAAGAGATAAAAAGTGTTGACTAATGCCAATGTTATCTTGTTGTTTTTCAATTGCGTTGAACGTTTTAGCAAGATATGTGTTTAGGGTCTGGAACTGTTTTGTAACCTCCAATGTATTACGTTTCAAAACGTTCGCAGTGGAATCGGAAATAGAACTTTGTTTTTTAATAAGGGCCAATAAGTGAGTTTCATGTTTATTTGCTAGTTCAATTTGATTTTGAATGTGTTGACTGTTGAGCCTCTTCTTGGTCTAGAACTCCAAATAAACTGTGAGCTACGCTACCAATAAAATCGAATGGTGACCTACGATGTCGACCCGCTGTCCGGCTTGTTGTATTAAATCCGTGAATGAATTCGTTGTTTTGGTCAATAACAGCTATTCTTTGTTGAAATGTTTCTATAGTCGAGTGACAATAATAAATCCTTTCTGATTTATCTGCCTTACAAGCACCTTCTAGTTCATTCAAATAAGCTTTCATTTCGCTTAACTCTAACCAATAATTTGTAAGATTATAATAAACATACAAGCTCCAAAAGTTGTTGACTACACGTAGTGTTCCAATATCTTCAAAGTACATACCGACTGCATTGTCGAGTTCCTTTACAGTTACATGGCTGTCTCTATATATTGTGCTTACTGGCGCTATCAAGAATGCTATAAACAATGATACCAATAACGATCCTTTTGTAACTCTGCCGCTTCTTCTTAGTAGTTTGGGCCGACGGATATTCCTTATAAATCTGCTGCAATACGAGAATATTATCTGCAACGTATAGAAAGAGTTTCTATGATTAATATTGTTTACTATATCTGGATCTGTGGTTGCAGTCATCAATACCGTTCTAATCTTTCTCAATTCGGGAACCACCTTTGGAATGGTGTACTTACCTGGTTCCCACTGTGATTCTTCTAATTTAAGAAACGATGGACCTTCAAACCACGTTAATGATGATAGGTTGTCGAGAGAACATCCTCTCGTTATTAAATCAGCTGGATTAATTTCTCCCTTAATATGATTCCATTGTGATATTTGAGTTTCTGCTTGGATTTTAGCCACCCTATTTGCTACAAATGTGTCCCAGACATATGAAGGAGAGCTTATCCAAGCCAGCACTGTTGTTGAATCCGTGTAATAAGCTATTTTGTGAACATACTTCTTAAATGTCTGAAGTATTCTTTTTACCAGTTCAACCAAAAGCTCTGCAGCTTGAAGTTCAAGACGACCAATTGTAATGGCCTTCAATGAAGCGATTCGAGATTTGGAACAGAGTAACTTACTATATATAGTACCTGATTGGTCAATACATCGGATGTATACGCCCGCTCCAAGTGCACACATACTGCTATCCGAGAATCCATGGATTTCGGTTCTTAGTAGAGACGGGCACTTTTCAAATCGGGGTATACTTATTTTTTCCAAATTAAAGAATTGATCTACATACCTGTTCCATTTTTCAGCGAGATCCGTAGGAATCTTATCATCCCACGAGAAATCTGTCTTCCACAAGTCTTGTAAGAAGAGTTTACCAAGCATTATGACTGGGCTCAATAAACCCAAAGGATCAAACAATCGTGCGAGATCAGATAAAACAGTTCTGCGAGTTACAGGCATCCTTGGTGTTGTAAATTTTTCTGAATTAAACCCAAATTCAAATTGATCTAGTATTGGATTCCAAATCAATCCTAAGCTTTTGATTACGTCAGAGTGATGGAATCTGACAAGCTTTTCTTTATGTGACTCAGGAATGTTCTTAAGGATGAGATCATTATTGGAACAGAAATATCTTAATTCAAATTTACTTTTTCCCAGAAGAAGCGTTGTATTTTTAAGTAATTCTCTGGCCTCTGAAACTGTGTCTGCTCCAGCAAGTAAATCATCGACGTAAATGTTGTCACGTATAGTTTGGGATGCTCTTTGGTGCACATCTTGATTATTGTCTGCGAGCTGGACAAGACATTTGGTAGCTAAATATGGGGCACAAGCTGATCCGTATGTCAGGGTATACGCCTTTATAGGCATATTACCTTTAGGTCGCCAAAGTATTAGTTGAAAAGCCCTGTCTTCTGGCCTTACTAGAACCTGTCGGTACATTTTGCTTATATCTGCTGTGAACGCAAACCTTTCTAGTCTGAAATTAATTATGATTGAAAATAGATCATGTTGAACTGTCGGTCCTACACCTAAAATATTATTGAGAGAAACTCCAGAAGTTGTTTTTGCCGAGCAGTCAAAGACCACACGAAGTGCTGTTGAAGAGCTTTCTGGATTCAACACACAATGATGTGGGATGAAATAGTGATGTTGAGGAATATCTTTGATGTCGATTGCACTCATGTGGCCTAATTCTTCATATTCTAATAAGAATTCAGAATAGAGATCGCGCAATTCGTTATCTCTTTCGAATCGTCGTTCTAATTTAAGAGATCTTTTGCGTTCTCTTTCATAAGAGGCACCTAAACATGATGGATTTTTTTTGAAAGGAAGACTTACCATGAATCTTCCACTTGCAACAATTTTTGTGCTGGAGTTGAAAATTTCCTCACAGTTATGCTCTTCAACACTCATGCGTTTAACTTGAGTGTCATGGGTCTCGCATTCCCACAACTTACTCACAAGTTTCTCCAATGTTGATAGAGTTGGCCTCGTGGCAATGGTGCAAACAACATTGTGGTTAGAAGTTTGGACGCCACCTGCGACTATCCATCCCAGTTTTGTATTTCGCAGTGAAGGAAGTTGGTCTCCAATGGTTATCTCCCCTGGAAGAATAAGATCAAAAAATAGCTCAGCACCAATGAGCAAATCTATTTTATTATTTTTCATGAACCCTGGATCAGCCAACTGAATGTGAGTCGGTATATTCCAGTACTTTGACTCAACCTCATATGGCTGGTAATCTGTTATCCTTGGAAGAAAAGTAGCCTCAAGACTTGACTTAAAACCAGAATTATGTGACTCTAAAGTGAGTGATATAGCGAACTGTGTTTGTGTACCATGCCCTCCAATGCCACTAATTGATGTTTCAGCTCTATATTTCGGGAGACCCAGTGCTTGAGCCAAAGCTGCCGTCACAAAATGAATTTGCGACCCTGAATCTAACAAGGCACGGCAAGGAAGCCATGTTCCATGTGCAGACTTGACTTTAATTAAAGCTGTTGCTAGATAAACTTGCTGTGGTTTTGATCTGGAACAACTAGCTGCATTTGCTACCTGACCTTCCCCCCTTTGAAGAAGCTGTTGTTCGTTACTTATGGAATGCGTATGAAAATTTGAAGTTGGACCTTCCGCACTTGGAGCTGCCTGCTGCTGACTACCTGCGGAATGAATATGATTATTATTGACTTGTTTTGAATCCTTCTTATGGTGTAGAAGGGAATTATGTTTGCCATGGCAAATATGGCATCCTTTTGAATAACATGAGCTAGAGACATGCCCTGATTTTAGACAGTTTCGGCAAATTCCAAGCCGTTGAACAGCTCTCTCACGTTCGAAACCTGAAAGAGATAAAAATGTCTTACAGTTAAATATTTTGTGGTTACCTGAGCTGCACATTAAACAGCCATCAGCCTTAATTGCAACTACAGTTGTTGGCTTCCTTTTATCGTCTGAGTTGTTTATTGCCTCAGGAGTTTGAAATCTTGATTCAATAAATTTAAGCAGATCCGTCATCGAAGGGCTGCATCTTGGATCAGGTAGAGATTGCTCAAAAAGGGTTCTGCTTTCCTTGTCCACCTTTTTTAACATCAGGTGGACAACTATAGGATCCCAGTCATGAGCGTGAAATCCTAAATTGATTAGTGCCTGGATCCCTTCCTTCGTGTTGTCGTGCAGCTTCCGTAAACTTGAAGCTGTACCAGTTGCTGATTGTTGGTTTAATATTTTTTCTAAGTGCGCTGACAGAAGAAGCCGTTTATTGTCATAGCGGTCCGTTAGACTCTTCCAAGCAGCTTCAAAATTGCATTCTGTGGCCGGAAATCCTTGAATTAAATTCAGTGCTTCTCCTGTCAGATAAGCGCGTAAGAAATAAAATTTTTGTGCCGATGATATAGGTTGTTCAAGTATCATTGGCTTAAACAAGTCATAAAACTGACGCCACTTAAGGTAATTCCCATCAAATTTGGGCAACTCTATTTTAGGTAATTTCAAAGACGTTACCGCGGATGGTTCCTTTAAAGGGCAGTCATTTGTTGATGGAGTTGTTGTTACTCCAAGCAACAATTCTTCGTATTGCTGTTGCAGATGAAAGTATGTCTCGATATCTTCCTCTTCCAGCTCTTCATCCAGACGGTTATATGTATTCTTAATTTGGTCAAAGTTCTCTCTTATGTTGTTGACTTTGACCTTAAACATCTGCGGCTGACTCTGTTTTAGTTCTGGTGAACAATTATCCAACGATATTTTAAAGTAGTTTGAGAGTACTTTAAATTTCTTCTTTAAGGAGAAAGTACTTCCCTGATTAAGCTGAATACTTTCTTTTAATTCCTTTGGACTTATATCAGTTTTCCTTGTAGATCCTGGGTTGACCGATGATCCTGATTGAAATGCTGCTGGTGGCTCCAACTGGATCTGGTCTGCTACATTTTTTCCTTGGAAATTGGCCAACCGATTCATAATGTCCAGCTTCATGGCCTCGTAGACCTTACGAATTTCTTCGTAGTACGAGTTCGTGAAGTGCGCATGTTGAAGCGCTTCTGGGAATTTATCTCGTATGTCGCTGTCGTTTTTATCAAAATACTCCCAAAGATCATCCAATTTTTCCTTTCTTTCTTGCAGTTTTGCAAGGGTTTTTCGATCATTCCCATCTTTTTTGTAGTTTCGGTAAAAGATGCAGATCTCTTCTCCAATTTGGTCTTGCAATGTTGTCAATTCTTCTAGAGTTTTAGACATACTTGCTTTCTTATGCTATTTTTTTTTTTGAAGTTAAGTAAACACACTTGTTGTAATTTATTGTAGTTAATTAATCACACTTCTTGTAATTTGTTGTAGTTAATTAATCACACTTCTTGTAATTTGTTAATTAAACACACTAAGGACACTAATGGTTTGTATTTTGATAATGTTTTAATTTGATTATAATTCTCGATCTTTTAACACACACTAAATTATTTGAATAAATTCAGAACTACCCGTCCTGTCACGGTCGCCAAAATGTATGATAAAAGAAGTAACACTAAAACACGACTTGTCGGTTTTAAAGTTGAATGTATAATGTAGAGATGAGCTAAGTCGTGATTTTTCAATCACAGGTATACCTGTGACTGTGATTTTTAATTCACGGTGATTCTAACCTGTGATTTTTAACCGTGATTTCAATTTTTTTTTATGAAAATCCCAAAAAAAAAAAAAAAAAAAAAAGTGTGTGTACACATGTACACGCGACTGAAGTTATACTTCTCATTCAGTATATGTAAATGAATTTCATTTGATATTTTTAATTTCTATTATTAAATTAATTAATCCACACTTCGTTTTTTACATTTTTATCAAGTGAAGAATAAATTAATTCTTTCATCTTCCTTGCGTCCATGTAGTTTTCAATTTATTCTGTGAAATTTACTCATGTTGTGCGGTTCAGAACGTACGGTATATGGTTAACGAAAGTAAATGAATTGCGCATAAAATGTGCGATATGGTAATTTTATGAGAATTGTAGTACTAGTAGTAGCAATATGGAACTTGCAGGGTTGCTACAAAGCTCAAAAGTTAGCTGAGCTCAGCTCACAGCTCAGCTCAAATTTTGAGCTATCTCACTTTTGAGCTATGTACCATAGCTCAGCTCATTTGAGCTGTGCTGAAAGTGAGCTGAGCTGATGGTTGAGCTGAGCTGTTGGGTGAGCTGAGCTGTCGATGAGCTGAGCTGAGCTGTGATGGGTGATTTTTATTTGGAACGTATAGTGAAATATGAAGATATTTTAAACTTTTATAAAACACCATAGCTTAAGATGTTTGGTTCTAGTTATTAATGGAATTATTTTAACACATGGATATTTTTATAAATAAAACAGATAATTTTTCGTGATCTTTTTTCTTGGTTTTTTTAATAGTAAATATATTTCTATTTTTTTAGTAAAATATTTCTTTTTTTATCATAAAAAAAAATTCCGGTACAATCCGGTTTTTCGACTTTTTTCAAAATTCCGAGAAAATTGCGTTTGAAAGTTGGGGTAAATTTTTTTTTCGAAAAATCCCCGAATCTTTGAACGCTCCTGGAAGCTAAACCGCTTGAGAGCAATTTTTGGGAGAGATGCCAAATGATAGCTTGTGTCATGGGCCTACGCTTTGCACATTATCAGATTTTTAAAAAAATCGCCTTCCATGTTAAACCGCCACATCATGCCTATTTTTTCAGAATCGTGCCTATTTTTTTTTTTCTTTTAAGTTCTCCTGGTTTGAGAACGCATGGACCTACAGGGATAAGAGTTGTACCCAAATGTAGGTTAGAGTCCCCGCTACCTTTTGGCATCAAAATTTTTTTTTCATTTTCTTCAAAATTCCGAGATATAGGCGTTGGAAGTTGGGGGCGCTCACTTTCAGCTCAGCTCACTCAGCTCAAATGAGCTGAGCTATGGTACCTAGCTCAAAAGTGAGCTACCTAAACTGAAATGTGAGCTTTTTGCAACCCTGGCAACTTGTCACATGTTGCCACATGCAGCTTGCCACATGCAACTTGCCACACGCAACTTGCCACATACAACTTGCCACATGCAACTTGCCACATGCATTTTGCCACATGCAACTTGCCACATGCAACTTGCCACATGCAACTTGCCACATGAAACATGTAACTTGCAACGTGTTGTGTGTTTTATGTTTGCCGTACTGCGGCGTACTGCATTTTAAAATACTAAAGTACTGCCTACTCTAAAGGTGAAACGACAGCCCTGCTACCCAGGGTGATCGCGTCATAATCCCTTTGACATTCTTGTCAAAAAGTAAATTTTCATACCCACCCTCCCATAAGAAGTATAACTTCAAAAACGTAGCATTTTTAACGTTTGTATTTTCGTACGATACTTACGTAGGAAGTACTATTGAAGCTCAAATACGAGTATATTTGAAACAATGGAGCTGATTTTACAAGGAAAACTGGTTTAAGCAAACAGATCCGCGATTTACCAAAGCCATTAGTGATTATACTGGGGAAAACATTATTTTGTCTAGGCGACTCTTGATTTTACGGAAGAAATTTATTATTTCACGGGAAAAGTAACTTTTTAACCCCTTATTCTAATCAGGGCAACCTGCGATTTCACAGCAAATATTCGGGTGCAAACCGTGATTCTTCTGGAGCCATACGTTATTGTAAGGGGTTAACAAAACAATTATTTTACCGAACGTGCGTGAATTTCGGTAAAAACAATTCACGTTGCAAAAAATTGTTTTATCAAAAATCACAGGTTAAAAGTAATTTTCAATGCATCTGCGTGAATTCCGGCTAAAATAATTCACTTTTACACTGTTGCAAATAGTTGTTTTGGCCAAAATAAAAGTCATTTTCAATGCATTTTTGAACTCTGCTTAAAATAATTCACCTATACACTTGACCTGTTGCAAAAGTTGTTTTGGGAAAAATCACAGGTTTGAAATAATTTCAAAGCATTTGTGAAGTGAATTAATGTCAAACCAATTCACGTTTACAAAAGAACTATTGCAAAAGTTGTTTTGGGAAAAATCACAGGTTAAAAATAATTCCAAAGCATTTGTGAAGTGAATTCACGTTTACACAAGAACAAGAACTGTTGAAAAGTTGTTTTGGGAAAAATCACAGGTTAAAAATAATTCCAAAGCATTTGTGAAGTGAATTCCTGTCAAACCAATTCACATTTACATAAGAACTATTGAAAAGTTGTTTTGGTAAAAATCACAGGTTATAATTTCCAATGCACTTGTGTAAATTCCGATAAAAATAATTCACGTTTGCACAAGAACTGTTGCAAAAGTTATTTTTTCCAATCAAAGGTCAAAAGTAATTTTCAATGCATTTTCGTGAATTCCGCTTTAAATAACTAACGTTTACATAAGAATTGGTGCAAAAATTATTTTGAACAAAATCACGGGTTTAAAAAAATCCTAAACATTTGCGTGAATTCCGGTCAAAACATTCACGTTCACAAAAGAACTATTGCAAAAGTTGTTTTGGGAAAATCACAGGTTAAAAATAATTCCAAAGCATTTGTGAAGTGAATTCCTGTCAAACCAATTCACATTTACATAAGAACTATTGAAAAGTTGTTTTGGTAAAAATCACAGGTTATAATTTCCAATGCACTTGTGTAAATTCCGATAAAAATAATTCACGTTTGCACAAGAACTGTTGCAAAAGTTATTTTTTCCAATCAAAGGTCAAAAGTAATTTTCAATGCATTTTCGTGAATTCCGCTTTAAATAACTAACGTTTACATAAGAATTGGTGCAAAAATTATTTTGAACAAAATCACGGGTTTAAAAAAATCCTAAACATTTGCGTGAATTCCGGTCAAAACATTCACGTTCACAAAAGAACTATTGCAAAAGTTGTTTTGGGAAAATCACAGGTTAAAAATAATTCCAAAGCATTTGTGAAGTGAATTCACGTTTACACAAGAACAAGAACTGTTTAAAAGTTGTTTTGGGAAAAATCACAGGTTATAATTGTCAATACACTTGTGTAAATTCCGGTAAAAACAATTCACGTTTACACAGTAACTGTTGGGAAAACGCATTGAAAATGACTTTTGACCTGTGATTTTGGAAAAAATAACTTTTTGCTACATGTCAAGTGTAAACGTGAATTATTTTCCGCGGAATTCACGAAAACGCTTTGAAAATGACTTTTGACCTGTGATTTTGGAAAAAATAACTTTTTGCTACAGGTCAAGTGTAAACGTGAATTATTTTCCGCGGAATTCACGAAAACGCTTTGAAAATGACTTTTGACCTGTGATTTTGGAAAAAATAACTTTTTGCTACAGGTCAAGTGTAAACGTGAATTATTTTCCGCGGAATTCACGAAAACGCATTGAAAATGACTTTTGACCTGTGACATTTACTTTTGACAAACATTTTTGCCTCACTTCTAGTGTAAAGTGTAAACTTAAAACATAGAGATCTTTTTTATGATTGATCTATGAGATCACGCCATATCATAAACGAACTTGTCGAAAATGACACTCGGGGTAAATGCTCTATTTGAGCGAAATGCGAACTGTAAAGTGAAAAGTAAATACCCAATTCACGGTTAAGGTAATCACAGGTTATTTGAGAACTGTTCACAGGTAGTGATTGTGATTTGTCAATCACAGGTTAAAAATCACAGGTCGTGATTTTTTGCTCATCTCTAGTATAATGCCTTTATTTCTAACAATTTATTTTTGACAATTTAATAATTTTGATGAGCTTCTGTGTGACACACGCAGATATACTACGTTCCCGTGGGAATGGCAAATCGACGAAATATGAAAGATCGTATTTCGTCTGGTGAACCTTTTAAATCAATTGTTCACACAGAAGCTCTCGTTACAGCAAAACGAAATATTTGCAATTAATTAAATTAAATAACGTACAAGCGTTTATAAGTTTGTACAGCACTTTCAACGAATTCAATACAAATTGTATCCACTCGGGAAGAAGAGCATGAGTAGTTAGATGATAGAACTAGATTAAACAAAAAATCTACTACTAGCAGACTACCACCTCCAGTGGAACAGGGCTATTATAGTAATCCCATGTCTGATTGTTATTTCAACTTTTTTTTTTTACGAATGCATAGCTTGACAATATAGTATCATGACAAAATGAAAAGCATGTAAAAACTACATTCTTCTAGTTTTAGGATCTTAGACCAAAATATTTTATTTCAAATGGTTAAATAGAAAAATCATTGGAACTATCCAAAATCCACATTTTCTTTCAATTGCGATCAAAATGGGCCTTTTTACCTTTTGATTTTATTTGAACATTTTATTAATAAATATCGTTTAAATTTTAGATAAAAAAATGTTTTAATTAAAAATAAAGAAAAGTATCCAAAAATGGTACGGAAAGATTTTTTTTTCTTTCAAAATTTAACATTTCATAAAAACTTTAAATTTTCATTTAAAGTTGCAAATTTGAACAAAGCCGTATATCCAAAGTTCTTGTTCGCAAACATAAATCAGTTTAAGCAAATAAACGAGGTTGTTTCGTATTTCGTATGTATTAAAATACTTTTAAATAATGTGAAATATGGCCATATTGTATGAACTTGATCCTAACCTACTCTTGCATTATGCGGTTCAAGAAAATAGTAAATATATGCCACAGTGCATGTGGAAAACATTCAAATAATGTGAACTACAACTTTGACCTAGATGTTATTACAAAAAGCACCCTAATAAAAATTAAATAAACACTTCTATAACTGAAGAAAATCTTCTTGTCGTTAATAAAAACAAAAAACAAAATCCTTTCAAATATACATAAGAATCAAACATTCAAAAATAAATATTCAATTCAAATTATTACAAAAATTTAAAATAAATTCAATTTCAATATTACAGAAACAAAAATAAACAAACACACTACTAGCACAAAAAAAAAACTAATACAAATACACCAAATAAAAATAATATTGTACATGTGGTTACTTAGTAACCAAAAGTCCTTTTCAGGGATTTTTCGGCCATCGAATACACAATCCTAAAACGATTGTGGCGCCACTCCTCAAACGATTGTGGCTCCACCCCTCAAACATAGCGGACGTTTTTTCCGGTGTCACTTCTATATATAATTATTCAATGACAATACTCGACTCGTTTGGTTCTCTGGTGTCTACCCATGAAACAGTGTTGTTGTTGTTTTCATTAATGTTTGCATTCGAATTCGAAGCTGTGGTTGTAGGTGAAATTCTCATGTTGTTCTTCTTTTTATTAAAAATGATAGGGAATTCTGCAATATTGGGTGTGTACAAATTATGTTGTTGTTGGATTACAGGCATAGATGTAATTGTTCTATTTCCCTTGTTCCTTGCTGATAGCCAAAACTTTGTCTACTGATGCAAATAGGGTCATTGGCTTTATGAGTTTGATTGCAATTTGCACATCTGATGTTGGTGGAATTACAACTTTTAGTGTCATGGTTTTCAGCACAATTAGCACAATGGGTTTTGACAGTTTTTTTCCCCATGTCCATACATTTGGCAATTGTAACATTGCGTGAGTTTGTTTCGTGGCCTTCGTGCAAAATCCCATTTAACTTGGGTTCTAAATATGGCTCTATACTACTTCTTAAGGTCGTTTAGTTTGATTGAACCACACTCAAGATAAGCAAGATAAAAAATGTCAATGAAACTACCATAGTTCTTTTTTATCATTTTTAAATTGAGGCACTTTAGACCGATGGAAACTAGTTCAGTTTTTAACTCATCAACATTAATTTCATGTAATCCAAAAAGCATTACTTTTAAAGATCTTACAGATGGTAAATCATGTGAAAAAAAATTGCCAAATTTTTTGCATTAAGAGCAGCTCGTAATTTGTTATGCACATCAATATCTTCACAGTTTATTTTTATGCCAATGCTCATTTTTACTTGCGATATAGGTACTATATATCAAGTAATGCATTCGTACAAAAAAAAAGTTGAGATAACATTTTTCCATGAAATTACGATGGTAGACAATGCCAAAAAAGTGGGTCCCGGAAGTCCGTCTGTCTGTCTGTATGTCTGTCTGTCAGTCTGTCTGTCTGTATAAGGAGCTACAGCCTAAACGGATGGACCGATTAATGTCAAACTTGGTATGTAGCGTTATTTGGCGACTCTCCAGAGGGGTTTTTGGAATTAGTTTTTTTGGACCAAAAATAACGGTACTTGTCATATACCGATTTTAGTTAGATTGAAATATCTCAAAAACGGCTCTAACGATTTTGTTTAAAAAATTCAAATGTTAGTTGTAAGCTAAGGTCTATCTTCCAATGAAATTTTTTTTTTTTTGAAAATCATTAACGGTACCTGCCATAGAACCGTTTAGATTTTAGATTTCGTTTTATTTTTTTAAAAAACGAATTTAATTTTGTTTTCCAAATCCATTATATATATTAAAGTTTGGTTTTGTGTACGTTCGCTAACCGGCCACACCGACTGACTTATTTTCTTAATTATTTTTTTAAATCAAAGAGGCATAAGAGGAGAAGGTTTAAGGCAAAAAAAAATTAAAGATTTTATAGGGTAAATAGGGGTAACACGACATTGAAAAAAGAGGCTATTTTCTAAACGCTAAGTCGTAAAGAGTTGACTTTTTTTTTAAATGATAGACAAATTTATTCAATAGTTAAAAAAGGTATTGAAAAAATTCAAAAAAATTTTGAAACCAAGTTGTGAAGGTTTTTTTGCAGTCATAGACCTTCGACAAAAGACTAATTAGAGGTATGCAAAATTTTGCACAGAAATTTGAGTTACACCATAAAACGGATTTTTTTCATAGGCCCTGTATTTTGAAATAAAAATTTTTGAAAAACAACCTAAATTTTAGGGACATTTTTGAGTAGTCTTTTATTTTTTTTTTGAATTTTTAAAAGTCTGCAAAAAATCTCAAATTAATAGGAAATATAGGTTTTAATCATGCGCATGCATGTACAAATTTTTGAATTTTTAAAATGATTATTGACTGAATAACGGGAAAAACAATTTTTTTTGTTCCAAATTTTTTGGCCGTTTTTAAAAGTTTTTTATTTTTATCTTTTTTTCTTCAATAGATAAATAAATGAAATTTATAGTGTAGATAGATAATGGGCAAGACTATATTTGTACAAAGTTAATTTTATATTGACAAATTTGAAATAACGGTAATATAACACTCTATTTTTCAACACGTTACATCTTTTGATCTGGAGCTTATAATGATTTATCTTTGTTGAGCATCCTGATAATATAACCTTTCATTTGATATATCACACATAACGTTGCATTCACTACAAGCTTCACAATGGTAAATTAAAAAACTTTAGAAATACCTTAAAATACCTGTGGGGATCTGGTGCCCATGACGAGTCACCAGTGCGTTGCAGTGAGGGAAGTACCGTAATCTCTGTGTGTTATTTCGACGTGGTTGGCTTTAAAAAATTCTTACTTCTTTTGTAGTCATCTCAGAAAAAAGATTGAACCGTCATGAGAAAGGTGAAATAATAAGCTTTCACATGATATAAAATTTTTATTTAACGGAATTTTTTCATAGGCCCTGTATTTTGAAATAAAAATTTTTGAAAAACAACCTAATTTTTAGGGACATTTTTGAGTAGTCTTTTATTTTTTTGGAATTTTTAAAAGTGTGCAAAAAATCTCAAATTTATAGGAAATATAGGTTTTAATCATGCCCATGCATGAGTATTTTGCATAGGCCACTTTTGCTAAAAGTTTAAAAGTTAACATTTATAAACTCATTTTATGATTTTTTCAAGTTTTGATCCTCTTTTTACTTTAAAAATTAACTAATTACAGAGTGGAAAATTAAAAATAAATACAAGAAATGGCGGAACGAAGTCCGCCGGGTCAGCTAGTTTCTATATAAAAAGTCTTACAAATTTAAGCAACTTTAACTCTAAGAGCAAGTTCGTGCGACCCAGTCGTGCATTTTATTTTTACACTGTATTGTTCTATTTTAACTTCACGTAAGAACGCATGAACATTTTCACTCGTTTGTTGCAATACTGAAACCGAAGGGATCTTGTTTTTTTATTGGAAACTTCAGGTTGAGTCATTTCATCGACTTCAATGTCATTGTCTTAATCCGGGTGGGATTGTAAAGGTATCCAACGATTTTGATCTCTAAAGGTCAATCGTGGATTTTTATTTGCTGAAGACATAATGTCTTCACTATTAGGGGATCGATTTCTCTTACTAATTTTGTAACTTATATATTCCGCACAAATTAGGTAAGACATCTAATGCGTTAAAAGACTCGTCAAAGACTGATTAAGTTTATTATGTTAAAAGAAATGTTTTCTTACATTTGAGACCAATCTAAAAAAATAACAAAATAAGCGTTTTTACGGTTTTTTTTTTAGAAAATTTACCGCTATTTCAAAACTATGGGTGATAAGATTAAAATGAAGAATAATTACTGAAGTTTAAGATACCTATCTGAAATACTATCTAAAAATGGTATTATTTTTTTTTTTTTTATTAAAAATAAAGTAGAAAATTGAATATAGTTTTTGAATGTATCTTTGAATTTTCTCTAAAATGATCCATTTTTGAGGTGTTGATGTTGATAGTCAAAGTCAAGAGTATGGTTTTTGGTTTGATGACTGATTTTGCAGTCTAAAAAAATCGTAAACGTTTGAAACAAAAAGAATCTTGAAGCTTAATAAATTAGCCTTTCTAAAAATAATAATCATTTTATCAGAAAAAAATCCCCAGAGAAAAATAAAATTTAAAAAAAATTGGAAAATTTTTGTTTTTGAACAGTTAAAATGATTAAGCTATTTTACCGTTCGAATAAAATATTTGTTATTTAAATTCTAAAACTTAAGAAATGTAGCTTTCACATGCTTTTTGTTTTGTCATGATAGGTACAATCATTTTTTTAACTGAGATACAGCCTATCGATAATGACTAAAAAAATCACGAATTTTTTGTGTTCTTTAATTTTTTGGGAGTGTAGTTAAAGGTGAAATAATAAGCTCCCGGATTCCGGTGATATAAAATTTTCTATAGGTTGTTATAAAAACAAATGGTGAGTAGAAGTGGTTTAATAGTATGCTAAAAGTACTTTTTATCATACATTTAAACCATTAAATTAAATGCAAGACATATTTTCAAAAATAAAATTTAAATATTAAATAAAATATGTACATATATTAAAATAAACAGTAAGTCTATTTTCATTTGAAATATTTAATAAAATTAGAAAATAGTTTTGGGATTAAGGATAAACTATTATCATATGAGTTTTTTTTTTAGAAAAAAGAAAATAAAAAAAAACTACTTATTATCATTAAGACTTATTTAAGAAATGTTAAAGAAAAATGGTTCAAAATGACCAAAGAACTGTAGATTTTGAAAGTCCATATATTATCCAAATTTAAACTGCGAGGATTCGTTAAACTTTGAACTTTTTTTTTGGTAAGAAATTTTGAGTTGCTATGCTTCAATAATCATTCAATAAACATTACAAACAAATGAAAAAAACTATTATTGGAGTGATCGTCATTCGTCACGCTCTTTCGTTTCTTATTTACAAATCATCTTATTCATACAAAAAATAAACAAAAAACTAAAACAGAAAACTACCCTCATCAAGAGATTCAAAAATTTCATGAATATGAACAAAAAAAAAAAACTAAAGTAAAACCAACCTCCACTTTAATTGGCACCGTTGCCATAAGAAGGGTGTGCTTTTTAACAACAATACAAGAACAAAAATATAAAATATCTCAACTACAAAAAAAAAAAAACAACTTCCAATTCCAAGGACGATTGCCGTGGCAAACGAAAAAAAAAATACCTAGACACCTGAAACCAATGCTGCCGTGCTAAGCAAAAAGGGCGCATATCCATTTTTGTAGTTTTGAGATAAATACCTACATTTTACCGACAAGGGAAAGAGTTGAGAATTGTAAGAGTCCTCAATTTCAAAAATGATTTTAAGCAACTCCTAGAAGGAAGATTTTTTTTTTCAATGTTTAGAGTTAGTAATACATGCATTTTTCTATTGAGGAATACAGCGGAGTAATATCATTGTGCTCATCTTCATTTACGATTTTGAGCCACTTGGAATTTAAAATTCGCTGTTTTTAGTTAAAATATAAATGAGGCATTGTTTCAGGATGGCAAATATGCCCTTAACTCAATTTTGAATTTTTGGCTCATGCGCCAAATTGCTTAGTACGGCAGAATGCGCCTGTACATTGTCATCCTATAAAAAAGAGAACAAAAAAATAAAGGGCAGAAACCACCCTCGGGTTAAAAAAATATTCTAAAAAATATTAAATTCTTAAACTCTTCATATTAAAATAAATTGCACGACTTGCTCTTATATATGGCAAAAGTTACTCTAATGTTAAAGCTTTTCATTGAACAAAATAAGGGAAAATTTGATTTTTTCACGGAATTTCATAAATGGTGCAAAAAAATATAAAATCTGTTTTTATAAATAATTAAATACCGTTTTAAATTATCTTTTACAAAGAACTAAGTATGCCATTTTATTTCTTGTATAAAAAGGAGTTTTTAGAAAAAAAAAATTCGAAAATCGTTAGAGCCGTTTTTTAAAAAAATAATTTTTTATATATAAAATTTTTCTAACATTTTTCAAAAGAAAGTTGTTATGCCATTTTGAACAGTCGTGCATTTTATTTTTACACTGTATTGTTCTATTTTAACTTCACGTAAGAACGCATGAACATTTTCACTCGTTTGTTGCAATACTGAAACCGAAGGGATCTTGTTTTTTTATTGGAAACTTCAGGTTGAGTCATTTCATCGACTTCAATGTCATTGTCTTAATCCGGGTGGGATTGTAAAGGTATCCAACGATTTTGATCTCTAAAGGTCAATCGTGGATTTTTATTTGCTGAAGACATAATGTCTTCACTATTAGGGGATCGATTTCTCTTACTAATTTTGTAACTTATATATTCCGCACAAATTAGGTAAGACATCTAATGCGTTAAAAGACTCGTCAAAGACTGATTAAGTTTATTTTGTTAAAAGAAATGTTTTCTTACATTTGAGACCAATCTAAAAAAAATAACAAAATAAGCGTTTTTACGGTTTTTTTTTAGAAAATTTACCGCTATTTCAAAACTGTGGGTGATAAGATTAAAATGAAGAATAATTACTGAAGTTTAAGATACCTATCTGAAATACTATCTAAAAATGGTATTAATTTTTTTTTTATTAAAAATAAAGTAGAAAATTGAATATAGTTTTTGAATGTATCTTTGAATTTTCTCTAAAATGATCCATTTTTGAGGTGTTGATGTTGATAGTCAAAGTCAAGAGTATGGTTTTTGGTTTGATGACTGATTTTGCAGTCTAAAAAAATCGTAAACGTTTGAAACAAAAAGAATCTTGAAGCTTAATAAATTAGCCTTTCTAAAAATAATAATCATTTTATCAGAAAAAAATCCCCAGAGAAAAATAAAATTTAAAAAAAATTGGAAAATTTTTGTTTTTGAACAGTTAAAATGATTAAGCTATTTTACCGTTCGAATAAAATATTTGTTATTTAAATTCTAAAACTTAAGAAATGTAGCTTTCACATGCTTTTTGTTTTGTCATGATAGGTACAATCATTTTTTTAACTGAGATACAGCCTATCGATAATGACTAAAAAAATCACGAATTTTTTGTGTTCTTTAATTTTTTGGGAGTGTAGTTAAAGGTGAAATAATAAGCTCCCGGATTCCGGTGATATAAAATTTTCTATAGGTTGTTATAAAAACAAATGGTGAGTAGAAGTGGTTTAATAGTATGCTAAAAGTACTTTTTATCATACATTTAAACCATTAAATTAAATGCAAGACATATTTTCAAAAATAAAATTTAAGTATTAAATAAAATATGTACATATATTAAAATAAACAGTAAGTCTATTTTCATTTGAAATATTTAATAAAACTAGAAAATAGTTTTGGGATTAAGGATAAACTATTATCATATGAGTTTTTTTTTTAGAAAAAAGAAAATAAAAAAAAACTACTTATTATCATTAAGACTTATTTAAGAAATGTTAAAGAAAAATGGTTCAAAATGACCAAAGAACTGTAGATTTTGAAAGTCCATATATTATCCAAATTTAAACTGCGAGGATTCGTTAAACTTTGAACTTTTTTTTTGGTAAGAAATTTTGAGTTGCTATGCTTCAATAATCATTCAATAAACATTACAAACAAATGAAAAAAACTATTATTGGAGTGATCGTCATTCGTCACGCTCTTTCGTTTCTTATTTACAAATCATCTTATTCATACAAAAAATAAACAAAAAACTAAAACAGAAAACTACCCTCATCAAGAGATTCAAAAATTTCATGAATATGAACAAAAAAAAAAAACTAAAGTAAAACCAACCTCCACTTTAATTGGCACCGTTGCCATAAGAAGGGTGTGCTTTTTAACAACAATACAAGAACAAAAATATAAAATATCTCAACTACAAAAAAAAAAAAACAACTTCCAATTCCAAGGACGATTGCCGTGGCAAACGAAAAAAAAAAATACCTAGACACCTGAAACCAATGCTGCCGTGCTAAGCAAAAAGGGCGCATATCCATTTTTGTAGTTTTGAGATAAATACCTACATTTTACCGACAAGGGAAAGAGTTGAGAATTGTAAGAGTCCTCAATTTCAAAAATGATTTTAAGCAACTCCTAGAAGGAAGATTTTTTTTTCAATGTTTAGAGTTAGTAATACATGCATTTTTCTATTGAGGAATACAGCGGAGTAATATCATTGTGCTCATCTTCATTGACGATTTTGAGCCACTTGGAATTTAAAATTCGCTGTTTTTAGTTAAAATATAAATGAGGCATTGTTTCAGGATGGCAAATATGCCCTTAACTCAATTTTGAATTTTTGGCTCATGCGCCAAATTGCTTAGTACGGCAGAATGCGCCTGTACATTGTCATCCTATAAAAAAGAGAACAAAAAAATAAAGGGCAGAAACCACCCTCGGGTTAAAAAAATATTCTAAAAAATATTAAATTCTTAAACTCTTCATATTAAAATAAATTGCACGACTTGCTCTTATATATGGCAAAAGTTACTCTAATGTTAAAGCTTTTCATTGAACAAAATAAGGGAAAATTTGATTTTTTCACGGAATTTCATAAATGGTGCAAAAAAATATAAAATCTGTTTTTATAAATAATTAAATACCGTTTTAAATTATCTTTTACAAAGAACTAAGTATGCCATTTTATTTCTTGTATAAAAAGGAGTTTTTAGAAAAAAAAAAATCGAAAATCGTTAGAGCCGTTTTTTAAAAAAATAATTTTTTATATATAAAATTTTTCTAACATTTTTCAAAAAAAAGTTGTTATGCCATTTTGAACAAATAATTATTTTACACATAAAAACGGAATTTCAAAATTTTTCACCAACCCGTTTCCAAAAACTTGTTTTTTCAAAAAAAAAATTTGAAATATTTTTTTTAAATCCAAAAATGTGTTTTTTGAAAAATTTTTAAATTTTTAAACAAATCATTTTTTCAACGTTTCTGTATAAAAATTTTGGTTGAAATTTGTTTTGTCGTTTATAAGAAATTCAAAAAACGAAAAAAACACCGTTCTATGGCAGGTACCGTTAATAACGGTACAAAAAATGTTTTGTTATTTCCAAAGAAAGCTTTTATATGCTTCACTACACACAAAAATTTTAATCCAAAATTTTTAGAGCCGTTTTTGAAAAAAATGAACTTTTTAATTTCCGTTATATGACAGGTACCGTTAGTTTTGGTCCTAAAAAAATTTCAATTTGTCCTCTAGGGAATCACCCAAAATTGTTAACTACCAAATTTGAAGAGAATCGCTCCATTAGTTTAGGCTGTAGCTCGAGGTACACACAGACAGGCAGACAGATAGATAGATAGATAGACAGACAGACAGACAGACAGACAGACAGACAGACAGACAGACAGACAGACAGACAGACAGACAGACAGACAGACAGACAGACAGACAGACAGACAGACAGACAGACACACAGACACACAGACATACAGACAGACAGACAGACAGACAGACAGACAGACAGACAGACAGACAGACAGACAGACAGACAGACAGACAGACAGACAGACAGACAGACAGACAGACAGACAGACAGACAGACAGACAGACAGACAGACAGACAGACAGACAGACAGACAGACAGACAGACAGACAGACAGACAGACAGACAGACAGACAGACAGACAGACAGACAGACAGACAGACAGACAGACAGACAGACAGACAGACAGACAGACAGACAGACAGACAGACAGACAGACAGACAGACAGACAGACAGACAGACAGACAGACAGACAGACAGACAGACAGACAGACAGACAGACAGACAGACAGACAGACAGACAGACAGACAGACAGACAGACAGACAGACAGACAGACAGACAGACAGACAGACAGACAGACAGACAGACAGACAGACAGACAGACAGACAGACAGACAGACAGACAGACAGACAGACAGACAGACAGACAGACAGACAGACAGACAGACAGACAGACAGACAGACAGACAGACAGACAGACAGACAGACAGACAGACAGACAGACAGACAGACAGACAGACAGACAGACAGACAGACAGACAGACAGACAGACAGACAGACAGACAGACAGACAGACAGACAGACAGACAGACAGACAGACAGACAGACAGACAGACAGACAGACAGACAGACAGACAGACAGACAGACAGACAGACAGACAGACAGACAGACAGACAGACAGACAGACAGACAGACAGACAGACAGACAGACAGACAGACAGACAGACAGACAGACAGACAGACAGACAGACAGACAGACAGACAGACAGACAGACAGACAGACAGACAGACAGACAGACAGACAGACAGACAGACAGACAGACAGACAGACAGACAGACAGACAGACAGACAGACAGACAGACAGACAGACAGACAGACAGACAGACAGACAGACAGACAGACAGACAGACAGACAGACAGACAGACAGACAGACAGACAGACAGACAGACAGACAGACAGACAGACAGACAGACAGACAGACAGACAGACAGACAGACAGACAGACAGACAGACAGACAGACAGACAGACAGACAGACAGACAGACAGACAGACAGACAGACAGACAGACAGACAGACAGACAGACAGACAGACAGACAGACAGACAGACAGACAGACAGACAGACAGACAGACAGACAGACAGACAGACAGACAGACAGACAGACAGACAGACAGACAGACAGACAGACAGACAGACAGACAGACAGACAGACAGACAGACAGACAGACAGACAGACAGACAGACAGACAGACAGACAGACAGACAGACAGACAGACAGACAGACAGACAGACAGACAGACAGACAGACAGACAGACAGACAGACAGACAGACAGACAGACAGACAGACAGACAGACAGACAGACAGACAGACAGACAGACAGACAGACAGACAGACAGACAGACAGACAGACAGACAGACAGACAGACAGACAGACAGACAGACAGACAGACAGACAGACAGACAGACAGACAGACAGACAGACAGACAGACAGACAGACAGACAGACAGACAGACAGACAGACAGACAGACAGACAGACAGACAGACACAGACAGACAGACAGACAGACAGACAGACAGAGACAGACAGACAGACAGACAGACAGACAGACAGACAGACAGACAGACAGACAGACAGACAGACAGACAGACAGACAGACAGACAGACAGACAGACAGACAGACAGACAGACAGACAGACAGACAGACAGACAGACAGACAGACAGACAGACAGACAGACAGACAGACAGACAGACAGACAGACAGACAGACAGACAGACAGACAGACAGACAGACAGACAGACAGACAGACAGACAGACAGACAGACAGACAGACAGACAGACAGACAGACAGACAGACAGACAGACAGACAGACAGACAGACAGACAGACAGACAGACAGACAGACAGACAGACAGACAGACAGACAGACAGACAGACAGACAGACAGACAGACAGACAGACAGACAGACAGACAGACAGACAGACAGACAGACAGACAGACAGACAGACAGACAGACAGACAGACAGACAGACAGACAGACAGACAGACAGACAGACAGACAGACAGACAGACAGACAGACAGACAGACAGACAGACAGACAGACAGACAGACAGACAGACAGACAGACAGACAGACAGACAGACAGACAGACAGACAGACAGACAGACAGACAGACAGACAGACAGACAGACAGACAGACAGACAGACAGACAGACAGACAGACAGACAGACAGACAGACAGACAGACAGACAGACAGACAGACAGACAGACAGACAGACAGACAGACAGACAGACAGACAGACAGACAGACAGACAGACAGACAGACAGACAGACAGACAGACAGACAGACAGACAGACAGACAGACAGACAGACAGACAGACAGACAGACAGACAGACAGACAGACAGACAGACAGACAGACAGACAGACAGACAGACAGACAGACAGACAGACAGACAGACAGACAGACAGACAGACAGACAGACAGACAGACAGACAGACAGACAGACAGACAGACAGACAGACAGACAGACAGACAGACAGACAGACAGACAGACAGACAGACAGACAGACAGACAGACAGACAGACAGACAGACAGACAGACAGACAGACAGACAGACAGACAGACAGACAGACAGACAGACAGACAGACAGACAGACAGACAGACAGACAGACAGACAGACAGACAGACAGACAGACAGACAGACAGACAGACAGACAGACAGACAGACAGACAGACAGACAGACAGACAGACAGACAGACAGACAGACAGACAGACAGACAGACAGACAGACAGACAGACAGACAGACAGACAGACAGACAGACAGACAGACAGACAGACAGACAGACAGACAGACAGACAGACAGACAGACAGACAGACAGACAGACAGACAGACAGACAGACAGACAGACAGACAGACAGACAGACAGACAGACAGACAGACAGACAGACAGACAGACAGACAGACAGACAGACAGACAGACAGACAGACAGACAGACAGACAGACAGACAGACAGACAGACAGACAGACAGACAGACAGACAGACAGACAGACAGACAGACAGACAGACAGACAGACAGACAGACAGACAGACAGACAGACAGACAGACAGACAGACAGACAGACAGACAGACAGACAGACAGACAGACAGACAGACAGACAGACAGACAGACAGACAGACAGACAGACAGACAGACAGACAGACAGACAGACAGACAGACAGACAGACAGACAGACAGACAGACAGACAGACAGACAGACAGACAGACAGACAGACAGACAGACAGACAGACAGACAGACAGACAGACAGACAGACAGACAGACAGACAGACAGACAGACAGACAGACAGACAGACAGACAGACAGACAGACAGACAGACAGACAGACAGACAGACAGACAGACAGACAGACAGACAGACAGACAGACAGACAGACAGACAGACAGACAGACAGACAGACAGACAGACAGACAGACAGACAGACAGACAGACAGACAGACAGACAGACAGACAGACAGACAGACAGACAGACAGACAGACAGACAGACAGACAGACAGACAGACAGACAGACAGACAGACAGACAGACAGACAGACAGACAGACAGACAGACAGACAGACAGACAGACAGACAGACAGACAGACAGACAGACAGACAGACAGACATTTTTGAGAAGTCTTTTATTTTTTTGGAATTTTTAAAAGTCTGCAAAAAATCTCAAATTTATAGGAAATATAGGTTTTAATCATGCCCATGCATGAGTATTTTGCACTTTTGATAAAAGTTTAAAAGTTAACATTTATAAACTCATTTTATGATTTTTTCAAGTTTTGATCCTCTTTTTACTTTAAAAATTAACTAATTACAGAGTCGAAAATTAAAAATAAATACAAGAAATGGCGGAACGAAGTCCGCCGGGTCAGCTAGTTTCTATATAAAAAGTCTTACAAATTTAAGCAACTTTAACTCTAAGAGCAAGTTCGTGCGACCCAGTCGTGCATTTTATTTGTACACTGTATTGTTCTATTTTAACTTCACGTAAGAACGCATGAACATTTTCACTCGTTTGTTGCAATACTGAAACCGAAGGGATCTTGTTTTTTTATTGGAAACTTCAGGTTGAGTCATTTCATCGACTTCAATGTCATTGTCTTAATCCGGGTGGGATTGTAAAGGTATCCAACGATTTTGATCTCTAAAGGTCAATCGTGGATTTTTATTTGCTGAAGACATAATGTCTTCACTATTAGGGGATCGATTTCTCTTACTAATTTTGTAACTTATATATTCCGCACAAATTAGGTAAGACATCTAATGCGTTAAAAGACTCGTCAAAGACTGATTAAGTTTATTTTGTTAAAAGAAATGTTTTCTTACATTTGAGACCAATCTAAAAAAAATAACAAAATATACGGTTTTTTTTTTAGAAAATTTACCGCTATTTCAAAACTATGGGTGATAAGATTAAAATGAAGAATAATTACTGAAGTTTAAGATACCTATCTGAAATACTATCTAAAAATGGTATTAATTTTTTTTTTATTAAAAATAAAGTAGAAAATTGAATATAGTTTTTGAATGTATCTTTGAATTTTCTCTAAAATGATCCATTTTTGAGGTGTTGATGTTGATAGTCAAAGTCAAGAGTATGGTTTTTGGTTTGATGACTGATTTTGCAGTCTAAAAAAATCGTAAACGTTTGAAACAAAAAGAATCTTGAAGCTTAATAAATTAGCCTTTCTAAAAATAATAATCATTTTATCAGAAAAAAATCCCCAGAGAAAAATAAAATTTAAAAAAAATTGGAAAATTTTTGTTTTTGAACAGTTAAAATGATTAAGCTATTTTACCGTTCGAATAAAATATTTGTTATTTAAATTCTAAAACTTAAGAAATGTAGCTTTCACATGCTTTTTGTTTTGTCATGATAGGTACAATCATTTTTTTAACTGAGATACAGCCTATCGATAATGACTAAAAAAATCACGAATTTTTTGTGTTCTTTAATTTTTTGGGAGTGTAGTTAAAGGTGAAATAATAAGCTCCCGGATTCCGGTGATATAAAATTTTCTATAGGTTGTTATAAAAACAAATGGTGAGTAGAAGTGGTTTAATAGTATGCTAAAAGTACTTTTTATCATACATTTAAACCATTAAATTAAATGCAAGACATATTTTCAAAAATAAAATTTAAGTATTAAATAAAATATGTACATATATTAAAATAAACAGTAAGTCTATTTTCATTTGAAATATTTAATAAAATTAGAAAATAGTTTTGGGATTAAGGATAAACTATTATCATATGAGTTTTTTTTTTAGAAAAAAGAAAATAAAAAAAAACTACTTATTATCATTAAGACTTATTTAAGAAATGTTAAAGAAAAATGGTTCAAAATGACCAAAGAACTGTAGATTTTGAAAGTCCATATATTATCCAAATTTAAACTGCGAGGATTCGTTAAACTTTGAACTTTTTTTTTGGTAAGAAATTTTGAGTTGCTATGCTTCAATAATCATTCAATAAACATTACAAACAAATGAAAAAAACTATTATTGGAGTGATCGTCATTCGTCACGCTCTTTCGTTTCTTATTTACAAATCATCTTATTCATACAAAAAATAAACAAAAAACTAAAACAGAAAACTACCCTCATCAAGAGATTCAAAAATTTCATGAATATGAACAAAAAAAAAAAACTAAAGTAAAACCAACCTCCACTTTAATTGGCACCGTTGCCATAAGAAGGGTGTGCTTTTTAACAACAATACAAGAACAAAAATATAAAATATCTCAACTACAAAAAAAAAAAACAACTTCCAATTCCAAGGACGATTGCCGTGGCAAACGAAAAAAAAAAATACCTAGACACCTGAAACCAATGCTGCCGTGCTAAGCAAAAAGGGCGCATATCCATTTTTGTAGTTTTGAGATAAATACCTACATTTTACCGACAAGGGAAAGAGTTGAGAATTGTAAGAGTCCTCAATTTCAAAAATGATTTTAAGCAACTCCTAGAAGGAAGTTTTTTTTTTTTTCAATGTTTAGAGTTAGTAATACATGCATTTTTCTATTGAGGAATACAGCGGAGTAATATCATTGTGCTCATCTTCATTGACGATTTTGAGCCACTTGGAATTTAAAATTCGCTGTTTTTAGTTAAAATATAAATGAGGCATTGTTTCAGGATGGCAAATATGCCCTTAACTCAATTTTGAATTTTTGGCTCATGCGCCAAATTGCTTAGTACGGCAGAATGCGCCTGTACATTGTCATCCTATAAAAAAGAGAACAAAAAAAATAAAATAAAAAAATATTCTAAAAAATATTAAATTCTTAAACTCTTCATATTAAAATAAATTGCACGACTTGCTCTTATATATGGCAAAAGTTACTCTAATGTTAAAGCTTTTCATTGAACAAAATAAGGGAAAATTTGATTTTTTCACGGAATTTCATAAATGGTGCAAAAAAATATAAAATCTGTTTTTATGAATAATTAAATACCGTTTTAAATTATCTTTTACAAATAACTAAGTATGCCATTTTATTTCTTGTATAAAAAGGAGTTTTTAGAAAAAAAAAATTCGAAAATCGTTAGAGCCGTTTTTTAAAAAAATAATTTTTTATATATAAAATTTTTCTAACATTTTTCAAAAAAAAGTTGTTATGCCATTTTGAACAAATAATTATTTTACACATAAAAACGGAATTTCAAAATTTTTCACCAACCCGTTTCCAAAAACTTGTTTTTTCAAAAAAAAATTTTGAAATATTTTTTTTAAATCCAAAAATGTGTTTTTTGAAAAATTTTTAAATTTTTAAACAAATCATTTTTTCAACGTTTCTGTATAAAAATTTTGGTTGAAATTTGTTTTGTCGTTTATAAGAAATTCAAAAAACGAAAAAAAACACCGTTCTATGGCAGGTACCGTTAATAACGGTACAAAAAATGTTTTGTTATTTCCAAAGAAAGCTTTTATATGCTTCACTACACACAAAAATTTTAATCAAAATTTTTAGAGCCGTTTTTGAAAAAAATGAACTTTTTAATTTCCGTTATATGACAGGTACCGTTAGTTTTGGTCCTAAAAAATTTCAATTTGTCCTCTAGGGAATCACCCAAAATTGTTAACTACCAAATTTGAAGAGAATCGCTCCATTAGTTTAGGCTGTAGCTCGAGGTACACACAGACAGGCAGACAGATAGATAGATAGATAGATAGACAGACAGACAGACAGACAGACAGACAGACAGACAGACAGACAGACAGACAGACAGACAGACAGACAGAAAGACAGACAGAAAGACAGACAGAAAGACAGACATACAGACAGACAGACAGTCAGACAGACAGACAGACAGACAGACAGACAGACAGACAGACAGACAGACAGACAGACAGACAGACAGACAGACAGACAGACAGACAGACAGACAGACAGACAGACAGACAGACAGACAGACAGACAGACAGACAGACAGACAGACAGACAGACAGACAGACAGACAGACAGACAGACAGACAGACAGACAGACAGACAGACAGACAGACAGACAGACAGACAGACAGACAGACAGACAGACAGACAGACAGACAGACAGACAGACAGACAGACAGACAGACAGACAGACAGACAGACAGACAGACAGACAGACAGACAGACAGACAGACAGACAGACAGACAGACAGACAGACAGACAGACAGACAGACAGACAGACAGACAGACAGACAGACAGACAGACAGACAGACAGACAGACAGACAGACAGACAGACAGACAGACAGACAGACAGACAGACAGACAGACAGACAGACAGACAGACAGACAGACAGACAGACAGACAGACAGACAGACAGACAGACAGACAGACAGACAGACAGACAGACAGACAGACAGACAGACAGACAGACAGACAGACAGACAGACAGACAGACAGACAGACAGACAGACAGACAGACAGACAGACAGACAGACAGACAGACAGACAGACAGACAGACAGACAGACAGACAGACAGACAGACAGACAGACAGACAGACAGACAGACAGACAGACAGACAGACAGACAGACAGACAGACAGACAGACAGACAGACAGACAGACAGACAGACAGACAGACAGACAGACAGACAGACAGACAGACAGACAGACAGACAGACAGACAGACAGACAGACAGACAGACAGACAGACAGACAGACAGACAGACAGACAGACAGACAGACAGACAGACAGACAGACAGACAGACAGACAGACAGACAGACAGACAGACAGACAGACAGACAGACAGACAGACAGACAGACAGACAGACAGACAGACAGACAGACAGACAGACAGACAGACAGACAGACAGACAGACAGACAGACAGACAGACAGACAGACAGACAGACAGACAGACAGACAGACAGACAGACAGACAGACAGACAGACAGACAGACAGACAGACAGACAGACAGACAGACAGACAGACAGACAGACAGACAGACAGACAGACAGACAGACAGACAGACAGACAGACAGACAGACAGACAGACAGACAGACAGACAGACAGACAGACAGACAGACAGACAGACAGACAGACAGACAGACAGACAGACAGACAGACAGACAGACAGACAGACAGACAGACAGACAGACAGACAGACAGACAGACAGACAGACAGACAGACAGACAGACAGACAGACAGACAGACAGACAGACAGACAGACAGACAGACAGACAGACAGACAGACAGACAGACAGACAGACAGACAGACAGACAGACAGACAGACAGACAGACAGACAGACAGACAGACAGACAGACAGACAGACAGACAGACAGACAGACAGACAGACAGACAGACAGACAGACAGACAGACAGACAGACAGACAGACAGACAGACAGACAGACAGACAGACAGACAGACAGACAGACAGACAGACAGACAGACAGACAGACATTTTTGAGAAGTCTTTTATTTTTTTGGAATTTTTAAAAGTCTGCAAAAAATCTCAAATTTATAGGAAATATAGGTTTTAATCATGCCCATGCATGAGTATTTTGCACTTTTGATAAAAGTTTAAAAGTTAACATTTATAAACTCATTTTATGATTTTTTCAAGTTTTGATCCTCTTTTTACTTTAAAAATTAACTAATTACAGAGTCGAAAATTAAAAATAAATACAAGAAATGACGGAACGAAGTCCGCCGGGTCAGCTAGTTTCTATATAAAAAGTCTTACAAATTTAAGCAACTTTAACTCTAAGAGCAAGTTCGTGCGACCCAGTCGTGCATTTTATTTGTACACTGTATTGTTCTATTTTAACTTCACGTAAGAACGCATGAACATTTTCACTCGTTTGTTGCAATACTGAAACCGAAGGGATCTTGTTTTTTTATTGGAAAGTTCAGGTTGAGTCATTTCATCGACTTCAATGTCATTGTCTTAATCCGGGTGGGATTGTAAAGGTATCCAACGATTTTGATCTCTAAAGGTCAATCGTGGATTTTTATTTGCTGAAGACATAATGTCTTCACTATTAGGGGATCGATTTCTCTTACTAATTTTGTAACTTATATATTCCGCACAAATTAGGTAAGACATCTAATGCGTTAAAAGACTCGTCAAAGACTGATTAAGTTTATTTTGTTAAAAGAAATGTTTTCTTACATTTGAGACCAATCTAAAAAAAATAACAAAATAAGCGTTTTTACGGTTTTTTTTTTAGAAAATTTACCGCTATTTCAAAACTATGGGTGATAAGATTAAAATGAAGAATAATTACTGAAGTTTAAGATACCTATCTGAAATACTATCTAAAAATGGTATTAATTTTTTTTTTATTAAAAATAAAGTAGAAAATTGAATATAGTTTTTGAATGTATCTTTGAATTTTCTCTAAAATGATCCATTTTTGAGGTGTTGATGTTGATAGTCAAAGTCAAGAGTATGGTTTTTGGTTTGATGACTGATTTTGCAGTCTAAAAAAATCGTAAACGTTTGAAACAAAAAGAATCTTGAAGCTTAATAAATTAGCCTTTCTAAAAATAATAATCATTTTATCAGAAAAAAATCCCCAGAGAAAAATAAAATTTAAAAAAAATTGGAAAATTTTTGTTTTTGAACAGTTAAAATGATTAAGCTATTTTACCGTTCGAATAAAATATTTGTTATTTAAATTCTAAAACTTAAGAAATGTAGCTTTCACATGCTTTTTGTTTTGTCATGATAGGTACAATCATTTTTTTAACTGAGATACAGCCTATCGATAATGACTAAAAAAATCACGAATTTTTTGTGTTCTTTAATTTTTTGGGAGTGTAGTTAAAGGTGAAATAATAAGCTCCCGGATTCCGGTGATATAAAATTTTCTATAGGTTGTTATAAAAACAAATGGTGAGTAGAAGTGGTTTAATAGTATGCTAAAAGTACTTTTTATCATACATTTAAACCATTAAATTAAATGCAAGACATATTTTCAAAAATAAAATTTAAGTATTAAATAAAATATGTACATATATTAAAATAAACAGTAAGTCTATTTTCATTTGAAATATTTAATAAAATTAGAAAATAGTTTTGGGATTAAGGATAAACTATTATCATATGAGTTTTTTTTTTAGAAAAAAGAAAATAAAAAAAAACTACTTATTATCATTAAGACTTATTTAAGAAATGTTAAAGAAAAATGGTTCAAAATGACCAAAGAACTGTAGATTTTGAAAGTCCATATATTATCCAAATTTAAACTGCGAGGATTCGTTAAACTTTGAACTTTTTTTTTGGTAAGAAATTTTGAGTTGCTATGCTTCAATAATCATTCAATAAACATTACAAACAAATGAAAAAAACTATTATTGGAGTGATCGTCATTCGTCACGCTCTTTCGTTTCTTATTTACAAATCATCTTATTCATACAAAAAATAAACAAAAAACTAAAACAGAAAACTACCCTCATCAAGAGATTCAAAAATTTCATGAATATGAACAAAAAAAAAAAACTAAAGTAAAACCAACCTCCACTTTAATTGGCACCGTTGCCATAAGAAGGGTGTGCTTTTTAACAACAATACAAGAACAAAAATATAAAATATCTCAACTACAAAAAAAAAAAACAACTTCCAATTCCAAGGACGATTGCCGTGGCAAACGAAAAAAAAAATACCTAGACACCTGAAACCAATGCTGCCGTGCTAAGCAAAAAGGGCGCATATCCATTTTTGTAGTTTTGAGATAAATACCTACATTTTACCGACAAGGGAAAGAGTTGAGAATTGTAAGAGTCCTCAATTTCAAAAATGATTTTAAGCAACTCCTAGAAGGAAGATTTTTTTTTTTTTCAATGTTTAGAGTTAGTAATACATGCATTTTTCTATTGAGGAATACAGCGGAGTAATATCATTGTGCTCATCTTCATTGACGATTTTGAGCCACTTGGAATTTAAAATTCGCTGTTTTTAGTTAAAATATAAATGAGGCATTGTTTCAGGATGGCAAATATGCCCTTAACTCAATTTTGAATTTTTGGCTCATGCGCCAAATTGCTTAGTACGGCAGAATGCGCCTGTACATTGTCATCCTATAAAAAAGAGAACAAAAAAATAAAGGGCAGAAACCACCCTCGGGTTAAAAAAATATTCTAAAAAATATTAAATTCTTAAACTCTTCATATTAAAATAAATTGCACGACTTGCTCTTATATATGGCAAAAGTTACTCTAATGTTAAAGCTTTTCATTGAACAAAATAAGGGAAATTTTGATTTTTTCACGGAATTTCATAAATGGTGCAAAAAAATATAAAATCTGTTTTTATGAATAATTAAATACCGTTTTAAATTATCTTTTACAAATAACTAAGTATGCCATTTTATTTCTTGTATAAAAAGGAGTTTTTAGAAAAAAAAAATTCGAAAATCGTTAGAGCCGTTTTTTAAAAAAATAATTTTTTATATATAAAATTTTTCTAACATTTTTCAAAAAAAAGTTGTTATGCCATTTTGAACAAATAATTATTTTACACATAAAAACGGAATTTCAAAATTTTTCACCAACCCGTTTCCAAAAACTTGTTTTTTCAAAAAAAAATTTTGAAATATTTTTTTTAAATCCAAAAATGTGTTTTTTGAAAAATTTTTAAATTTTTAAACAAATCATTTTTTCAACGTTTCTGTATAAAAATTTTGGTTGAAATTTGTTTTGTCGTTTATAAGAAATTCAAAAAACGAAAAAAAACACCGTTCTATGGCAGGTACCGTTAATAACGGTACAAAAAATGTTTTGTTATTTCCAAAGAAAGCTTTTATATGCTTCACTACACACAAAAATTTTAATCAAAATTTTTAGAGCCGTTTTTGAAAAAAATGAACTTTTTAATTTCCGTTATATGACAGGTACCGTTAGTTTTGGTCCTAAAAAATTTCAATTTGTCCTCTAGGGAATCACCCAAAATTGTTAACTACCAAATTTGAAGAGAATCGCTCCATTAGTTTAGGCTGTAGCTCGAGGTACACACAGACAGGCAGACAGATAGATAGATAGATAGACAGACAGACAGACAGACAGACAGACAGACAGACAGACAGACAGACAGACAGACAGACAGACAGACAGACAGACAGACAGACATACAGACAGACAGACAGTCAGACAGACAGACAGACAGACATACAGACAGACAGACAGACAGACAGACAGACAGACAGACAGACAGACAGACAGACAGACAGACATACAGACAGACAGACAGTCAGACAGACAGACAGACAGACATACAGACAGACAGACAGACAGACAGACAGACAGACAGACAGACAGACAGACAGACAGACAGACAGACAGACAGACAGACAGACAGACAGACAGACAGACAGACAGACAGACAGACAGACAGACAGACAGACAGACAGACAGACAGACAGACAGACAGACAGACAGACAGACAGACAGACAGACAGACAGACAGACAGACAGACAGACAGACAGACAGACAGACAGACAGACAGACAGACAGACAGACAGACAGACAGACAGACAGACAGACAGACAGACAGACAGACAGACAGACAGACAGACAGACAGACAGACAGACAGACAGACAGACAGACAGACAGACAGACAGACAGACAGACAGACAGACAGACAGACAGACAGACAGACAGACAGACAGACAGACAGACAGACAGACAGACAGACAGACAGACAGACAGACAGACAGACAGACAGACAGACAGACAGACAGACAGACAGACAGACAGACAGACAGACAGACAGACAGACAGACAGACAGACAGACAGACAGACAGACAGACAGACAGACAGACAGACAGACAGACAGACAGACAGACAGACAGACAGACAGACAGACAGACAGACAGACAGACAGACAGACAGACAGACAGACAGACAGACAGACAGACAGACAGACAGACAGACAGACAGACAGACAGACAGACAGACAGACAGACAGACAGACAGACAGACAGACAGACAGACAGACAGACAGACAGACAGACAGACAGACAGACAGACAGACAGACAGACAGACAGACAGACAGACAGACAGACAGACAGACAGACAGACAGACAGACAGACAGACAGACAGACAGACAGACAGACAGACAGACAGACAGACAGACAGACAGACAGACAGACAGACAGACAGACAGACAGACAGACAGACAGACAGACAGACAGACAGACAGACAGACAGACAGACAGACAGACAGACAGACAGACAGACAGACAGACAGACAGACAGACAGACAGACAGACAGACAGACAGACAGACAGACAGCCAGACAGACAGACAGACAGACAGACAGACAGACAGACAGACAGACAGACAGACAGACAGACAGACAGACAGACAGACAGACAGACAGACAGACAGACAGACAGACAGACAGACAGACAGACAGACAGACAGACAGACAGACAGACAGACAGACAGACAGACAGACAGACAGACAGACAGACAGACAGACAGACAGACAGACAGACAGACAGACAGACAGACAGACAGACAGACAGACAGACAGACAGACAGACAGACAGACAGACAGACAGACAGACAGACAGACAGACAGACAGACAGACAGACAGACAGACAGACAGACAGACAGACAGACAGACAGACAGACAGACAGACAGACAGACAGACAGACAGACAGACAGACAGACAGACAGACAGACAGACAGACAGACAGACAGACAGACAGACAGACAGACAGACAGACAGACAGACAGACAGACAGACAGACAGACAGACAGACAGACAGACAGACAGACAGACAGACAGACAGACAGACAGACAGACAGACAGACAGACAGACAGACAGACAGACAGACAGACAGACAGACAGACAGACAGACAGACAGACAGACAGACAGACAGACAGACAGACAGACAGACAGACAGACAGACAGACAGACAGACAGACAGACAGACAGACAGACAGACAGACAGACAGACAGACAGACAGACAGACAGACAGACAGACAGACAGACAGACAGACAGACAGACAGACAGACAGACAGACAGACAGACAGACAGACAGACAGACAGACAGACAGACAGACAGACAGACAGACAGACAGACAGACAGACAGACAGACAGACAGACAGACAGACATTTTTGAGAAGTCTTTTATTTTTTTGGAATTTTTAAAAGTCTGCAAAAAATCTCAAATTTATAGGAAATATAGGTTTTAATCATGCCCATGCATGAGTATTTTGCACTTTTGATAAAAGTTTAAAAGTTAACATTTATAAACTCATTTTATGATTTTTTCAAGTTTTGATCCTCTTTTTACTTTAAAAATTAACTAATTACAGAGTCGAAAATTAAAAATAAATACAAGAAATGGCGGAACGAAGTCCGCCGGGTCAGCTAGTTTCTATATAAAAAGTCTTACAAATTTAAGCAACTTTAACTCTAAGAGCAAGTTCGTGCGACCCAGTCGTGCATTTTATTTTTACACTGTATTGTTCTATTTTAACTTCACGTAAAAACGCATGAACATTTTCACTCGTTTGTTGCAATACTGAAACCGAAGGGATCTTGTTTTTTTATTGGAAACTTCAGGTTGAGTCATTTCATCGACTTCAATGTCATTGTCTTAATCCGGGTGGGATTGTAAAGGTATCCAACGATTTTGATCTCTAAAGGTCAATCGTGGATTTTTATTTGCTGAAGACATAATGTCTTCAATATTAGGGGATCGATTTCTCTTACTAATTTTGTAACTTATATATTCCGCACAAATTAGGTAAGATGTCTAACGCGTTAAAAGACTCGTCAAAGACTGATTAAGTTTATTTTGTTAAAAGAAATGTTTTCTTACATTTGAGGCCAATCTAAAAAAAATAACAAAATAAGCGTTTTTACGGTTTTTTTTTAGAAAATTTACCGCTATTTCAAAACTATGGGTGATAAGATTAAAATGAAGAATAATTACTGAAGTTTAAGATACCTATCTGAAATACTATCTAAAAATGGTATTAATTTTTTTTTATTAAAAATAAAGTAGAAAATTGAATATAGTTTTTGAATGTATCTTTGAATTTTCTCTAAAATGATCCATTTTTGAGGTGTTGATGTTGATAGTCAAAGTCAAGAGTATGGTTTTTGGTTTGATGACTGATTTTGCAGTCTAAAAAAATCGTAAACGTTTGAAACAAAAAGAATCTTGAAGCTTAATAAATTAGCCTTTCTAAAAATAATGATCATTTTATCAGAAAAAAATCCCCAGAGAAAAATAAAATTTAAAAAAAATTGGAAAATTTTTGTTTTTGAACAGTTAAAATGATTAAGCTATTTTACCGTTCGAATAAAATATTTGTTATTTAAATTCTAAAACTTAAGAAATGTAGCTTTCACATGCTTTTTGTTTTGTCATGATAGGTACAATCATTTTTTTAACTGAGATACAGCCTATCGATAATGACTAAAAAAATCACGAATTTTTTGTGTTCTTTAATTTTTTGGGAGTGTAGTTAAAGGTGAAATAATAAGCTTCCGGATTCCGGTGATATAAAATTTTCTATAGGTTGTTATAAAAACAAATGGTGAGTAGTAGTGGTTTAATAATGTATACAAATTTTGATTGAAATTTGTTTTGTCGTTTATTTTTTTTTTTTTTTTTATAATTAACGCGCACTAAAGGGAGTTTAATACCCTTAATATGTTAAACACAGTGCGAGCTTCAGGAAAATAGGGAGGGATTTAAAAGGAGAAACCGATGCACATTAGTTTTAAAGCTCTGGACATTAAAATGGCAGGGAAAAACAGAGGCGGGTAATATATTCCACATTCGTGTGGTGCGGCTAAAGAAAGAATCTCTGTATTTGACGGTACGTCCGAAGTTGGGCTCAAGGGTAAACTGATGAGCATTCCTAGAAGCGCGAGTATTACGGTTAAATTTTTTCAGGGGAGGAATGCAACTAGCTATTTCATCTGAACATTGTTTATAAAAATAGCGATAAAACAAGGAGAGACATGACACATTACGTGGGTGGTCTATGGACGCAATTGCCTCAGTTATCGATCTATCATCTATCATTTTGAAAGCACGTTTTTGTATTCTGTCCAAGAAACTCAAATACGTTATCGGAGCACCTGCCCAGATGTGACAATTGTATTAAAGTTTTGGTCGAATGTAAGCTTTATAGATTACAGCTAGATCAGAAGATGAGAAGAATTTCTTGCATCTTCGGAGAAAACCTAAACATTTCGCAGCGTTTTTGGCGACATCGAATATGTGTTCGTTCCACAGAAGGTGGTTTGTTACACTCATACCGAGAATGGAAAGTTTCTCAGTTTCCTCGATGCAAGTGCCACACATTGATAGTGGCATGGGTGGAAGGTTCCGTTTTAATGATAGTAAGCAGCATTGTGTTTTTGATGCATTAAATTCTACACGATTTCTTATTCCCCATTGAACAATGCTGTCAAGGTCAGAATTTAATGAGCTTATCATATTTTGTCGTTGAAAATCCACATCCGAAGGACATGGGTGTGAATCTTCAAACGAATATGAAAAGCTGAGGGTACTATCATCTGCGAAACAATTTAATGGATTAGAAGTTTCAGAGAGCAAATCATTAATGAAAATGAGAAAGAGAGTCGGAGACAAAACGGAGCCCTGGGGCACACCAGCGTTTATTTTGTGGGTTTCAGACTTGAAACCATCCAATACGACTTGTATTGAACGGCCCGAAAGGTTATTTCTAATCCAATGAAGAAGAGAATCATCGATACCGAATGCATGCATTTTCGATAAGAGAGCTTGATGCCAAACTCTATCAAATGCCTTTGAAATATCAAGCGCAATAATCTTGCTTTCTCCAAAACGATGCAAAGATTTGTTCCACTGTTCGGTGAGATATACCATCAGATCACCAGTGGACCTATTGCTACGAAAGCCGTACTGCCGGTCATTAAGAAGCTTCCGTTCTTCAAGATATTTCTTAAGCTGGAAATTAATCAGCGTTTCCATGACCTTGGAAAGAAGGGACGTGAGTGCAATTGGTCGATAGTTGGAGGGTGAGGAGGATTCGCCTTTTTTAGGGACAGGCTGGACAAATGCGGTTTTCCATCCACTCGGAACGAGTCCAGTAGAGTAGGACAGATGAAAAAGCTTACGCAGTGGTTTTGCCAGCGTGGAAGAACACCTCTTCAGAACGATGGGAGGGATACTATCCGGGCCAGCGGATTTGTGTATGTCAAGATCTTTCAGGACTCTTGCCACTGTACGAGTGCGAAAGAAGATTCGTCCCATGGAACCGTTTACACACTCATGTACTGGAGGAGTCATGACACTATCTGGCAGTGTAGAGTTGGCAGCGAACTGCTTTGCAAGGAGATTAGCTTTCTCAACAGAGCTTACAAAGGGAGTGTCATTGAAGACAAGCGTTGGAACCGCAGATGACGAAGAGTTTTAATGTTTTTAGCAAAAGACCAAAAATTTTTACTCCCTGTGGGACATTGAAGTATTTTTTGTCTTAATTTTTGATCATGCAGGAATTTGGTTCGTCGGATATGGGCGTTGCTGACCTTTCTAGCCTGTTTGAACTTTTTCCGGTTTTCCTCAGTGGGATTGGCTTTATAACAACGGAAGCTTACCTCTTTATTCCTGATAACCTCTTTACAGCTCGAGTCAAACCATGAATTCTCTTTCGGTTTGATTGTTTTAACCCTATTCGGGATAAAACTTCTCATTCCGGAGAGAATTAAATTTGTGATCATATCTGCACTGGAATCAACGTCACTATCGAGGAAGCATAGCGACCAGTTAAAGTTTTTAAAGAAACCGTTGAGTCCCTCCCAGTTGGCTTTTTCGTATTGCCAAACAGTTCTCTTTGGTGATTTTTCTTTAACTGGATTTTTGAGACATGAGAAATTTGCAGATATGACACAATGATATGACTTGCCTAGAGGCGATAATACACTAACAGTGTATTTATCTGGGTCCGAGGTAAGAAACAGGTCTAGAGTGTTTTCAGCTTGGCCCACAACGTCCGAAATTCGAGTTGGCTCGTCGACAAGCTGAGTTAGATGGTTTAACTCAGCGAAGATCTCAACATACCTTCCTTCGGGTGTTGTCTGGCCAGAATAGCGAAGCCACGAAGAATTGTGTACATTGAAATCGCCCGTAATGACGATTTCAGTGCGAGGATACAGGGAAACAATCCTTTGGATGGAGTCGGACAGGGCATCAAATTCGTTAGAAGTTGAATTACTGTCCAGGTTGGGGCTTCGATAAATGAAACATGTATGAATGATGCGCTTATTAACCGTGAATTTTAACCACATGAAATTAAAATTTGTGTTTACACACAGGCCGTATTGTGGTTGAAGTTGATAAGCTACATCATTTCTAATATAAATGGCGAGACCGTGGTGAGAAAAGAATAATGGCACCAAGCAATACCCATTTAAATTAAATTCAGAACAATCTGAATTTTCACTTATTTGAGTCTCACCTAATGCCAAAACAGCTGGCCTGTTTTGTACAGTATAAATGTACACATCGCAGAAGTTCGATCTAAGCCCACGAATGTTGGCATAATCGACCCTGAATGTACCTACCATTTAAATATACCAAAACTTTTAAAAACCTTATCCGACAATTAACTATATTGGATATGTTATATAAATTCCAATTTGGGCTTCAACAAAACAAATTATCACTAGTGTTATGCCTTAGTGACAATTTGTATCGATCCGCCCCTGGTTATTTATCAACACACACAATAATCTATCTTTAAATCAAACTGATAACGATTACTGCATTTTGAGAAGAGGTTCCACTCGCGAAACCACAATCGTTATCAAGTCAGACTGCAAGAAGGATGGGGGGAAGGAAAAGAAAGGATTACTCGTATGCACTGAACACTGAAGACAATTTGGGAGACGCGGGAGTTTTTGTTTTTTTTGATAAGCTGTTGTTGTGTGATGCTATTGCAGTGGTTGTTTCTATTGTTTTTACACTTGGTGGGTATATGATTTTTTTTTGTTGTATTTAACACTAGGTATTTGCAAAGTGGGCATTTGTTGTTATTTTTTTTTTTTTTCTTTTATTTCGGGAGAGGTTTTTCGGTGTTGTTGTTGTTGGATATTTTTTATTTTTTGTTACACTCGCGATGGATTTGAGAGAATTAATTTTATTTTTGCATTTATTTGTTTTATTTTTTTAATTTGAATAGGGCTATTGATTTTTTTTTTATTATATTATTTTTTTTCGGGGGAATTTTATTAAAAAAAAAAAATTTAGTTGACATAGAAAAAACACTATTGGACTATAAACAATTAGTGACACGAGACAACTTTTCTTTTCCGACGGGACAAGACTTAATACGTGCGATGCCGATGGGAGGCAGATCGGCACTTTATAAGAAATTCAAAATGTAACACTTTTTCCCGACGATATTAAAAAAAAAAAAATAATTAGGTAGATTTTACAACGCGAGGGACAACTATGATGACGATGACGACGACGCACAGTGGTGCCATTTGACGTTTTTGGCGACAAAATTCATTTGCACGGCCATTTCTGGACGAAAAGTCATGAAATTTGGTACACTGAATGATTATAGTATGGAAAATACGAAAAGACTGCCAACTTTTTTTTATTCAAAATGGCGGCTCCAAAATGGCGGAAAGAATGAGGGTTAAAATAGAATTTTAGTTTTCAAAACAGTATATAAGCTAGAAATTGGGCTAAATTCATGTCAAAAAGGTGGTAGATTTAAGATTTAGAACTCATAGATTCATATTCGTTACAAAAAAATCAAAAAAATTGAGAACAAAGTCCAAAAAATGCCAATTTAGTAAAACACACTTTAAGACCTCTAATTACGCTATTTCATGCATTTTTTTTAATTTATCACAATTTTTTGGGATCTCTTCTATTTATGTTTCATAAGAAAATTGAAAATATTGGGGTTATATGGTGGCCAACTATGTTTTTAAGTAAATATTAGAAAACATGATATAATGAAAAGTTCAATGTTCAATAAAACTGGGAATTTATTTTTTCCGTAAACCAAAATATACTTTTCTAATAGATTTTAGCGTTTTTAATTCAAATCCGGAGTCAAAAAAAATCTATGACGTCACGTTTTCGAGATATAAGCAGATCAAAATTAATTTTTATCTTTGAAACGTGACGTCATAGATTTTTTTTGACTCCGGATTTGAATTGAAAACGCTAAAATCTATTAGAAAAGTATATTTTGGTTTACGGAAAAAATAAATTCCCAGTTTTATTGAACATTGAAACTTTTCATTATATCATGTTTTCTTATATTTACTTAAAAACATAGTTGTCATTCTTTCCGCCATTTTGGAGCCGCCATTTTGAATAAAAAAAAGTTGGCAGCTTTTTCGTATTCTCCATACTATAATAATTCAGTGTACCAAATTTCATGACTTTTCGTCCAGAAATGGCCGAATCATTCAGTGTACCAAATTTCATGACTTTTCGTCCAGAAATGGCCGTGCAAATGAATTTTGTCGCCAAAAACGTCAAATGGCACCACTGTGCGACGGTATGATGACTATGAGCTGAATTTGTTCAGCGAATTCAAAGAAACAAAAAAAAAGTGTAACACACACAGCAAATTTATATGCTGCCACCACGGCTAAATCAGCAAGGGATGGGTTCAGCGAATATTATGATTTGATGATTATAATTTAATGAGCGAATTAAAATAAAAAAAAGGTAATAATAAAATTTTTGAATTCCAACTTACTTTCACCAGGAGCGTCGCAAGCTGAAATTTAAAAATGAAAAGGGCGCCAGCAATTTTTTTTGGAAAGGAAATTACAAACCTTTTGGAGCGAAAAACGACGATTTAAAATTAAAAATAAAAAAAAGAACGAATTTACTTTCTCTAGTGGAGATTTGAAAGCTTTTATTTGTTTGGGAAACCTTGCAATTAAGTAGGGCAAAAACCCAAAATCTTTTCAACCAATTCAACAAAGAGTTTTAACTTATTAAAATGGAACGCTAAGTTCAGTTTTTCGAACTGTTAAAAATTGAAACTAACTGGGTCGTGTGTCCCGCAATTTCGGGAAAATAAACCGAAACAAAAGCCAACGGATTTTTATGAAAAGGTTATCAAAATTCACCAACAATAAAACGAGTTATAATACCAAATATATATTCAAATTCTACTTATCTTTTTTTTTCCTGGATTGCCAACGATCCCATGTAACTTTTCCACCCCAATTTCACCCTTGACCACTCTGCCAATTTTCCTCCCAATTTTTCTTTTTCAAAAATATTAATTTTAACACACACTAAAATTTTTATTTTCGAAAACTATTTAACAAAACTATACTGCCGAAATTAAATTCTTTACACTTTAAAATTTTTCTAACTATTATCTTTTTTTACAATTTTCCAATTTACAATCCTTATTCTGGGCTTGCCAGTTTAAAAGTGAACGCCAGAAATTTTTCTTCCTGGACGATCCTTTTTCGCTCCCATACCCCCAGTGCTTTCGGCCAATCCGGAGCAGCCGATTCCGATCACGTCATTCAGCAACTCTCAGCTCATTGGCTGCAGAGCGCCCATGTCTGAATCAAATGGTCCTACCTACTCGCACTCTCGTTCTCCCATGGTTTTGCGTAATTATCATGGAATTCGCCGGCAGCTGAATCGTTTCCAGTGGCGGGAATTCCATGAACGCATTCAGCCATTCATCGCCATTTTTTTTTTTACAAGATAAAAAGAAAGAAAAGAATTAAAGTTAAAACAATCTAATTTCGGCTAACAAAATGCATTTGTCCCCACCAGGATTACTAATGAGAAAAACTTGGCAAAGATGGCACCCAACCCCATTCATTTTTTTCTTTTGTAGGAAAGTTGGCAATCATTTGTTTTTCACCGCGATTCTAAAATTAATACCAGTGGACTTTTGTTAGATTTGGGGGAATAGAAAAATAACCTTAGCGTTCCATCTTTTACAAAATTATATATAGATATGTTGGGCCCTCGGCCATACTCAAATTTGAGTGTCTTCAGTAATCGGGAACTAAGTGTAACCCGTGCTTTTGCTCGTATACCAATAAACTTTTATGTCGACCATCTTTTGGTCAGTCTTCTGCATCAACCAGTTTTTGTTAGGCCATCTGTGGGCGGTTTTAATTATGTGTTTGGTTTGACCCCCTCTGGGCCGATTTTTGAAGTTAAGGCACGACCATCTGTCGGCATATTTACATAATTAAGGCTCGACCACCTGTCGGCAGAGTGCACTTCGTCGATTCGCACACCAATCCAATTTAGGTGTTAAGATCAAGTTTATTGTTTCTACAAATTTACTGAAAGGGATTACCAATGGCTGATGACCCATGGCTGCCCTTGTCTCTCTCAGTAAATCGAAGGAAACACCTGCAAAGCAAACGGGAAGAAAGGGACAGAACCCGAGTCGAACATTTGGCACTATTTAAAACATATTTTAATCCCAAACATTCTCTATTAATATTAAATAGACCATAAATATCACTTAATTTCTAAAGAAAATAACCTCTACTTTAGACTTCAAATAGTGGGTTATCGAAAAAAATTTCATTTTGGGTAGTTATTTAGGACAAAAAAAATATAATTAAACCCTTATTAGAACCTTAATATAATACAAAATCTCATTTGGTCCTATGTATTCTACTTGTTTCCCAAAAATTCTATAGTCCTTATTGTTCTCACTAGGGACTAGATGTAATAACTATGTCCTACAAATTCTAATTTAGCTATAATAGCTGTGTTTTATTTTGCTCGTGATATAGATCAATGCATTTATTTGCAAAACAATAACAAAACAAAATCTTGCTTTTGTTGTAAAGCTAATAAAAACATTGATCTGATCTAGATCACGAGTAAAATAAAACACAGCTAATAATTAATGCTCAGGTTAAATAAATTGAATATTTTATATGCATTAATATGATATTATTATGAAAAAATGAAAGACTGCTCACTTAATAATTTTGTCATTGACTTTTTATTAAAAAAAAATGCGATTTCATTGCTAGAATCCATCGGCGGCTGGCGCTACAGACATAGTAACATAAATTCACAGGTCAGTTTTAAGACGTTATCAATGAAAAACAAAAGGATTAATTCTGGTTAATCCAATAATGTGCCACTTAATTGTATCCTCATACAACTTCGGAATGTTTTAAATTATTTTACGCAAGTCCATTCATGTAAAAACAAATAAAATGCACGACTGGGTCGCACGTACTAGCAGCATCACCATAATAAATTAAATCAAAAAAATTAGAGCCGTTTTCTCTCTAAAGGAGATATTACAAAAAAAAAATCACCATTTCGCAAATTAAAAAAATCTCCCGCACCAATTTTAAAGAAAATTCGTCCACTCGTTTAGTCTTCAGCTTCTTGTTTAGAAGAACTCACGAAGGGACGCACTGACACGATCCGACCGCAATCTCCTCACAGACCGACGAAAGTCATGACGAAAAATTTTCATTCACTGTCACTTCCACTTTCTTTTTGTATTTTTTCACAAAAAGAATTTTTTTTCACATTTTCCTTTTTTTTTTTTCAAAAATCAAAAGAAAATTTTAACTGAAACCGATCCGATCCGCACACGCCGAAAGACAATGACGAATGAATTGCACGTACCAATGACCATGCCCAAGATCCTGTCTGAACTTGTATTATTAGGACTTAACTAGTATTTATAGTTCAAATAGCCTCAACCTAGATTTAAGAGTACAAATTGAGAGGTTAAACATTTTCGACACATGAAGAATATTTATGACTTCAAAAGTGTTTGGTGTCTTAGTAGTCTGAACCTAGCTTAAGTAGTGTTAATAGTTTCTATCAAGCTTAAAAAGCCTTACAAGTACATAGTAGGGTCCTAAATTTTGGACACAAATAGAATATTTAGGATTAAACTAGTGTTTTCAGTTTTAAAAGTCGTTATTTATCAGTTCTGCAAGTTTCTCAGGAGATACTAAGCTTGATAAGTAGAAAAAGTTCATATTTAGGTTCATTTTAAAATGAAAAGTACTTGAATAGAATCTATTTAGTATTCTGAATACTAAATTCGTACATAAAGTTCGACTCGGGAAAGACCAGTCATTGTTGCGGTAAATTTTACCGTAACAAATCCCACCCTTTCCTCCTTGGAAATGAGCTTAATTTTGAGAAAAATTAAGCCATTTCCTGCGGATGAAATTGGAGAACAACACGACAAATGAAAGGAATTCATCAGGCCAAATATGGCAGTCTTCTCAACCAAACTAAGAATTTAAGTATATAAAAAAAGTAAAATTATAACATACGAAGCAATCAAAAAAAATTTAAAAAGAAAATGACAAAAAAAATATCGTTACTCTACTTTGAAAAGGGGCTTAGACTTAATCATTTTCAGATAGTGAAGTAAAAGGTTTCAGATCTTTTGTGTACCAAAAGCCACGATCTTTTCCAGTGTCATCTTCGAGAACATAGGTCCAAGGAGATAGTTTTTTCATTATTCTAAAAGGGCCCACAAATTTTGGTGCCAACTTTGCTGCATAATAATTGGCAGCGTCCGAAAGAACAAAGTTCCTGCGCCATACAATATCGTTTGGAAGATATTGAACATCTCTCCTCCTGAGATTATATGCTTCTGCTGATTTCTTTGATGCTGCTCGAATTTTAACAGCGATATCGGCCCTTAGTTTTCTAAACTTTTCCCCTATGTCCCCTACTGATTTTTTACTACTATCCCTATCCAAAACTCCATCACTAATTCTTATTTCATCCCTCCCACTTGTACACATATCCCTTCCAAAATTAGCATAATACGGTGTAACTCCTAAAACTTCATGCTGCGATGTGCGGATGGCACAAGCAACTTTCGCAAGTTGAGAATCCCAAATTCGATGATTTTCCGAAACATAAGCCTTAAGCCCTCAATGTTGTTTTTATAATCTGATTGATCCTCTCCGCAGGATTTTCCTGAGGATGATAATGCGGTGTAAATCTTGTCTTCGACGAATATCCCTCACAGAGTGCCCTAAGTTCCCTACTCTTAAATTGTGGTCCATTGTCGCAAATGACAACTTTTGGAACTCCAAACAAAAGAAAAACCCCATCTTCTAACTCCTTGCACACAGCCTTTGCCGTGGCAGACCTTAAAGGAAACAATAACGGAAATTTGGTTAAATAATCTACTACTGTTAGAATGTACATAAAACCTTTATTTGATTTGGGCAGAGGGCCCACTAAGTCGACACTAATCATCTCCCACGGAGCGGATGCTCCTACTCTCTCCATCATAAGACCGGCTGGCTTGTCTTTAATAGGTTTCACTTGTTGACATATACTACATTTCCTAACATATTTTGTTATGTCTGACCTCATCTTAGGCCAGTAATATTTTGCTGCTACTCTCGCGAACGTTTTTCTTACCCCCATATAAGCAGCTAATGGACTATAGTGACATTCTTTTAAAATATTAATCCTATCCTTTTTCCCCACAACTAACTTCCACTCATCATTGTTTTCATGAACGACTACATGAGTTGATTTAACAAACTTATATAGTCGGCCATTCTCCACCCTCCAAGCTGGATAACCTAACGGATTCGATTCGACGGATTCGAATATTCTCTTCACCCACGGGTCTATATCCTCTTCTGAGATCCCAGCCACTGCTGGAACTCCGCGAAATAACATGTCTCGAACGACATGATCTTTCCCTTTACGATGAATGATTTTAAAATCAAACTGCTGAAGCCTAACTGCCCAGCGAGCGAGCCTTCTCTGCGGATCCTTTAGATTACTAAGCCAAACTAATGAGTAGTGATCGGTTATGACAGTAAATCGAACACCTTCGATATACGGCCTTAACTTCTCAATTGCCCACAAAACTCCCAAGCACTCCTTCTCTGTAGTGGAGTAGTTCCTTTCGTTTCTGTTTAAAGACCTACTTAAATAACATATTACTTTTTCTCCTTCCTCAAAAGTCTGTGTGAGTACGGCCCCAATACCGTCGTCGGACGCGTCGGTTTGGACAACAAATGGAAGATTAAAATCCGGGCATGTCAAAATGGGAGCAGTAATTAAGCACTCTTTGGTTTTCCTAAAACTATCTTCGCATTCTTGTGTCCATGAAAAAATTTTGTTCTTTTTCAGCAAATCTGTTAAGGGCCTGACAAGTGTTGCAAAATTTGGTACGAAACTTCTGTACCTACAAAACTTCTTGAATTTTTAGGTGCAGGTATCCTAATCATACTATCCACTTTTTCCGGATCAACATGTAACCCGTTACGATCAACTACATATCCCAAAAATTTTAAAGACGGTCTGCAAAAGTTGCATTTCTCCCTACCTACTTTAAGCCCTGCCTCCCGTAATCTCCTAAAAACTTCGTTAAGAATTTCGAGATGCTTCTCGAATGTATCCGTAACAATAATAATATCGTCCAGATACACAAAAACGTATGGCTCTAACTCAGCTCCCAACACACTATCTATAAATCGTTGCCACGTTGCTGGTGCATTGTGCAACCCGAATGGCATTCTTTTAAAATGGAATAATCCCCTCCCCGGTACTGTAAAGACCGTAAACTTTCGAGATTCCTGCGACATCGGAATCTGCCAATAAGCCGACTTGATATCAAGCGACATTAAAAATTTCGCGTTCCTAAGCTTGTCTAAAATTGCTGAAATAATCGGAAGTGGATATGCATCACGCTCAGTGACCAAATAAAGTTTCCTATAGTCGACGTAAAACCTATAAGTTCCATCTTTCTTCTTAATTAAAACTATTGGGGAAGCCCATGGACTGTTTGATTTCTCAATTACACCCTCTTCCAACATTTCCTTCAACGCCTTGTCTATATGTACCTGCAATGCAGGTGAAACGGGATAGTACCTCTGCTTTATAGGTTCGGCCGACGCACAGTGTGGTAATTCACCAATCTGACTGGACAAAATAGAAAAAAAAAGTTTAGCCACATGATTTTAAATCATGAGTTGAGCTTCTCAATACAATGGGAAACTGTAATTCATATTTTGTTTTTTTGTTTTCATCTTGGATTAGCGTAAGCTAAGCTTGAAAGTTGGTTCTTGTCAACAGTTGGATGGAGATAATACAAAGTATTCTATTTTACGCTTGAGTTTGGTTGCCGATTAAAAACGCCGTGGTACTTTTTTTGTTGTAATTGTTTTTTTTTTTACTGTCAATCTACATTTGGAGGTAAAGTATTATAATTTTTATTTATTAATTACCATTTCAACTATTTAAAAAAAAAATAAATTCTGTAAGAAGGCTAGGAAGTGCAAAAAAAAATATCTTTGTTTTTCAAATAGAGGTAAAGTTTATTTTTCCGCATTTTTCCGGTCTGAAATTAATTAATTAATGTTTTGTGGAGTGTTGTCATTAAGATTAGTTAGTTACATGTCTCGCGTTTTCTCGACCGCAATACAACTTTTCAAAATGAAGTCAAGATTTTCAAAAAAACAAATTTTCGAAAAATTTGTCAAAACTGCCAAATAAGATCGAAAAGACAGTTTTTTTGAACTTTTAATGAGCAGGTATCATCTTTGGAACATTTTTGACGATAAACAAAAATTAAAAACATATATAAAAGTTTTGTGCTTCAAGTTAAGCGAACACGAATTTCATTTTACTTGACCAATATTATGTGGTAACTAAACAAACAAATACAGTAGATAGTGAAACAAAAGTAGAAAAGAATTTTTAAAAATTAAAAAACGGGAAAAATATAACAAACGGAAGGTTAAAAGTCTCCTAAGTGCACCTATCCATAAGGAAATAGTTAAAATCAGTAGAATCGCTCTCCGCAAAAATGAAAAAGCATATTCCAATAAAACCGATAAGGATTTATCGAAATTTTCTTTGAGTGAAGGATCAAAATGTATAAAAGATTAAGTTCTGATCATATGGAACCACTAAACAACTGGAATTTTCAACTTATGAGGCATTATCATTGATGAATGATGCTTTTCTGTCGGAACATCTTAAACAAGTTCAATGCAAAAAGCAAGCAAGTGTAAAAGGCCAGAAATAGGGTCACGAAGAAATTCAGAGAATTATTAGCTTGAAAAACATCGAAAATATAAACACAGCTGTTTTTAATAGGCCCTTATGTTTCAAGTTTGCATTGCACAAAAAGGAGTTACTTTTTTAAATTATCTGCAGATATTTTTAAAGGTGATGCCATTTTGTATGATTGTGAAACATTTAATTAAAATCATTGCTAAAATTTTAATTTAAAGCATGATATTGAGAAAATAAAACATGTATGTCACCTGTCAAAAACGTGTGTAAAAGTTCTATTTCTTAATACAAACTAATTATTCTGCCTCTCTTTTTTCGTGAATAGCAATAGAGTTTTTATTTATTGAGATTTTTCAAGCGTTTTTTAAAATAATTAAGTATGTAAAATCATAGAATATGTTTATGGAAACATAAGTTCAAATACTATAAAAATGCGTTTTCTTCATCACTATTTTGACCCACTTTTTGCAGAAATTATAGATTTCTTTTTCAAAAATCTTTCTTTTTATAGAATTTTATCTATTCACATTCATTTGTTTAAAACTGTTTAGAAAAAAAGTCGATTTAACGCGAGTTATTAATTTTGTCCAGCTAGATTCGTGATTGGCCACACTGTGCGACGTCCTAATAATGTGCTCTACCATTGTTGTCACCCCCAGCCCTTCTGGCATATCTCTGAACAAATGCTCAATTAAACCGTTTAGTTTACCCCTCTGATCCTCGTCTAACTCAGCCTCCTCTGTGATAGACGTAGTTTCTATCGAAGCCACCATATCCTGACTCGAAAAACTCCACATACGTGAACGAAGATCCGGAACTATTCCCGACAGTGCCCAAAAATCTGCACCAAGTATCATCGCATGCGGTAGGGTAGGTATCACCAAACACTCCATTAAAACTGACTTGCCCTCGACAACAATTGGTAGATTTATAACCCCCAAAACTCCTACTCCTACACCATCTGCTAACTGAACCTGCCTAGTATTTGATTTATCTAATTTTAGATCTAAATCTTTAAAAACCCTCCAAGCGTCCCTACAAATTATCGTTCGCGATGCCCCGGAATCTAATAATCCCAAAAACCTAATCCCATAAATATTTACCCCTAAATATGGACGTCTATCGTCCCCACTACTATCCAATGTGAAACCCAATTTTACATTTTCTGCCAGCTGGTCGTCAGCAGGCGACCTAACTAATTCCGACGACGGTGCTCTTGTCCTGCTGGCCCAAGAGACCGTTGACCGTTTCCCGAGCAACGCCTACAGTTACTCCGGGTTACACCAATAGCCCCACATCCAAAACAACGCCTAGGAGCGGAACAGGTATCTGAAAAATGTCCTTCCCTATTGCAGTTAAAGCAGCGAAAGCCTGGTACGAAAGCCTTCTACCCAACGCAACAAGTTCGCTGACTGACTTAATATCAGCCAACCCCAATTGCGTTTGGTAAATGGGAGCTATATTCTTCATGAGAATAGTCAACTTCCTATTCTCACTCAGTGGCTCAGAGAATCTTTTAAAAAGAGTCTGCATGAGAGCGATGTACATCCCCATCGTCTCATCTCTACCCTGGGTACGCCGCCTGACCTCGTCCAACAAGAGGTCGTCATAGTTGGAGGGCAAAAACTCCAACTTTAATTCCCTAACCAATTCTTTCCATGTTGTAATCGTATCCCTAACCGACCTAAACCAAAGAAGACCCTTCCCAGTAAATAAATCCACCGCTGACCTGAAAACCCTAGCCTCCGAAACTCCGCGCGATTCCCTAAGTTCTTCAACCCTTTCAATAAAAGAATTCACTGATGAGCCAGACTGCTCACCAGAGAATTTCACATTCCACTTTTCAATACGCTCAGAATTCCGGTCACAGGGCTCACCCTGTATTTGAAATTCTGAGCTCGCACGTTGGCCGACCTGTGCAGCTGGTAACGCACCCACGACTGCTGTCGACTGTTGATTGTTGTTGTTGTTGTTATTATTATTGTTTGTATTTGAAACCCCACTATTTTTACTAGAACCTTTAGGTGGCTCCTCGGCCCCTTCAACCAACGTTGCCATTAACAGAAGAAGCTCCCCCCTTATATCGGCCACATCATTCACCTCCTCAGAGGATTCTGCCTTTGCCCTAGTAATCCTACCTAACGACCATTCAATTTTGGTTTGAATCTTCAAATATTCTAACGATTTCGGATCTTTCGGAGGAATTTTTAACAAATCCTTAATTTCAACTATTTTGGCTTGAACTGCCTTAAAATCCTCGCCAAAAGAAAAAGGGTAGTGAGGATATTCCGATGGAATGGAACCCGCGCGCTCAAGAATCCTTGAAGACCTTAACGTGGTCCTCATGCTGTCGACGGTGCTCTCTTTCAGTCCACGAGCCTTCAACTCATACGAGAGTTCCTCTTTATTTAATTTATTAATATCCAAGTAAAACTAATTTAATTTAATTGACCTTATAAAAAACCGAAATAATAAAAAAAAATTATGTTAATATTTAAAAAAAAAACCGAAAGTTAAAAATAATTTAATTTAAAATTAAAAAAAAATAATTAAACAACCCGAAAATAATTTAATTTAATTAAAAAAAATATAAAAAAGTGTATCCAACTAGACGCACCACAGTGTAAATCTCAATTGAAAATCTTATTTAAATTTAAAAACAAATATAAAAAAAATTATTTATTAAAAAAAAATCTATTAATTTAAAAAAAAATATATGGATCTAATTTTAGTCACCAGACTGTAAATAAACTTCTCTTTTAATTAAAATTTAATTAGGTACAAGTAAAAACAAACCAAAAATAAATCCAAATAAAACTTCTATTGAAATAATAATAAAAAAATTTAAATAAAAGTGGTTCTAATTTTTAGCACTGGAGTGTAAGTAAACTTCTATTGTGGTTTGAATTAAATATTCACTTCAAAACAAAAAAAAAAAAATAAAGAACAAAAAATTAAATTAACTTGCCCAAAAAAAAAATAATTAAAAATGAGGTCTAGTTTTAAGCACCGGAGTGTAAATAAATTTATCAAACGATTTGTATTGCGTACTTAATTCGTACCCAAAATATAAACAAAAATCAAATAAAATTCCCTACAAAAAAAAATAATTAAAAAAAATTGACCAAATGTTCGCACCTGACTGTAAATGCAACACGAAATTAATTCCAAATATCGATTCAAGGCCGACAATGTAAACAACTGATTCTTATCAGTTGTAAGCAAGAAAAAAAAAACAATTTGATCTTATAATGACTTCTGATCATTAACAAGTAAAAAAAAATTGAAGGCGAAATGCTACGTAATTTAAACGACACGAAGTATGCAATATGTTAGACAGGGACAAATGTATCCTATCAATATGTAAAGTACCGATGTGAATATTAGAAAAGGTATGTGAATATTGGTATGTAAAAACACAAGAAATAATAAAAAAAACAATCAAAACACCGTAATGGATTATAAAAAAAAATTAAATTGAATTTTGGTGTAATTTGTATAAAAAATGAATATGTAGGTAAAATGATTTTATTTAAATTTTCAGAATAAAAAAAAAAGAAAAAGAAAAAAAAACTTACATGGACTCCCGGTGTGTGTTATACCTTTTGTTTCGATAAACCAAATTTTCTGCTCACAATTTTATCAAATTTGATATCCAATCAAATAAAACGAAGAAAAAAGAAACACCACTCAATTTATTTTGAATTCAGTTTTCAAAGCTATATTGCACTGGGGAAAAAGAGAAAAACAAAATATAATTAAAAAAACAAGATGAAAGGGTTATTTTTTTTAAATTTTCCTAAAACAAATTATATGCTATATATTTTTTTTTTTTTTTTAATTTTCCACAATTAACAATGAAATTTATTACAACTTCCAAAATTCAAATGCCCCACGTTGGGCGCCAATTTGTTACACTTTTTCCCGACGATATTATTTAAAAAAAATAATTAGGTAGATTTTATAACGCGAGGGACAACTATGATGACGATGAGCTGAATTTGTTCAGCGAATTCAAAGAAACAAAAAAAAGTGTAACACACACAGCAAATTTATATGCTGCCACCACGGCTAAATCAGCAAGGGATGGGTTCAGCGAATATTATGATTTGATGATTATAATTTAATGAGCGAATTAAAATAAAAAAAAAGGTAATAATAAAATTTTTGAATTCCAACTTACTTTCACCAGGAGCGTCGCAAGCTGAAATTTAAAAATGAAAAGGGCGCCAGCAATTTTTTTTGGAAAGGAAATTACAAACCTTTTGGAGCGAAAAACGACGATTTAAAATTAAAAATAAAAAAAAGAACGAATTTACTTTCTCTTGAAAGCTTTTATTTGTTTGGGAAACCTTGCAATTAAGTAGGGCAAAAACCCAAAATCTTTTCAACCAATTCAACAAAGAGTTTTAACTTATTAAAATGGAACGCTAAGTTCAGTTTTTCGAACTGTTAAAAATTGAAACTAACTGGGTCGTGTGTCCCGCAATTTCGGGAAAATAAACCGAAACAAAAGCCAACGGATTTTTATGAAAAGGTTATCAAAATTCACCAACAATAAAACGAGTTATAATACCAAATATATATTCAAATTCTACTTATCTTTTTTTTTCCTGGATTGCCAACGATCCCATGTAACTTTTCCACCCCAATTTCACCCTTGACCACTCTGCCAATTTTCCTCCCAATTTTTCTTTTTCAAAAATATTAATTTTAACACACACTAAAATTTTTATTTTCGAAAACTATTTAACAAAACTATACTGCCGAAATTAAATTCTTTAACACTTTAAAATTTTTCTAACTATTATCTTTTTTTACAATTTTCCAATTTACAATCCTTATTCTGGGCTTGCCAGTTTAAAAGTGAACGCCAGAAATTTTTCTTCCTGGACGATCCTTTTTCGCTCCCATACCCCCAGTGCTTTCGGCCAATCCGGAGCAGCCGATTCCGATCACGTCATTCAGCAACTCTCAGCTCATTGGCTGCAGAGCGCCCATGTCTGAATCAAATGGTCCTACCTACTCGCACTCTCGTTCTCCCATGGTTTTGCGTAATTATCATGGAATTCGCCGGCAGCTGAATCGTTTCCAGTGGCGGGAATTCCATGAACGCATTCAGCCATTCATCGCCATTTTTTTTTTACAAGATAAAAAGAAAGAAAAGAATTAAAGTTAAAACAATCTAATTTCGGCTAACAAAATGCATTTGTCCCCACCAGGATTACTAATGAGAAAAACTTGGCAAAGATGGCACCCAACCCCATTCATTTTTTTCTTTTGTAGGAAAGTTGGCAATCATTTGTTTTTCACCGCGATTCTAAAATTAATACCAGTGGACTTTTGTTAGATTTGGGGGAATAGAAAAATAACCTTAGCGTTCCATCTTTTACAAAATTATATATAGATATGTTGGGCCCTCGGCCATACTCAAATTTGAGTGTCTTCAGTAATCGGGAACTAAGTGTAACCCGTGCTTTTGCTCGTATACCAATAAACTTTTATGTCGACCATCTTTTGGTCAGTCTTCTGCATCAACCAGTTTTTGTTAGGCCATCTGTGGGCGGTTTTAATTATGTGTTTGGTTTGACCCCCTCTGGGCCGATTTTTGAAGTTAAGGCACGACCATCTGTCGGCATATTTACATAATTAAGGCTCGACCACCTGTCGGCAGAGTGCACTTCGTCGATTCGCACACCAATCCAATTTAGGTGTTAAGATCAAGTTTATTGTTTCTACAAATTTACTGAAAGGGATTACCAATGGCTGATGACCCATGGCTGCCCTTGTCTCTCTCAGTAAATCGAAGGAAACACCTGCAAAGCAAACGGGAAGAAAGGGACAGAACCCGAGTCGAACATTTGGCACTATTTAAAACATATTTTAATCCCAAACATTCTCTATTAATATTAAATAGACCATAAATATCACTTAATTTCTAAAGAAAATAACCTCTACTTTAGACTTCAAATAGTGGGTTATCGAAAAAAATTTCATTTTGGGTAGTTATTTAGGACAAAAAAAATATAATTAAACCCTTATTAGAACCTTAATATAATACAAAATCTCATTTGGTCCTATGTATTCTACTTGTTTCCCAAAAATTCTATAGTCCTTATTGTTCTCACTAGGGACTAGATGTAATAACTATGTCCTACAAATTCTAATTTAGCTATAATAGCTGTGTTTTATTTTGCTCGTGATATAGATCAATGCATTTATTTGCAAAACAATAACAAAACAAAATCTTGCTTTTGTTGTAAAGCTAATAAAAACATTGATCTGATCTAGATCACGAGTAAAATAAAACACAGCTAATAATTAATGCTCAGGTTAAATAAATTGAATATTTTATATGCATTAATATGATATTATTATGAAAAAATGAAAGACTGCTCACTTAATAATTTTGTCATTGACTTTTTATTAAAAAAAAATGCGATTTCATTGCTAGAATCCATCGGCGGCTGGCGCTACAGACATAGTAACATAAATTCACAGGTCAGTTTTAAGACGTTATCAATGAAAAACAAAAGGATTAATTCTGGTTAATCCAATAATGTGCCACTTAATTGTATCCTGATACAACTTCGGAATGTTTTAAATTATTTTACGCAAGTCCATTCATGTAAAAACAAATAAAATGCACGACTGGGTCGCACGTACTAGCAGCATCACCATAATAAATTAAATCAAAAAAATTAGAGCCGTTTTCTCTCTAAAGGAGATATTACAAAAAAAAAATCACCATTTCGCAAATTAAAAAAATCTCCCGCTCCAATTTTAAAGAAAATTCGTCCACTCGTTTAGTCTTCAGCTTCTTGTTTAGAAGAACTCACGAAGGGACGCACTGACACGATCCGACCGCAATCTCCTCACAGACCGACAAAAGTCATGACGAAAAATTTTCATTCACTGTCACTTCCACTTTCTTTTTGTATTTTTTCACAAAAAGAATTTTTTTTCACATTTTCCTTTTTTTTTTTCAAAAATCAAAAGAAAATTTTAACTGAAACCGATCCGATCCGCACACGCCGAAAGACAATGACGAATGAATTGCACGTACCAATGACCATGCCCAAGATCCTGTCTGAACTTGTATTATTAGGACTTAACTAGTATTTATAGTTCAAATAGCCTCAACCTAGATTTAAGAGTACAAATTGAGAGGTTAAACATTTTCGACACATGAAGAATATTTATGACTTCAAAAGTGTTTGGTGTCTTAGTAGTCTGGACCTAGCTTAAATAGTGTTAATAGTTTCTATCAAGCTTAAAAAGCCTTACAAGTACATAGTAGGGTCCTAAATTTTGGACACAAATAGAATATTTAGGATTAAGCTAGTGTTTTCAGTTTTAAAAGTCGTTATTTATCAGTTCTGCAAGTTTCTCAGGAGATACTAAGCTTGATAAGTAGAAAAAGTTCATATTTAGGTTCATTTTAAAATGAAAAGTACTTGAATAGAATCTATTTAGTATTCTGAATACTAAATTCGTACATAAAGTTCGACTCGGGAAAGACCAGTCATTGTTGCGGTAAATTTTACCGTAACAAATCCCACCCTTTCCTCCTTGGAAATGAGCTTAATTTTGAGAAAAATTAAGCCATTTCCTGCGGATGAAATTGGAGAACAACACGACAAATGAAAGGAATTCATCAGGCCAAATATGGCAGTCTTCTCAACCAAACTAAGAATTTAAGTATATAAAAAAAGTAAAATTATAACATACGAAGCAATCAAAAAAAATTTAAAAAGAAAATGACAAAAAAAATATCGTTACTCTACTTTGAAAAGGGGCTTAGACTTAATCATTTTCAGATAGTGAAGTAAAAGGTTTCAGATCTTTTGTGTACCAAAAGCCACGATCTTTTCCAGTGTCATCTTCGAGAACATAGGTCCAAGGAGAGTTTTTTCATTATTCTAAAAGGGCCCACAAATTTTGGTGCCAACTTTGCTGCATAATAATTGGCAGCGTCCGAAAGAACAAAGTTCCTGCGCCATACAATATCGTTTGGAAGATATTCAGCCCTATTCTGCTGTTCCCGTGAATCTCAGATCCGATTCACACATTCGGTTCACTTTAACTCTACCTTGCCATCCTGCTATCCATCGGGTAAACTGCATTATCATCCCTCAATTTGACGTCCAGGTGAACGTCAAATTAAAAAAAAAATGGCGACGAAGTAAATTGAAAGGAAAAAAAAAATTTTTGTTTGTGTTTATTTGCATAGAAAAAATAAAAGCAGCCGATTAAATTTTAAGAAATAATTAAAAATTTATGAAAAGTGGCATTTTGCTTAATTTCAACGATGGTGCATTTATTTTTACAAACAAAAGTGACAGATCCGCAACATTTTTTATGCGGATTGCAAATGTATGGAGCAAGTTCATTCACGTGATTAGTGGAATACTGAACAACATTACCGATATTACCGAAGTGAGTTTGGATTCCCCCCGATGAATAGCAGAATGGTAATTGGTGAATATTTAGCGATTTTTCCCTCCGATGGATAGCAGAATAGGGCTGTATATGCTTCTGCTGATTTCTTTGATGCTGCTCGAATTTTAACAGCGATATCGGCCCTTAGTTTTCTAAACTTTTCCCCTGTGTCCCCTACTGATTTTTCACTACTATCCCTATCCAAAACTCCATCACTAATTCTTATTTCATCCCTCCCACTTGTACACATATCCCTTCCAAAATTAGCATAATACGGTGTAACTCCTAAAACTTCATGCTGCGATGTGCGGATGGCACAAGCAACTTTCGCAAGTTGAGAATCCCAAATTCGATGATTTTCCGAAACATAAGCCCTCAATGTTGTTTTTATAATCTGATTGATCCTCTCCGCAGGATTTTCCTGAGGATGATAATGCGATGTAAATCTTATCTTCGACGAATATCCCTCACAGAGTGCCCTAAGTTCCCTACTCTTAAATTGTGGTCCATTGTCGCAAATGACAACTTTTGGAACTCCAAACAAAAGAAAAACCCCATCTTCTAACTCCTTGCACACAGCCTTTGCCGTGGCAGACCTTAAAGGAAACAATAACGGAAATTTGGTTAAATAATCTACTACTGTTAGAATGTACATAAAACCTTTATTTGATTTGGGCAGAGGGCCCACTAAGTCGACACTAATCATCTCCCACGGAGCGGATGCTCCTACTCTCTCCATCATAAGACCGGCTGGCTTGTCTTTAATAGGTTTCACTTGTTGACATTATACTACATTTCCTAACATATTTTGTTATGTCTGACCTCATCTTAGGCCAGTAATATTTTGCTGCTACTCTCGCGAACGTTTTTCTTACCCCCATATAAGCAGCTAATGGACTATAGTGACATTCTTTTAAAATATTAATCCTATCCTTTTTCCCCACAACTAACTTCCACTCATCATTGTTTTCATGAACGACTACATGAGTTGATTTAACAAACTTATATAGTCGGCCATTCTCCACCCTCCAAGCTGGATAACCTAACGGATTCGATTCGACGGATTCGATCATTCTCTTCACCCACGGGTCTATATCCTCTTCTGCGATCCCAGCCACTGCTGGAACTCCGCGAGATAACATGTCTCGAACGACATGATCTTTCCCTTTACGATGAATGATTTTAAAATCAAACTGCTGAAGCCTAACTGCCCAGCGAGCGGGACTTCTCTGCGGATCCTTTAGATTACTAAGCCAAACTAATGAGTAGTGATCGGTTATGACAGTAAATCGAACACCTTCGATATACGGCCTTAACTTCTCAATTGCCCACAAAACTCCCAAGCACTCCTTCTCTGTAGTGGAGTAGTTCCTTTCGTTTCTGTTTAAAGACCTACTTAAATAACATATTACTTTTTCTCCTTCCTCAAAAGTCTGTGTGAGTACGGCCCCAATACCGTCGTCGGACGCGTCGGTTTGGACAACAAATGGAAGATTAAAATCCGGGCATGTCAAAATGGGAGCAGTAATTAAGCACTCTTTGGCTTTCCTAAAACTATCTTCGCATTCTTGTGTCCATGAAAACTTTTTGTTCTTTTTCAGCAAATCTGTTAAGGGCCTGACAAGTGTTGCAAAATTTGGTACGAAACTTCTGTACCTACAAAACTTCTAACCTCTTTTGAATTTTTAGGTGCAGGTATCCTAATCATACTATCCACTTTTTCCGGATCAACATGTAACCCGTTACGATCAACTACATATCCCAAAAATTTTAAAGACGGTCTGCAAAAGTTGCATTTCTCCCTACCTACTTTAAGCCCTGCCTCCCGTAATCTCCTAAAAACTTCGTTAAGAATTTCGAGATGCTTCTCGAATGTATCCGTAACAATAATAATATCGTCCAGATACACAAAAACGTATGGCTCTAACTCAGCTCCCAACACACTATCTATAAATCGTTGCCACGTTGCTGGTGCATTGTGCAACCCGAATGGCATTCTTTTAAAATGGAATAATCCCCTCCCCGGTACTGTAAAGACCGTAAACTTTCGAGATTCCTGCGACATCGGAATCTGCCAATAAGCCGACTTGATATCAAGCGACATTAAAAATTTCGCGTTCCTAAGCTTGTCTAAAATTGCTGAAATAATCGGAAGTGGATATGCATCACGCTCAGTGACCAAATAAAGTTTCCTATAGTCGACGTAAAACCTATAAGTTCCATCTTTCTTCTTAATTAAAACTATTGGGGAAGCCCATGGACTGTTTGATTTCTCAATTACACCCTCTTCCAACATTTCCTTCAACGCCTTGTCTATATGTACCTGGAATGCAGGTGAAACGGGATAGTACCTCTGCTTTATAGGTTCGGCCGACGCACAGTGTGGTAATTCACCAATCTGACTGGACAAAATAGAAAAAAAAAGTTTAGCCACATGATTTTAAATCATGAGTTGAGCTTCTCAATACAATGGGAAACTGTAATTCATGTTTTGTTTTTTTGTTTTCATCTTGGATTAGCGTAAGCTAAGCTTGAAAGTTGGTTCTTGTCAACAGTTGGATGGAGATAATACAAAGTATTCTATTTTACGCTTGAGTTTGGTTGCCGATTAAAAACGCCGTGGTACTTTTTTTGTTGTAATTGTTTTTTTTTTTACTGTCAATCTACATTTGGAGGTAAAGTATTATAATTTTTATTTATTAATTACCATTTCAACTATTTAAAAAAAAAATAAATTCTGTAAGAAGGCTAGGAAGTGCAAAAAAAAATATCTTTGTTTTTCAAATAGAGGTAAAGTTTATTTTTCCGCATTTTTCCGGTCTGAAATTAATTAATTAATGTTTTGTGGAGTGTTGTCATTAAGATTAGTTAGTTACATGTCTCGCGTTTTCTCGACCGCAATACAACTTTTCAAAATGAAGTCAAGATTTTCAAAAAAACAAATTTTCGAAAAATTTGTCAAAACTGCCAAATAAGATCGAAAAGACAGTTTTTTTGAACTTTTAATGAGCAGGTATCATCTTTGGAACATTTTTGACGATAAACAAAAATTAAAAACATATATAAAAGTTTTGTGCTTCAAGTTAAGCGAACACGAATTTCATTTTACTTGACCAATATTATGTGGTAACTAAACAAACAAATACAGTAGATAGTGAAACAAAAGTAGAAAAGAATTTTTAAAAATTAAAAAACGGGAAAAATATAACAAACGGAAGGTTAAAAGTCTCCTAAGTGCACCTATCCATAAGGAAATAGTTAAAATCAGTAGAATCGCTCTCCGCAAAAATGAAAAAGCATATTCCAATAAAACCGATAAGGATTTATCGAAATTTTCTTTGAGTGAAGGATCAAAATGTATAAAAGATTAAGTTCTGATCATATGGAACCACTAAACAACTGGAATTTTCAACTTATGAGGCATTATCATTGATGAATGATGCTTTTCTGTCGGAACATCTTAAACAAGTTCAATGCAAAAAGCAAGCAAGTGTAAAAGGCCAGAAATAGGGTCACGAAGAAATTCAGAGAATTATTAGCTTGAAAAACATCGAAAATATAAACACAGCTGTTTTTAATAGGCCCTTATGTTTCAAGTTTGCATTGCACAAAAAGGAGTTACTTTTTTAAATTATCTGCAGATATTTTTAAAGGTGATGCCATTTTGTATGATTGTGAAACATTTAATTAAAATCATTGCTAAAATTTTAATTTAAAGCATGATATTGAGAAAATAAAACATGTATGTCACCTGTCAAAAACGTGTGTAAAAGTTCTATTTCTTAATACAAACTAATTATTCTGCCTCTCTTTTTTCGTGAATAGCAATAGAGTTTTTATTTATTGAGATTTTTCAAGCGTTTTTTAAAATAATTAAGTATGTAAAATCATAGAATATGTTTATGGAAACATAAGTTCAAATACTATAAAAATGCGTTTTCTTCATCACTATTTTGACCCACTTTTTGCAGAAATTATAGATTTCTTTTTCAAAAATCTTTCTTTTTATAGAATTTTATCTATTCACATTCATTTGTTTAAAACTGTTTAGAAAAAAAATCGATTTAACGCGAGTTATTAATTTTGTCCAGCTAGATTCGTGATTGGCCACACTGTGCGACGTCCTAATAATGTGCTCTACCATTGTTGTCACCCCCAGCCCTTCTGGCATATCTCTGAACAAATGCTCAATTAAACCGTTTAGTTTACCCCTCTGATCCTCGTCTAACTCAGCCTCCTCTGTGATAGACGTAGTTTCTATCGAAGCCACCATATCCTGACTCGAAAAACTCCACATACGTGAACGAAGATCCGGAACTATTCCCGACAGTGCCCAAAAATCTGCACCAAGTATCATCGCATGCGGTAGGGTAGGTATCACCAAACACTCCATTAAAACTGACTTGCCCTCGACAACAATTGGTAGATTTATAACCCCCAAAACTCCTACTCCTACACCATCTGCTAACTGAACCTGCCTAGTATTTGATTTATCTAATTTTAGATCTAAATCTTTAAAAACCCTCCAAGCGTCCCTACAAATTATCGTTCGCGATGCCCCGGAATCTAATAATCCCAAAAACCTAATCCCATTAACCTAATTAACAATGAAATTTATTACAACTTCCAAAATTCAAATGCCCCACGTTGGGCGCCAATTTGTTACACTTTTTCCCGACGATATTATTTAAAAAAAATAATTAGGTAGATTTTATAACGCGAGGGACAACTATGATGACGATGAGCTGAATTTGTTCAGCGAATTCAAAGAAACAAAAAAAAGTGTAACACACACAGCAAATTTATATGCTGCCACCACGGCTAAATCAGCAAGGGATGGGTTCAGCGAATATTATGATTTGATGATTATAATTTAATGAGCGAATTAAAATAAAAAAAAGGTAATAATAAAATTTTTGAATTCCAACTTACTTTCACCAGGAGCGTCGCAAGCTGAAATTTAAAAATGAAAAGGGCGCCAGCAATTTTTTTTGGAAAGGAAATTACAAACCTTTTGGAGCGAAAAACGACGATTTAAAATTAAAAATAAAAAAAAGAACGAATTTACTTTCTCTTGAAAGCTTTTATTTGTTTGGGAAACCTTGCAATTAAGTAGGGCAAAAACCCAAAATCTTTTCAACCAATTCAACAAAGAGTTTTAACTTATTAAAATGGAACGCTAAGTTCAGTTTTTCGAACTGTTAAAAATTGAAACTAACTGGGTCGTGTGTCCCGCAATTTCGGGAAAATAAACCGAAACAAAAGCCAACGGATTTTTATGAAAAGGTTATCAAAATTCACCAACAATAAAACGAGTTATAATACCAAATATATATTCAAATTCTACTTATCTTTTTTTTTCCTGGATTGCCAACGATCCCATGTAACTTTTCCACCCCAATTTCACCCTTGACCACTCTGCCAATTTTCCTCCCAATTTTTCTTTTTCAAAAATATTAATTTTAACACACACTAAAATTTTTATTTTCGAAAACTATTTAACAAAACTATACTGCCGAAATTAAATTCTTTAACACTTTAAAATTTTTCTAACTATTATCTTTTTTTACAATTTTCCAATTTACAATCCTTATTCTGGGCTTGCCAGTTTAAAAGTGAACGCCAGAAATTTTTCTTCCTGGACGATCCTTTTTCGCTCCCATACCCCCAGTGCTTTCGGCCAATCCGGAGCAGCCGATTCCGATCACGTCATTCAGCAACTCTCAGCTCATTGGCTGCAGAGCGCCCATGTCTGAATCAAATGGTCCTACCTACTCGCACTCTCGTTCTCCCATGGTTTTGCGTAATTATCATGGAATTCGCCGGCAGCTGAATCGTTTCCAGTGGCGGGAATTCCATGAACGCATTCAGCCATTCATCGCCATTTTTTTTTTACAAGATAAAAAGAAAGAAAAGAATTAAAGTTAAAACAATCTAATTTCGGCTAACAAAATGCATTTGTCCCCACCAGGATTACTAATGAGAAAAACTTGGCAAAGATGGCACCCAACCCCATTCATTTTTTTCTTTTGTAGGAAAGTTGGCAATCATTTGTTTTTCACCGCGATTCTAAAATTAATACCAGTGGACTTTTGTTAGATTTGGGGGAATAGAAAAATAACCTTAGCGTTCCATCTTTTACAAAATTATATATAGATATGTTGGGCCCTCGGCCATACTCAAATTTGAGTGTCTTCAGTAATCGGGAACTAAGTGTAACCCGTGCTTTTGCTCGTATACCAATAAACTTTTATGTCGACCATCTTTTGGTCAGTCTTCTGCATCAACCAGTTTTTGTTAGGCCATCTGTGGGCGGTTTTAATTATGTGTTTGGTTTGACCCCCTCTGGGCCGATTTTTGAAGTTAAGGCACGACCATCTGTCGGCATATTTACATAATTAAGGCTCGACCACCTGTCGGCAGAGTGCACTTCGTCGATTCGCACACCAATCCAATTTAGGTGTTAAGATCAAGTTTATTGTTTCTACAAATTTACTGAAAGGGATTACCAATGGCTGATGACCCATGGCTGCCCTTGTCTCTCTCAGTAAATCGAAGGAAACACCTGCAAAGCAAACGGGAAGAAAGGGACAGAACCCGAGTCGAACATTTGGCACTATTTAAAACATATTTTAATCCCAAACATTCTCTATTAATATTAAATAGACCATAAATATCACTTAATTTCTAAAGAAAATAACCTCTACTTTAGACTTCAAATAGTGGGTTATCGAAAAAAATTTCATTTTGGGTAGTTATTTAGGACAAAAAAAATATAATTAAACCCTTATTAGAACCTTAATATAATACAAAATCTCATTTGGTCCTATGTATTCTACTTGTTTCCCAAAAATTCTATAGTCCTTATTGTTCTCACTAGGGACTAGATGTAATAACTATGTCCTACAAATTCTAATTTAGCTATAATAGCTGTGTTTTATTTTGCTCGTGATATAGATCAATGCATTTATTTGCAAAACAATAACAAAACAAAATCTTGCTTTTGTTGTAAAGCTAATAAAAACATTGATCTGATCTAGATCACGAGTAAAATAAAACACAGCTAATAATTAATGCTCAGGTTAAATAAATTGAATATTTTATATGCATTAATATGATATTATTATGAAAAAATGAAAGACTGCTCACTTAATAATTTTGTCATTGACTTTTTATTAAAAAAAAATGCGATTTCATTGCTAGAATCCATCGGCGGCTGGCGCTACAGACATAGTAACATAAATTCACAGGTCAGTTTTAAGACGTTATCAATGAAAAACAAAAGGATTAATTCTGGTTAATCCAATAATGTGCCACTTAATTGTATCCTGATACAACTTCGGAATGTTTTAAATTATTTTACGCAAGTCCATTCATGTAAAAACAAATAAAATGCACGACTGGGTCGCACGTACTAGCAGCATCACCATAATAAATTAAATCAAAAAAATTAGAGCCGTTTTCTCTCTAAAGGAGATATTACAAAAAAAAAATCACCATTTCGCAAATTAAAAAAATCTCCCGCTCCAATTTTAAAGAAAATTCGTCCACTCGTTTAGTCTTCAGCTTCTTGTTTAGAAGAACTCACGAAGGGACGCACTGACACGATCCGACCGCAATCTCCTCACAGACCGACAAAAGTCATGACGAAAAATTTTCATTCACTGTCACTTCCACTTTCTTTTTGTATTTTTTCACAAAAAGAATTTTTTTTCACATTTTCCTTTTTTTTTTTTCAAAAATCAAAAGAAAATTTTAACTGAAACCGATCCGATCCGCACACGCCGAAAGACAATGACGAATGAATTGCACGTACCAATGACCATGCCCAAGATCCTGTCTGAACTTGTATTATTAGGACTTAACTAGTATTTATAGTTCAAATAGCCTCAACCTAGATTTAAGAGTACAAATTGAGAGGTTAAACATTTTCGACACATGAAGAATATTTATGACTTCAAAAGTGTTTGGTGTCTTAGTAGTCTGGACCTAGCTTAAATAGTGTTAATAGTTTCTATCAAGCTTAAAAAGCCTTACAAGTACATAGTAGGGTCCTAAATTTTGGACACAAATAGAATATTTAGGATTAAGCTAGTGTTTTCAGTTTTAAAAGTCGTTATTTATCAGTTCTGCAAGTTTCTCAGGAGATACTAAGCTTGATAAGTAGAAAAAGTTCATATTTAGGTTCATTTTAAAATGAAAAGTACTTGAATAGAATCTATTTAGTATTCTGAATACTAAATTCGTACATAAAGTTCGACTCGGGAAAGACCAGTCATTGTTGCGGTAAATTTTACCGTAACAAATCCCACCCTTTCCTCCTTGGAAATGAGCTTAATTTTGAGAAAAATTAAGCCATTTCCTGCGGATGAAATTGGAGAACAACACGACAAATGAAAGGAATTCATCAGGCCAAATATGGCAGTCTTCTCAACCAAACTAAGAATTTAAGTATATAAAAAAAGTAAAATTATAACATACGAAGCAATCAAAAAAAATTTAAAAAGAAAATGACAAAAAAAATATCGTTACTCTACTTTGAAAAGGGGCTTAGACTTAATCATTTTCAGATAGTGAAGTAAAAGGTTTCAGATCTTTTGTGTACCAAAAGCCACGATCTTTTCCAGTGTCATCTTCGAGAACATAGGTCCAAGGAGAGTTTTTTCATTATTCTAAAAGGGCCCACAAATTTTGGTGCCAACTTTGCTGCATAATAATTGGCAGCGTCCGAAAGAACAAAGTTCCTGCGCCATACAATATCGTTTGGAAGATATTCAGCCCTATTCTGCTGTTCCCGTGAATCTCAGATCCGATTCACACATTCGGTTCACTTTAACTCTACCTTGCCATCCTGCTATCCATCGGGTAAACTGCATTATCATCCCTCAATTTGACGTCCAGGTGAACGTCAAATTAAAAAAAAAATGGCGACGAAGTAAATTGAAAGGAAAAAAAAATTTTTTGTTTGTGTTTATTTGCATAGAAAAAATAAAAGCAGCCGATTAAATTTTAAGAAATAATTAAAAATTTATGAAAAGTGGCATTTTGCTTAATTTCAACGATGGTGCATTTATTTTTACAAACAAAAGTGACAGATCCGCAACATTTTTTATGCGGATTGCAAATGTATGGAGCAAGTTCATTCACGTGATTAGTGGAATACTGAACAACATTACCGATATTACCGAAGTGAGTTTGGATTCCCCCCGATGAATAGCAGAATGGTAATTGGTGAATATTTAGCGATTTTTCCCTCCGATGGATAGCAGAATAGGGCTGTATATGCTTCTGCTGATTTCTTTGATGCTGCTCGAATTTTAACAGCGATATCGGCCCTTAGTTTTCTAAACTTTTCCCCTGTGTCCCCTACTGATTTTTCACTACTATCCCTATCCAAAACTCCATCACTAATTCTTATTTCATCCCTCCCACTTGTACACATATCCCTTCCAAAATTAGCATAATACGGTGTAACTCCTAAAACTTCATGCTGCGATGTGCGGATGGCACAAGCAACTTTCGCAAGTTGAGAATCCCAAATTCGATGATTTTCCGAAACATAAGCCCTCAATGTTGTTTTTATAATCTGATTGATCCTCTCCGCAGGATTTTCCTGAGGATGATAATGCGATGTAAATCTTATCTTCGACGAATATCCCTCACAGAGTGCCCTAAGTTCCCTACTCTTAAATTGTGGTCCATTGTCGCAAATGACAACTTTTGGAACTCCAAACAAAAGAAAAACCCCATCTTCTAACTCCTTGCACACAGCCTTTGCCGTGGCAGACCTTAAAGGAAACAATAACGGAAATTTGGTTAAATAATCTACTACTGTTAGAATGTACATAAAACCTTTATTTGATTTGGGCAGAGGGCCCACTAAGTCGACACTAATCATCTCCCACGGAGCGGATGCTCCTACTCTCTCCATCATAAGACCGGCTGGCTTGTCTTTAATAGGTTTCACTTGTTGACATTATACTACATTTCCTAACATATTTTGTTATGTCTGACCTCATCTTAGGCCAGTAATATTTTGCTGCTACTCTCGCGAACGTTTTTCTTACCCCCATATAAGCAGCTAATGGACTATAGTGACATTCTTTTAAAATATTAATCCTATCCTTTTTCCCCACAACTAACTTCCACTCATCATTGTTTTCATGAACGACTACATGAGTTGATTTAACAAACTTATATAGTCGGCCATTCTCCACCCTCCAAGCTGGATAACCTAACGGATTCGATTCGACGGATTCGATCATTCTCTTCACCCACGGGTCTATATCCTCTTCTGCGATCCCAGCCACTGCTGGAACTCCGCGAGATAACATGTCTCGAACGACATGATCTTTCCCTTTACGATGAATGATTTTAAAATCAAACTGCTGAAGCCTAACTGCCCAGCGAGCGGGACTTCTCTGCGGATCCTTTAGATTACTAAGCCAAACTAATGAGTAGTGATCGGTTATGACAGTAAATCGAACACCTTCGATATACGGCCTTAACTTCTCAATTGCCCACAAAACTCCCAAGCACTCCTTCTCTGTAGTGGAGTAGTTCCTTTCGTTTCTGTTTAAAGACCTACTTAAATAACATATTACTTTTTCTCCTTCCTCAAAAGTCTGTGTGAGTACGGCCCCAATACCGTCGTCGGACGCGTCGGTTTGGACAACAAATGGAAGATTAAAATCCGGGCATGTCAAAATGGGAGCAGTAATTAAGCACTCTTTGGCTTTCCTAAAACTATCTTCGCATTCTTGTGTCCATGAAAACTTTTTGTTCTTTTTCAGCAAATCTGTTAAGGGCCTGACAAGTGTTGCAAAATTTGGTACGAAACTTCTGTACCTACAAAACTTCTAACCTCTTTTGAATTTTTAGGTGCAGGTATCCTAATCATACTATCCACTTTTTCCGGATCAACATGTAACCCGTTACGATCAACTACATATCCCAAAAATTTTAAAGACGGTCTGCAAAAGTTGCATTTCTCCCTACCTACTTTAAGCCCTGCCTCCCGTAATCTCCTAAAAACTTCGTTAAGAATTTCGAGATGCTTCTCGAATGTATCCGTAACAATAATAATATCGTCCAGATACACAAAAACGTATGGCTCTAACTCAGCTCCCAACACACTATCTATAAATCGTTGCCACGTTGCTGGTGCATTGTGCAACCCGAATGGCATTCTTTTAAAATGGAATAATCCCCTCCCCGGTACTGTAAAGACCGTAAACTTTCGAGATTCCTGCGACATCGGAATCTGCCAATAAGCCGACTTGATATCAAGCGACATTAAAAATTTCGCGTTCCTAAGCTTGTCTAAAATTGCTGAAATAATCGGAAGTGGATATGCATCACGCTCAGTGACCAAATAAAGTTTCCTATAGTCGACGTAAAACCTATAAGTTCCATCTTTCTTCTTAATTAAAACTATTGGGGAAGCCCATGGACTGTTTGATTTCTCAATTACACCCTCTTCCAACATTTCCTTCAACGCCTTGTCTATATGTACCTGGAATGCAGGTGAAACGGGATAGTACCTCTGCTTTATAGGTTCGGCCGACGCACAGTGTGGTAATTCACCAATCTGACTGGACAAAATAGAAAAAAAAAGTTTAGCCACATGATTTTAAATCATGAGTTGAGCTTCTCAATACAATGGGAAACTGTAATTCATGTTTTGTTTTTTTGTTTTCATCTTGGATTAGCGTAAGCTAAGCTTGAAAGTTGGTTCTTGTCAACAGTTGGATGGAGATAATACAAAGTATTCTATTTTACGCTTGAGTTTGGTTGCCGATTAAAAACGCCGTGGTACTTTTTTTGTTGTAATTGTTTTTTTTTTTACTGTCAATCTACATTTGGAGGTAAAGTATTATAATTTTTATTTATTAATTACCATTTCAACTATTTAAAAAAAAAATAAATTCTGTAAGAAGGCTAGGAAGTGCAAAAAAAAATATCTTTGTTTTTCAAATAGAGGTAAAGTTTATTTTTCCGCATTTTTCCGGTCTGAAATTAATTAATTAATGTTTTGTGGAGTGTTGTCATTAAGATTAGTTAGTTACATGTCTCGCGTTTTCTCGACCGCAATACAACTTTTCAAAATGAAGTCAAGATTTTCAAAAAAACAAATTTTCGAAAAATTTGTCAAAACTGCCAAATAAGATCGAAAAGACAGTTTTTTTGAACTTTTAATGAGCAGGTATCATCTTTGGAACATTTTTGACGATAAACAAAAATTAAAAACATATATAAAAGTTTTGTGCTTCAAGTTAAGCGAACACGAATTTCATTTTACTTGACCAATATTATGTGGTAACTAAACAAACAAATACAGTAGATAGTGAAACAAAAGTAGAAAAGAATTTTTAAAAATTAAAAAACGGGAAAAATATAACAAACGGAAGGTTAAAAGTCTCCTAAGTGCACCTATCCATAAGGAAATAGTTAAAATCAGTAGAATCGCTCTCCGCAAAAATGAAAAAGCATATTCCAATAAAACCGATAAGGATTTATCGAAATTTTCTTTGAGTGAAGGATCAAAATGTATAAAAGATTAAGTTCTGATCATATGGAACCACTAAACAACTGGAATTTTCAACTTATGAGGCATTATCATTGATGAATGATGCTTTTCTGTCGGAACATCTTAAACAAGTTCAATGCAAAAAGCAAGCAAGTGTAAAAGGCCAGAAATAGGGTCACGAAGAAATTCAGAGAATTATTAGCTTGAAAAACATCGAAAATATAAACACAGCTGTTTTTAATAGGCCCTTATGTTTCAAGTTTGCATTGCACAAAAAGGAGTTACTTTTTTAAATTATCTGCAGATATTTTTAAAGGTGATGCCATTTTGTATGATTGTGAAACATTTAATTAAAATCATTGCTAAAATTTTAATTTAAAGCATGATATTGAGAAAATAAAACATGTATGTCACCTGTCAAAAACGTGTGTAAAAGTTCTATTTCTTAATACAAACTAATTATTCTGCCTCTCTTTTTTCGTGAATAGCAATAGAGTTTTTATTTATTGAGATTTTTCAAGCGTTTTTTAAAATAATTAAGTATGTAAAATCATAGAATATGTTTATGGAAACATAAGTTCAAATACTATAAAAATGCGTTTTCTTCATCACTATTTTGACCCACTTTTTGCAGAAATTATAGATTTCTTTTTCAAAAATCTTTCTTTTTATAGAATTTTATCTATTCACATTCATTTGTTTAAAACTGTTTAGAAAAAAAGTCGATTTAACGCGAGTTATTAATTTTGTCCAGCTAGATTCGTGATTGGCCACACTGTGCGACGTCCTAATAATGTGCTCTACCATTGTTGTCACCCCCAGCCCTTCTGGCATATCTCTGAACAAATGCTCAATTAAACCGTTTAGTTTACCCCTCTGATCCTCGTCTAACTCAGCCTCCTCTGTGATAGACGTAGTTTCTATCGAAGCCACCATATCCTGACTCGAAAAACTCCACATACGTGAACGAAGATCCGGAACTATTCCCGACAGTGCCCAAAAATCTGCACCAAGTATCATCGCATGCGGTAGGGTAGGTATCACCAAACACTCCATTAAAACTGACTTGCCCTCGACAACAATTGGTAGATTTATAACCCCCAAAACTCCTACTCCTACACCATCTGCTAACTGAACCTGCCTAGTATTTGATTTATCTAATTTTAGATCTAAATCTTTAAAAACCCTCCAAGCGTCCCTACAAATTATCGTTCGCGATGCCCCGGAATCTAATAATCCCAAAAACCTAATCCCATAAATATTTACCCCTAAATATGGACGTCTATCGTCCCCACTACTATCCAATGTGAAACCCAATTTTACATTTTCTGCCAGCTGGTCGTCAGCAGGCGACCTAACTAATTCCGACGACGGTGCTCTTGTCCTGCTGGCCCAAGAGACCGTTGACCGTTTCCCGAGCAACGCCTACAGTTACTCCGGGTTACACCAATAGCCCCACATCCAAAACAACGCCTAGGAGCGGAACAGGTATCTGAAAAATGTCCTTCCCTATTGCAGTTAAAGCAGCGAAAGCCTGGTACGAAAGCCTTCTACCCAACGCAACAAGTTCGCTGACTGACTTAATATCAGCCAACCCCAATTGCGTTTGGTAAATGGGAGCTATATTCTTCATGAGAATAGTCAACTTCCTATTCTCACTCAGTGGCTCAGAGAATCTTTTAAAAAGAGTCTGCATGAGAGCGATGTACATCCCCATCGTCTCATCTCTACCCTGGGTACGCCGCCTGACCTCGTCCAACAAGAGGTCGTCATAGTTGGAGGGCAAAAACTCCAACTTTAATTCCCTAACCAATTCTTTCCATGTTGTAATCGTATCCCTAACCGACCTAAACCAAAGAAGACCCTTCCCAGTAAATAAATCCACCGCTGACCTGAAAACCCTAGCCTCCGAAACTCCGCGCGATTCCCTAAGTTCTTCAACCCTTTCAATAAAAGAATTCACTGATGAGCCAGACTGCTCACCAGAGAATTTCACATTCCACTTTTCAATACGCTCAGAATTCCGGTCACAGGGCTCACCCTGTATTTGAAATTCTGAGCTCGCACGTTGGCCGACCTGTGCAGCTGGTAACGCACCCACGACTGCTGTCGACTGTTGATTGTTGTTGTTGTTGTTATTATTATTGTTTGTATTTGAAACCCCACTATTTTTACTAGAACCTTTAGGTGGCTCCTCGGCCCCTTCAACCAACGTTGCCATTAACAGAAGAAGCTCCCCCCTTATATCGGCCACATCATTCACCTCCTCAGAGGATTCTGCCTTTGCCCTAGTAATCCTACCTAACGACCATTCAATTTTGGTTTGAATCTTCAAATATTCTAACGATTTCGGATCTTTCGGAGGAATTTTTAACAAATCCTTAATTTCAACTATTTTGGCTTGAACTGCCTTAAAATCCTCGCCAAAAGAAAAAGGGTAGTGAGGATATTCCGATGGAATGGAACCCGCGCGCTCAAGAATCCTTGAAGACCTTAACGTGGTCCTCATGCTGTCGACGGTGCTCTCTTTCAGTCCACGAGCCTTCAACTCATACGAGAGTTCCTCTTTATTTAATTTATTAATATCCAAGTAAAACTAATTTAATTTAATTGACCTTATAAAAAACCGAAATAATAAAAAAAAATTATGTTAATATTAAAAAAAAAACCGAAAGTTAAAAATAATTTAATTTAAAATTAAAAAAAAATAATTAAACAACCCGAAAATAATTTAATTTAATTAAAAAAAATATAAAAAAGTGTATCCAACTAGACGCACCACAGTGTAAATCTCAATTGAAAATCTTATTTAAATTTAAAAACAAATATAAAAAAAATTATTTATTAAAAAAAAATCTATTAATTTAAAAAAAAATATATGGATCTAATTTTAGTCACCAGACTGTAAATAAACTTCTCTTTTAATTAAAATTTAATTAGGTACAAGTAAAAACAAACCAAAAATAAATCCAAATAAAACTTCTATTGAAATAATAATAAAAAAATTTAAATAAAAGTGGTTCTAATTTTTAGCACTGGAGTGTAAGTAAACTTCTATTGTGGTTTGAATTAAATATTCACTTCAAAACAAAAAAAAAATAAAGAACAAAAAATTAAATTAACTTGCCCAAAAAAAAAATAATTAAAAATGAGGTCTAGTTTTAAGCACCGGAGTGTAAATAAATTTATCAAACGATTTGTATTGCGTACTTAATTCGTACCCAAAATATAAACAAAAATCAAATAAAATTCCCTACAAAAAAAAATAATTAAAAAAAATTGACCAAATGTTCGCACCTGACTGTAAATGCAACACGAAATTAATTCCAAATATCGATTCAAGGCCGACAATGTAAACAACTGATTCTTATCAGTTGTAAGCAAGAAAAAAAAAACAATTTGATCTTATAATGACTTCTGATCATTAACAAGTAAAAAAAAATTGAAGGCGAAATGCTACGTAATTTAAACGACACGAAGTATGCAATATGTTAGACAGGGACAAATGTATCCTATCAATATGTAAAGTACCGATGTGAATATTAGAAAAGGTATGTGAATATTGGTATGTAAAAACACAAGAAATAATAAAAAAAACAATCAAAACACCGTAATGGATTATAAAAAAAAATTAAATTGAATTTTGGTGTAATTTGTATAAAAAATGAATATGTAGGTAAAATGATTTTATTTAAATTTTCAGAATAAAAATTTTCAGAATAAAAAAAAAGAAAAAGAAAAAAAAACTTACATGGACTCCCGGTGTGTGTTATACCTTTTGTTTCGATAAACCAAATTTTCTGCTCACAATTTTATCAAATTTGATATCCAATCAAATAAAACGAAGAAAAAAGAAACACCACTCAATTTATTTTGAATTCAGTTTTCAAAGCTATATTGCACTGGGGAAAAAGAGAAAAACAAAATATAATTAAAAAAACAAGATGAAAGGGTTATTTTTTTTAAATTTTCCTAAAACAAATTATATGCTATATATTTTTTTTTTTTTTTTAATTTTCCACAATTAACAATGAAATTTATTACAACTTCCAAAATTCAAATGCCCCACGTTGGGCGCCAATTTGTTACACTTTTTCCCGACGATATTATTTAAAAAAAATAATTAGGTAGATTTTATAACGCGAGGGACAACTATGATGACGATGAGCTGAATTTGTTCAGCGAATTCAAAGAAACAAAAAAAAGTGTAACACACACAGCAAATTTATATGCTGCCACCACGGCTAAATCAGCAAGGGATGGGTTCAGCGAATATTATGATTTGATGATTATAATTTAATGAGCGAATTAAAATAAAAAAAAAGGTAATAATAAAATTTTTGAATTCCAACTTACTTTCACCAGGAGCGTCGCAAGCTGAAATTTAAAAATGAAAAGGGCGCCAGCAATTTTTTTTGGAAAGGAAATTACAAACCTTTTGGAGCGAAAAACGACGATTTAAAATTAAAAATAAAAAAAAGAACGAATTTACTTTCTCTTGAAAGCTTTTATTTGTTTGGGAAACCTTGCAATTAAGTAGGGCAAAAACCCAAAATCTTTTCAACCAATTCAACAAAGAGTTTTAACTTATTAAAATGGAACGCTAAGTTCAGTTTTTCGAACTGTTAAAAATTGAAACTAACTGGGTCGTGTGTCCCGCAATTTCGGGAAAATAAACCGAAACAAAAGCCAACGGATTTTTATGAAAAGGTTATCAAAATTCACCAACAATAAAACGAGTTATAATACCAAATATATATTCAAATTCTACTTATCTTTTTTTTTTCCTGGATTGCCAACGATCCTATGTAACTTTTCAACCCCAATTTCACCCTTGACCACTCTGCCAATTTTCCTCCCAATTTTTCTCTTTCAAAAATATTAATTTTAACACACACTAAAATTTTTATTTTCGAAAACTATTTAACAAAACTATACTGCCGAAATTAAATTCTTTACCACTTTAAAATTTTTCTAACTATTATCTTTTTTTACAATTTTCCAATTTACAATCTTTATTCTGGGCTTGCCAGTTTAAAAGTGAACGCCAGAAATTTTTCTTCCTGCACGATCCTTTTTCGCTCTCATACCCCCAGTGCTTTCGGCCAATCTGGAGCAGCCGATTCCGATCACGTCATTCAGCAACTCTCAGCTCATTGGCTGCAGAGCGCCCATGTCGGAATCAAATGGTCCTACCTACTCGCACTCTCGTTCTCCCATGGTTTTGCGTAATCATCATGGAATTCGCCGGCAGCTGAATCGTTTCCAGTGGCGGAAATTCCATGAACGCATTCAGCCATTCATAGCCAGAACAGAACAGAACAGAACAGAACAGAACAGAACAGAACAGAACAGAACAGAACAGAACAGAACAGAACAGAACAGAACAGAACAGAACAGAACAGAACAGAACAGAACAGAACAGAACAGAACAGAACAGAACAGAACAGAACAGAACAGAACAGAACAGAACAGAACAGAACAGAACAGAACAGAACAGAACAGAACAGAACAGAACAGAACAGAACAGAACAGAACAGAACAGAACAGAACAGAACAGAACAGAACAGAACAGAACAGAACAGAACAGAACAGAACAGAACAGAACAGAACAGAACAGAACAGAACAGAACAGAACAGAACAGAACAGAACAGAACAGAACAGAACAGAACAGAACAGAACAGAACAGAACAGAACAGAACAGAACAGAACAGAACAGAACAGAACAGAACAGAACAGAACAGAACAGAACAGAACAGAACAGAACAGAACAGAACAGAACAGAACAGAACAGAACAGAACAGAACAGAACAGAACAGAACAGAACAGAACAGAACAGAACAGAACAGAACAGAACAGAACAGAACAGAACAGAACAGAACAGAACAGAACAGAACAGAACAGAACAGAACAGAACAGAACAGAACAGAACAGAACAGAACAGAACAGAACAGAACAGAACAGAACAGAACAGAACAGAACAGAACAGAACAGAACAGAACAGAACAGAACAGAACAGAACAGAACAGAACAGAACAGAACAGAACAGAACAGAACAGAACAGAACAGAACAGAACAGAACAGAACAGAACAGAACAGAACAGAACAGAACAGAACAGAACAGAACAGAACAGAACAGAACAGAACAGAACAGAACAGACAGACAGACAGACAGACAGACAGACTAGTCGTGGTACCCCATATCACGTACCACCCGAAAAATTTGGGTTTCTGATAATTTGTAGGGGATGCGACATCTTTGTATTCTATAATCTTTGGTGGTATTCACCTCTACATTATTACCTATCAAATAAGTCATAGATGATTTTTGTACCTCCAATAATTTATTTTTAATTGCAAAATAACCTAAGTGCTAAGATAATCGCCTAAGATCATGAAAAAATATTTAATGCAACATTTTTCGACAACATTTGTTTTAGGCCGTGTGTGAATTGCGTTAAATAGTTAACACCGTGTAAAATTTTTGACCCTATTGAGGTGAATACAAAATTTTCAGCCGTTAAAAATTTATTGGGCTCTGGGACCTGGTTAAATTTGAGTTAAATTTTTTTTTGTAGATGGTTTTGTTTTGTTTTTTTTTTATTAAAAAAGAGTTTTATGGCAGAAAAGAGGAAGAGAAAAATATTAAGCAATAAGCTATACAGCTGAAATTTTTTTGTTCACCTCAAAATTTTACATGGTGTTAACTATTTAACGCAATTCACACACGGCCTTAATGCAAAATATTTTCAGTTGCAATAAAAACTTTATTTTCAATGCAAATATTCTTCAGTTGCAATATTTTTTTTAATGCAAAATGTTTTTGGTTGCAATAAATTTTTTTTAAATTTCAAATGCATTTTTTTTAATAGAAATCTTTCAATATCAATACATTACCTACCTCACTAAAGAAAATACCTAACAACAAACCAAGAATGATCATTTTTATCACTACCTACCACTTGTTTGAATTTCGTTTTCAACCAAAATAAAATGAACTACATTTTTTAAGGACGATTGTTCTCGCAAAGGAAAAAAAAATCCTTATTATGTGTGTAAACTGTAAACCTAGAAGCAATGCGCCTGTGCCTTGCGATTATTTAAAAAGAGAAACAAATATAGAAATAGAAAACCACCCTCGTTTTAAAAAAAAATATACCTAAATATCTAATAGTCCAGTGCATTTATGATGTTCATATATGGGCGACCCAGCAGTTTGTACCACTCCCAATTTTTTTTTGCTCATTTGATAGAGCATTGGCTGAATATCATTACCCTGATTTTTCGCACTCGCGAAATTCACCTTTCGGCCACCATCTTGGATTTTAGTTTTTGTTGTATATCTCGATTTCTATTTATCTTACATAAAAGTTATGTATATTGCCTACGTTTCTTGTATACAAAACTTTTATGTAGGATAAATAGAAATCGAGATATTCAACAAAAACTAAAATCCAAGATGGCGGCCGAAAGGTGAATTTCGCGAGTGCCAAAAATCATTGTAATGATTTTCAGCCAATGCTCTATCGAATGAGCAAAAAAAAATTGGGGGTGGTACAAACTGCTGGGTCAAATTATAAATGCACTGCACTATAACTACCATCGAAAAAAAAATTTAAAACCAAAAAAAAACTATCAACCTGCTTCTGCTTACACATACCTACCCATGTCAAGCACACCAGTCGCTTTTCTTCTTTTTTCATCAATCTTTAAAACTAGCCATCTGTTGCTAAAAAAATCTATACCAGCATGGCAAAACGATTCTTTTTGTTTTCATTTCATTTTCATTTGTTCCTATTCAACTTACACCTCAGTCCTTCGCACTTAAGAAATGTATTTAAAATTAACTCTCTCTTTCCCACTCATTAGAAGAACTTTTTGAAATGTTGCAAAGGATTTTTCGTTGTTATGATTTGGAGTGTACCGTCGACAAACTATACCAAGACTGGAAACATAAACAAAAAATACCAAGACTGGAACATTTCGTACGTCTTCCCCCCCAAAACCCCTTTGTGTTCAGTGTTGTCTGTGAATATATGTGAAAGCCACCACGTTGGTAAATGACGTTAACACGCACACATTTATAGATTCACGACATTCACCACTATCAGGGTTCGGACTTCAGTTTCAAAATTTCGAAGCAACTTTGAAAAAAAAGTGAAGTAGATCCAAAATTTCGGAAGCAGATCTCAAAATTAAACTTTCAGAACATTTATTTACAAAAATTTATTCTAAAAAAAATTATTTTCAACAAAATTATCTTTCTTATCTTTTTTTTATTATGTTCTCTTCCTAAAAAACCTCCCTCATCTAGTGGTTGCAACGGTACTGTGGGGTAAAACGGTTAGTTCAGCATAATCTAACAAATTTTTTATCAGGAATTCTTCAAAGTTAGTCAAAATTATTTTGATACACTTTATTTACCTATATCTTGAATTCGAATAATAAATTGACCTCCATTCAGCTTTTGATATTTCAGTGGAACTTTATTTCTTAATGCCTCAACTAGATTCAAAATTGAAGTTATATCCCTTTCTCTAATTTCTCTAAATTTATTGTTTGAAAAATATTTTTCAATCAAGAAATAGAAGTAGTTCTTGAAAAAGTGATGTAGGGAAATTGATTTTATTTTTTTTCCTAAAATCGAAGTAAATCTACTTCGATCGAAGTAAGGTCCGAGCCCTGCCACACATTCAACATGAACACAACACAACACATTTTCGCAGGAGCCTTCTAAAAATATGTTTTTTTTTTTTCGTCCCACCAACAAAAAATCTCTGAGCGCTCAATGTCATTTTGAAAGAGAGAAAAATAATTTTGTTAAACAAGTTCCTCATATGAATTCAATTTTTTTTTCAACTGCAACTTCACACAATTGCAACTTTTCTTTAAATATTATTGCGATACAAAATTATTTCAAAATAAGTTATTTCGTGAAGTGAGCTCAAAATAATAATATTTTCTTTAAATTTTCATTAAAATTTTCATGTTTTTAGCACTTTTATAACTACACACCACCAAAAAAAAACATCAAAACAATAACAAAAAAAATTAAAGAAAGAGAAAGAAAACTGAGAAATTGAATACAAAAAATTTTCGTCTCAAAAATCTCAGAAAAAAAAGTGAGCGCTCAGCTGAGATTTTTTGTCTTACCGAAAAAATCTCTGAGCGCTCAGAGATCTCACTTGGAGGGACACACCTATTGTTATATGTGAACTAGAAAATTTTTTGGTCTAAAAAAAAAATGTATATACTCTTTTTCACAAAAAACTTGCGCATTACAAATGGAAATGGAAAGATTAATTTCACAAATTGGCGCCCGGCGCACAGTGGGGCAGCCCCATATAGTGTGGTGATATAAAGGTTATTTTTTAAGCTAAAGCTATGGGAAAAAAGATCACGAGTTCTTAACTTAACAGTGAAATTGATAAGATGAGCATATTTGTTTTGTTAAAAGTCTTTGATTTGAAGTCGAGAGTTTAAGAGCAAAAATTCAGTTAAATAAGTAATAAAAAAGGTGTTCTTTTGTTTTTTTGTTTAAACTCAAAATTATTTGAGAAAAAATTTTTTTAAATTTCTTATATTTAAAAATTGAATGAGAAAATAATGAATTTTTTGAAACGCATCTTAAAGTTTTTTCTCAAAATCTTCTGTTTAGGCAAATATTTAGCAAGTCTAAAAATGGAGAAAGTATGATAAGTAATTACTCTATAAGTCCATATAAACACTTTTGCTAAATATTTGCCTAAAATATTTTTAATGAAATTTTTAACTTCAAAAAACGGTTTTTGTAAAAGAAAGTGCTTTTTTGTTTTTATTAAAATATATTACCAAATCATTCTTTTCTGACAATAATGCATTGATTACTTATAAACATTTTTTTTTCTTTTTAAAAGTTATTTTTTTTTTTATTTTATTATAAGAAGTTTCGTGAAACAGATTTGATATATAAAGTTAGTGCTTTTGTTTTTTACTTTTTTTTTATTAAAATATTTTTTAATTAAATTTATTATTAATTTTTTTCCAATTAAAATTGATGCGGCTATAAGGTTTTAAAAAAAAAGTCCTACCTTTCAAAGCAAATTAAAAAAAAAAAAACTTGAACACCAAATTTGACAATTTTTTTCAAAGTTTTGACTTTGAAATTTTATTTCACAACAAGTATTCGCAAAAACTTCTTAAATAAAAAAGCATTTGAAGAATGCAAAATAAGCTTTCAAAAAAGCTATTGCACAGTATTCTATGTCTTTTTCTTGATTTTATGTATTTTTTTTATTTAAGGTTAAATTTTCAGAAAATTGCCCCTCCCACCGGAACGAGGGGTGATACAGCCCCCTTCCCATACAATTTTTTTCTTATGTTAAACTGAAGAACTATTTCTTAAAATAAAGTTCACTTTTTAAACAAAAAAAAAAAAAAAAAAAATCAAAATTATAGGTTTTTCAAATGTATTTATATTTAAAGTTATATGTATTTCCAAAATAAATGTAAAATATTTGGTTTTATTATTTTACAATTGAAATTTTTGTCGTAAAAAAAAAATAATAACAAACAGTTAATCCTTGTGAAAGTTCTTTGCAGAAGAGTAAATTTTCATATGTCGCCGCTAAAGAAGTGTAAAGGCTTGGCCACAAGGAAGGATGCGGTAGCGGAACTGGTAATTGTATGAAAAAAATTCCAAACTGACACATCAACGTTCAGATGTGGAATTTTTTTCAAACAATTACCCGTACCGATACCGCAAATACCCTTCGGTGTGGCCAAGCCTTAAAGGCTTCACCACATCGGAAGGTATTTGGTAGCGGTACGGGTAGCGGTAACGATATTTTTGCATTAAAAAAAATTCCACATCTGAACGTTGATGTGTCAGTTTGGATTGGAAGTTTTTTCATATAAGTATCCGTACCGTCAAGCCGACTTTTCACGAGTCGATTTTAGCCGCACGATATGTCGGTCGACTAGGATTTTTCTATGGGGAATGTCACTTTATTCGCCTGCGACTTACGTTCACATGAGTCGAAAAGCTTCGCAGCACGGCAAAAATCGACTCGTGAAAAGTCCCCATTACCCGTACCGCTACCGCGTACCTTCTGGTGTGACCAAGTCTTAATTACGAAAAGATTATTTGAATCACCCTATGTGTAGTTACTACCTTGCTGAAAATTTTTTTGTTTTGATTTCATGTGATTAGAGCACCGTTAATCCCTTTCACATTCTTGTCAAAAAAGAAATTTTTACTCAAACACAAGAAGTTATAACTTCAAAAATTAATTCATAACTCGAAGAGAAGTGTACCTACCTACATTTTTCTTTTCCTTGTTGGTATCAACATCAACAGTACAGATACAAACACAAGAGGTGAGTCACTTTTTGAATTTATTATTAAAAACAATATGGTGATACACAACAGAGGTAATGAACCCACCTTCATTACAAAAATCAGAAAAGAAGTACTAGACGTGACACTTTCCACGAACTCTAACTCTATTGAGATAAGTAACTGGAATGTGTCAAGTAATGTTACATTCTCAGACCATAGAATGTTAACATTCCAAATAAGGCATGATGCTGTAAGCCCCAAACCCCTTAGAAATCCTAGGAAAACTAACTGGGAAGCCTATAATAGTAAAATTAAGGCCTCATCGTTGGGCCAATATGTTAGTCAACCTCTGTTAGACAGCTCAGCTATAGAAAAACTTGTAATTGAATTTACATCAGACATAATTAAAGCGTACGAAAGCTCTTGCCCCTTGCCCAAAGCTAAAAGAAAGCTCAACCCCGTATGGTGGTCAAACGAACTTTCCATTTTGAGGCTACATTCTAGGAGGCTTTACAATAGAGCTAAAAACAGTAACAATCCAGCCGATTGGGATCTCTTCAAAATCAGCAAAAACGCATATAAAAACCGAACTACCTATGCCAAAAGAGCAGCCTGGCGGCAATTCTGCACCGACATCGAGTCCACAAACGATGCAGCTAGGCTTAGAAAAGTTATGTCAAAGGTCTATTCCCCTCCGGGCTTCCTAAAATGCCCAGATGAAACCTGGACAGAATCTAGCTCTGAAACTATCGAATTACTTATGCGCACTCATTTCCCAGGCTGTGACAAGGTCACAACTCTTGATGAAAATGGTCCCAATATAATAAACAACAATATAGGTACCCAAATAGTAGACAATAGAAAAGTGGCATGGGCCATTGATTCTTTCTCAGCTTTCAAGTCTCCAGGGCCTGATGGAATAATTCCAATCATGTTACAAAGCTCTAAAGACTTGTTAGTCCCAATCCTTACGGACATTTTTAGAGGTTGTTTAAACACAACTTATGTTCCCTCTAGTTGGAGAGAAGTTAAAGTAATCTTCATTCCCAAAGCTGGTAAGCCTTCCCACACGGAACCTAAAGACTTCAGGCCGATTAGCCTATCTTCCTTTCTTTTAAAGACCTTAGAAAGACTAATTGAAACGCACATTCGGTTTAAAATCGACGACAATGTTCTCTCACAGGCCCAACATGCATATATGAAGGGCAAATCTGTTGAGACGGCATTACATGAAGTTGTGGGTACGATTGAACATTCAATCCACCACAAAGAATTCACTCTGGGAGCATTCCTGGACATTGAAGGGGCCTTCAACAATGTTGAAAATGCAGCCATACGGCAAGCCCTAGACACCAGCGGTGTCGATTCAAATCTGTCAAACTGGATTGATTCGATGCTTCAAACTAGACTTGTAAATGCAGAAATGGGTAGCAGCAAGCTGAAGGTAAGAACTTGTAGGGGAACTCCACAAGGAGGAGTCCTATCACCCCTACTCTGGCTCTTAGTTGTTAACCAGATCTTAACCAAGCTTAGCCAAAACGGTGTTAAAGTTGTGGCTTATGCCGACGACATTATCATCATGGCCTCGGGCAAATTTGTTCCGACCCTGCGAGATCTTCTTCAAACAGCCCTTAACAAGCTCAACAACTGGGCCTCAGGCTGCGGTCTCAATGTAAACCCACTTAAAACAGAACTAGTATTATTTACTAGGAAAAGAAATATCCCAAATATTAACCCTCCCACAATAAATGGGACTCCTCTCACCATTACTGGTAAAGCCAAATATCTTGGGTTGATAATTGATAGAAAACTTAATTGGAAAGAAAATATAAAGGAACGTGAAAAGAAAGCTTCTATTGCCTTTTACACCTGTAGTAGAATTTTTGGTAAAAAATGGGGGCTCGATCCCAAAACGATTCATTGGATGTATACAGCCATTATAAGGCCAATTCTGACGTATGCATGCCTGGTCTGGTGGCCAGCCCTAGATAAAACAGTCAACCTTAAAATTATGACCAAAATTCAAAGACTCGCGTGTATAGGTACCACTAGTGCCATGAGAACTACACCCACATCAGCCCTAGAAACATTCCTTTCACTTGCCCCGATCGACCTTTTTACAAAAGAATCGGCGGCCATAAGTGCCCTTCGTTTGAAGGAGGGCAAGAACTGGAAAGGGGGCCTCTTGGGTCATAAAACAATATTGAACTATGTTGCAAGTAACATTCAAACTGATTATAATCTTCCATTCAATGATTTCAACCCAGTAGCGCTGACAGACTTCCCTACAAGGGAACTCTGGGAGTCAAACAGGGTCATTATTACAGATCATGTCTCGGTTTTCACTGACGGGTCTAAAACAGACCTAGGCGTAGGGTCAGGCATCTTTTCAGATAACCCTCCCATAAACAAATCACTGAAACTCCCTGACTTCTGTAGTGTTTTTCAAGCCAACGACATCCCGAACCCAGATACCTTAGTGCTTTGGATATTCTGGATGAGCACATAATCCCAACCGACAACGAGGAAGTAGTTTACTTTTACGCCGATACGCAATCGGCCTACTACCGCGGCTAAATGCCATACCACCCAACCCACCATTATCAATACCACAACTGGACAACCGGGACGGAACACCCCGAGGATAACCTAGTCAGCAGACTTGTAAAATTAAGCCTATTCATGTACTATATTTATATATATTTTATCTTTTATCCATTGTATAAGGTTAGGCCCCATATGTGCCAACAAATTTTATATCAATCAATGTATCTTATTAGAAATAAGTTAAGCTTAAGTCAATTGTATATAGTATGTTCAATAAAACAAAATTGAAATTGAATTGAAGCGGAAGTTTTTGCAGTTTGCGAAGCAGCAAACATACTCTCCGCACTCAATTTAATGAACAAAAATATTGATATCTTTATAGACAGCCAGGCAGCAATTAAAGCCATTTCCTCTATTGTCACGAAGTCCAAACTAGTTGACCAGTGTCGTAAGGCACTAAGGTCCCTAAACATAACGAACATAGTTACCCTTCGATGGGTCCCAGGACATCGTGATATACAGGGGAATGAAAGGGCAGATGAATTGGCCAAAACAGGATCAACACTTGATCCGTGCCAAACCGCTTCATGGGTGCTTATGCCAATGGAACACGAAAAAAGCAGAATAAAGCAAAGCTTCTTGAACTCTGCAAACGATAGATGGTCAGCTCTTGAAACCTGTCGTGTTTCAAGAAATCTATGGCCGACCTTTCTAAGAACAAAACTGAAACCATACTTAAGCTAAGCAGGCCTCAGTTGTCCCTATTGATTAGTATCCTTACAGGTCACAACTCAATGGGAAACCACATGAGTAGAATGGGTATTGTCTCATCAGACTTATGTAGAGGGTGTCAAGACGAAGAGGCGGAGGAGGGCTCATACCACTTCCTTTGTGAATGCCCCAGCTTAGCAAAAAGTAGGAAAACAACTCTCGGAAATTACTTCTTCGATGAGTTAGATGACGTCTCGTCCTTGCCACTGAAAAACATAATGAAATTTATCCAAATTTCAGGATGGTTCAGGGAGGCCCACAACACTAACTCCAACCCGTAATTCCCTAAACCCTTCCCTTACCCATCCTCACTCCTGCCCACCCTAACCCTGGGGATCACAATGGATCCATCGAGATCCGAGTGGGATAACTCGACTTGTCGGATTATTACCCCGTTCAACCTAACCTAACCTATCAACATTTAAATACTATCTCGCTCTCTCCCATTCAATGCATTCCATCCATCTATAAAAATCAACCCTCTCTTTTCTGCTTCATAATGAAAGAATTTTAAAATGTTGATAAGCACAGAATTTTGTTCTACGGCCGTGTGTGAATTGCGTTAAATAGTTAACACCGTGTAAAATTTTTGACACTATTGAGGTGAACAAAAAAAATTCAGCTGTATGGCTTATTGTTTAATATTTTTATCTGCCTCTTTTCTGTCATAAAACATTTTTTACTATGGGAGGGTGGTCTATATCACCCCCCTTAGGAGGGAGGGGTAATTTTCTAAAAAAATATTAAAATAAAAAAAAAATGATTAAAACTAACGGCAACACTTACAGTTTTAAATGATACCATTTCCGAAAGACAGAATTGTACATTTAATTCTAATTTTTAAATCAATATATTTCAACCAACTGTTTTTGAAATAATCGATTTCAAAGTTAAAAATGGACAAAAAAAAATTTTTTAACTCATTAATTACTATTTTTTTCCAGACTGTGAATTTTAATAAAAAATTGATCCATGGAGAAAACTGCCTCAATTGATTCCTTATCGAATAGTGAAAATTATATGTTTCTATGCCTTCTAGGTTTTGAGAAAATTGAAAAATAGTTTTATCAGATTTGTTCTTTTTTCAAATTATTTTTAAAAACTTTTTTTTTATTTTTCAATTTTCTCAGGTTTCTTTGGTGGTTTACCTATTAAAAAAACTTACTTCCAAAATAATTTAAAATAAAATGCACGACTGGGGTCGCACGTACTTGCTCTTATGCTTAAAGTAACTCTAATGCTAAAGCTTTTTTTTTCAAGAATATTAGGAAAAATTTGATATTTTCAAGAAATTTCTTAGGTAGTGTAAAAAAATAAAATCTGTTTTTATAATTACCTAATTAAACACCGTTTTAAATGATGTTTAAAAAAAACCAAGTATGCCATTTTATTACTTGTATAATAAGGTATTTTTAGAAAAAAAATTCGAAAATCGTAGGAGCCGTTTTTTTAAAAAATAATTTTTTATACATATATACAAAATTTCTAACATTTTTCAACAAAATAATTGGTATGCCATTTTGAAGAAATAATTAATTTACAGATAAAAACTAAATTTCAAAATTTTTCATTAATCCGTTTTCAAAAAATTGATTTTCAAAAAAAAAATTTTGAAATATTTTTTAAAAATACAAAAATGCGTTTTTTGAAAATTTTCTAAAATTTGCAAAATATTGCCTTTACTTAAACACTTTTGTATAAAAATTTTTATTAAAATCGGGTTAATGTTGTACGAGATATTCAGAAACGAAAAAAACCGTTCTATGACAGGTACCGTTAATAACGGTACAAAAATTTTTTTTTTTTATTTTAAAAGTTGGCTCTTATGTGTAATACTACAAACAAAAATTTTAATCAAAATCGTTAGAGCCGTTTTTGAAAAAATTAACTTTTGTATTTCCGTTATATGGCAGGTACCGTTAGTTTTGGTCATAAAAAAAAATTTCAATTTCCCCTCTAGGGAATCACCGAAAACTGCTTACTACCAAGTTTGAACAAAATAACTTCACTTGTTTAGGCTGTAGCTCCAGATAGAGACAGACACACAGACAGACAGAATTGCCGGACCCACTTTTTTGGCATTCTCCATCATCGTAATGTCATGTAAAATTGTTATCTCAAGTTCGATTTTTTTTCCTAAACTTGCCCTATAGTACCTATATCGCAAGTAAAAAATGGTCAAGTGCTCAAAATAGATGCTAAATTTTAGCTAACATAAAAAATTATATCCAAAATCTTATATCAAATGCATTTTCGAGAGGATTTTGTTTCGGAGCTTAAATTAAGCTAAATTTTTGACAATACATTTTTTTAGAAAAAAGTATTCAGCTGTCAAACATTTACCTTGCTCTGGGACCCGGTTAAACTTTTATCTTCAGAGTAAAAATTGTTTGCAGAAGGATTGATGTATTTTTTTAATAAATAATCAAAAACTGAAAATAAAAAAAGAAAATTGGGAAAGTAATGCCGACTTTTCACGAGTCGATTTAAGCCGCACGATAGATTACAATAATAGCAGGATTTTGTTTTGTTATTGTTTCGCAAATAAATACAATGATCTGATCTGGATCACTAGAAAAATAAAACACAGCTTTAATTGATGATGAAAAAAATTTTAAGTGAATGTAAATGCAAAAATAAAATTCACAGGTCAACGCTTGTTTCTTTCAATCAACGTTGACCATACTATATTTTATTGTTGCAATCTTGTATTGCCTATATTTTACATTGCGATTGCAGTTGATTGTTTTTATCAAAATCGCAGGGACCGGTTTGGAGAAAATTACCTATATTTTTACAAAATTCTTACGTGGAAGGTACCTTAATTTATGGTTCAACTGTACTAAAAGTACGAATACAATTTTCTTCCACATTCGTGTTTTGGGTAGAACTCGCCTGGTGTGCTTCACTTAAAAAAAAAAACCGATGTTTCGATTACATCGATGTTTCCAAGAGTGATGTTTTCAGCATCATTATTTTATTGCGGAAACATCAAACCATAAATATTTTTTTCTATAAAAAAGTATCGAGTAAAAATAGTATAATTATAACTATGTTTAATAAGCATTTTAAGAAATGTGATCTCTGAAAGCAAAAGTTAGCATTAAAAAGAAAAAAAAAATGTACATATTAAAAAATACATAGGTATGTTTAGGATGAAATAAATTTCCTCCACACAGATTTGTTACAAAGAAAAGCGTATATCTTCTTAAACCTAAATATCAAATTAAGTTATTGCGATTAGTTATGATAAGGGCCCGGATTTGAATGCCCTAAAAAATACGAAATATGCGCCTAAAATATGCGCTTAAAATTACTAAATATGCCATCAAAAATCTAAAATATGCCTTAATAAATCCAAAATACGCTGCAAAATACTCAAAAAGTAAACAAAAAAAAATTTAAATAAAATAAAAAATAATTCAATCTTTTATTAATGAAAAGTTTTCACAGCAAATAGTAAATAAAATTAACATTAAATTCATGTAGGTTTAATAAAAAATATATCATTTATATAATATCTTAGTACATTAGTTTCGTAAATAGGTTTTGTTAGCATGAATCATGAAATATTTCCTGAAGTTTCCAAAACTTAACCAAAACTTAATCAAAACTTATAATCCAGTCAAATAAGGGTTTAACTGTTACACATGCCTCCAATAAAAATATCATTTAATAAACAAGTTCATTGCACTTTGCAACGAACTACATATTAATGTTACAAATATCAATTATTCCTAGAATTTTGCATTTTATTTTCCATTCACACAATTTATAATAATTATTCTAAGAAATATTTTATTTCAACATGTGAATGCAATCTTGCACATTGTTAATGCAAGCTTGCATATCACACGTTGAAAACCGAAGTATAACGAACAATAAAATTAAATACAAATGTTAGTCTTAAGATAGATTCCGAATTGAACAAATAAAAATTATTTTTTTAAATTTCAATTTTGATAAAATTATTACTTTTAACCTCGGAATGAATGTTAGTAGACATTTTTTTTGCTCAATATCTTCCTTTTGCCATTCTATAACATATCTCAAAAGTCTAGAAAAAAATATATATACCTACGAAATAATGGTTTTTTTTATGGAGGGGCAAATTTTAGGATATGCACTAAAGAAGATTCTTGTTCATCTTAGGAATAAGTGCTAATAGGCTAATTTTTTCATTTTAATCTTTGTTTGGATATTCTTTAACTACCCTCAAAAATCTAAAAAAATCTCATGTCCGCAAGTCCTACTTTTCTTGGTTTGAAGATAAGTTGCAGATTTAAAAAAATTGAAAAACTACACTTCAGATATTTGTGTCAGATCAACATGAATAAGGTGCATTACTTTTCAAGGATGGTCAGGTTGACTTGTTTGTGAGTTTTATTGGAATAAGTGTTAAAGAATACCTTTATATCATGTCGCTTATGTTGGTATACATATAAAAATTTAAACTTTTCTTATTAATTTTTTAAAATCTGCACCTTATTTTCAAACCAAGAAAATTAGGACTTGTGGACATGAGATGTTTTTAGATTTTTGAGGTAATTTTGAAAATCTCCATTTCGCGATTTGACCTTGAAATAGCGACAAGCGGACATGAGATTTTTCTAGACTTTTGAGATATGTTATAGAATGGCAAAAGGAAGATATTGAGCAAAAAAAATTTCTACTAACATTCATTCCGAGATTTACCCCTTTTTTCTCCTTATTTGACTGTATTATTAACCCTAGACAAAATCTCTAGCGTAGCTAGACATTTTGTCTAGGGTGGGCCCGATGATATCGTTCACCTGAAGCCATGCATTTTTTTTTTACTTTGCTCCCTACAATGGCAAATTATTCGCCCAGCTCTGTTGTTTTAAATAATTTAAAATTTGTCAAAATTAATGGTTGTGTAACTCAATTTTTTTGAAAAAAGGTGTTTTTTGATTAATGGTATCGTATTTTGTTAATATCATTCAATATAAAGAGGTATCAACTCCAATTACGCAATATATCTTTAATAGTTACTGTTTTTTGTTTTTATATTGTGTGGTGTTATGTATATGGAATTCCTTTTTTTAAAAGCTTGTTATCTCGAAATGCAATTGGATGGAGTTACAGCACTTTTATTTTGATGGACACACATGTTGAATTCATTCAAAATATATGACAGCGATTGGCTTTAAAAACTGCTTTATATTTTTACTTAAGGTGCTCTTGAAACCTAAACCGAAATGTAGGAAATTAAATTTTGGACATTGGGTTGAGTTAGGAAATTTGAATGTCTGGTTAGTAAAAAAATTATCTTTGGCTTAATTTACCTGTGTGAATTTAAATAAAGTTTTAACGTAGATATATTTTTTTTTTCTGCAAAACAAAAGAATTAATGATGTTTAATTAATTTATAAATATTAACATAAGCTTCACAGAGAAAAATATGACCCGCTAAAAACTAACAGATTGCCATATTGTTTTACCGTCCATACATTTCATAAGGAAATCTTATTAAAATCAACGATTAATAAGGTTTTTTTAAGGAGATTTCTTATTATTTCTTATTTTTTTTTGCAACTTAGCACTAGAACAAAAATCGCGATCAATATTTTCATGGCAGGTTGGTTCAGGTGGTAAGGTGGGCGACTAATGATTTGAAGTCTCCAGTTCGATTCCCAGCCTGGTTATCGTTTTTTTATTTTTTTTGCAGATTTTAAAACAATAAGGAAAACCCGATTGTTTTAATAAGGTTTCCTTCTTGGATGAAATCTATAGAGAAATCTTATTGTTTTTGTTCTATTTTATGTGGTCTATTTTTCTCTGTGTTCCAACACACATTGTCCTGTGAATTTTATTTTTGTGTTGCCATTCACTAACAATTCATCAATAAAATAAAATATGTATATTGAAAAATATTAATTTTCCCTAATACACACTCATAATGTTTCTTTCTTTATTTTCAGTTCTTGATTAGATATTGAAAAAAATACACAAAATATTCTGCAAAATATTTCACCTCTGAAGATAAAAATTAAAATTTAAGCAAGATAAATTTTTGACAACTGAAATTATCTTTTCACCTCAAAAGTGTCAAAAATATATTCTCGTCTAAATATTTTACCCGATTCACACACGGCCTAAATATCAAAATAAAGCCTTGTGCCAAAATTTTAAGTTGAAAAAGCTAATTATTGAATCCGGCCTTTGAGGGCCAGTTGTACAAATATTTAATCCATGGTTCAGCAACTTTTATCTTCTGAATTCGGTGGTAAATTTGACTTTTAGCACTGGTTCTAAGTCCATATAGGTTGAAAGAGCTAGATCCATTCTTTAAATAAAGTTGATCCACTGCTAATCCGCCGAAATCGGCGAGTTAAATTCCTGATCCGAAGCTGACCCACATTTGTACAACTGGCCCCGAGTCTGCTCATATAAACGAGGTATGTACTTACTTATACTATAGCAAACAACCTTATAATTCTCAGCAAGCGATATTATGAAAAAAAAACTGTTAGTGGGAGCTAATACCAGACTAAAGCCAGAACTATAATTGTCGGATGAACATGAAACGGACGGCAACAGCGCTCGCAACCGCACTCGACGGATGAAAACTTATCAAAAAGACAAAGAAAACAACAACAAAAACGTGAATTCGACATAAGCTTCCGACTGCTTCCTCCAATTATAGTTCTGGCTTAAAAGTTCCATAGTACTGTCAATTTTTCTAGAGTGGGCCATGGATTTTCTAGGGTGGGCCTGGCCCACCCAGGACCCCCCTTCCTACGCACATGGTTGGGATTTGGTCTTAATAAACTTTTATACATTTAAGATGACTTCTCCAAGTCCACAGACGTTAGTGGAGCATTTATTAAAGAGCTAATCTGATTTATAGAATATTGACTATCCAGGCACTCTTCATTTTCATTTAGGGATAACATGGTGGAGAAATTCTTCATTTTTATGTATCCTTCGTTTTTTTTTTTAAGAACATTTTATATTTTTTTTACAAATAAACTGACCCATTGAAGACTCTACTGCATTTATTTTCAAAATTGCTTCCTTCATTAAACTTACTTGTTTACTAAGCGAGTTCCAACCCTCTAGTTTTACTATAGTCGCACTGAGAAACCCATATAGTTTAAACTTATGAAAGTCAGCTGGAATTGTGTGTAGTGCTGCCAAGTTCTCAACAGTATTCTTTTCCAGATGAAGATAGAAATGTTTTGTCGGAGAAATTAGTTTAAGGTCCTTAAAATTTATTTTTCTTAAAATATGCTCGAAAAATATGCATTTATTGTGAAAATATGGTCACTGAGCCAGAATATGCATTTATACTATCTAACTATCTAAACTATCTAAAACTATCTGATTCATTTGTTTCTAAGGCTGTCCAAAAAAAAATATGCATTTGTATAAAAATCCGGGCCCTGGTATGATATAGTGTTCGTGGATCGGAATACATGTAATCATGTAATAGTTATTATATCATGGAAAATTATATAATTTTTCAGGTTTTAAAAGTTTTCATTAAAAAAATGTGTAAGTAATCAAAAGTTTTTTTTCATGGCCTCATTATATTTACAACTAAAAACGACTTCTTGCTAATATGCCCATGAATCATTTCCTAAAGCATAGTCATAACAATAAAGAAACCCTTGTTATGGTTTAAAAGCTCGTTTCCACCTTTTTGCCTTATGATTTTCTGTTTTTCATCTGAGGTTTTGGGGACTATTCACAAATAGTCCGGTCAAATTAGACATCCGAGGTTACATTAATTCCCAGCAAGTTGAAAATTGGTAGGATTGTTGGAAACACCATCATAAATTAAATCTAAAAAGTCCTCATCGATCCGAGGCCTGGAAAAAAATTTACGGGGGGCCAAAGGTAACAAAAACTGGTTTTTCACGATTTTCAGCAAAACGGTTAGTCTTATCAAAAAAATTTCAATCCAAGAATTGTAGACCCGATTATTATGTATAAAAAGTGTCATGTCACTTTTTTTCCTAAGACCCACCGTTTCTTAGGTATAACGATTCAAAAAGTTGAAGTTGAGTTGTAATCGTCATAATCAGGCCTATAACTGAAAAGTGCCTGAAATTTCATTATTTTTACTTGCGATATAGGTACTATAGGGCAAGTTTAGGATTCGTAAAAAAAATCGAACTCGAGATAACAATTTTACATGACATTACGATGATGGAGAATGCCAAAAAAGTGGGTCCGGCAATTCTGTCTGTCTGTCTGTCTGTCTGTCTCTATCTGGAGCTGCAGCCTAAACGAGTGAAGTGATTTTCTTCAAACTTGGTAGTTAGCAGTTTTTGGTGATTCCCTAGAGGGGAAATTGAAATTTTTTTTTATGACCAAAACTAACGGTACCTGCCATATAACGGAAATAGAAAAGTTAATTTTTTTCAAAAACGGCTCTAACGATTTTGATTAAAATTTTTGTGGGTAGTACAACACATAAGAGCCAACTTTTTAAATAAAAAAAATATTTTTTGTACTGTTATTAACGGTACCTGTCATAGAACGGTTTTTTTCGTTTCTGAATATCTCGTACAACATTAACCCGATTCAAATGAAAATTTTTATACAAAAGTGTGTAAGTAAAGATAATATTAAAATTTTAGAAAATTTTCAAAAAACGCATTTTTGGTTTTTTAAAAAATATTTCAAATTTTTTTTTTGAAAAATCAATTTTTTGAAAACGGATTAATGAAAAATTTTGAAATTTAGTTTTAATGTGTAAATTAATTATTTCTTCAAAATGGCATCCCAACTTTTTTTTTGAAAAATGTTAAAAAATTTTTATATTTAAAAAACTATTTTTTTAAAAAACGGCTCCTACAATTTTCGAAAATTTTTTTCTAAAAATACCTTTTTATACAAGAAATAAAATGGCATATTTGTTTTTTTTTTTAAGATAATTTAAAACGGAGTTTAATTAATTATAAAAACAGATTTAATTTTTTTATACTACTTATGAAATTTCTTCAAAATATCAAATTTTTAATTTCTTGAAAAAAAAAGCTTTAGCATTAGAGTTACTTTAAGCATAAGAACAAGTACGTGCGACCCCAGTCGTGCAATTTATTTTAGCTTGAATTTCGTTCTTCTATGGTTAAGAATATAAGTCTAAGATCCCGCCATAGGACGACCTACCCTCATCGTTATACCAGTTGAGAGTTATATTTTCTGAAAGCTAGTGTCTAAGGAAATAAATTGCACATGGGTTGCCTAGCGATATCCTGTCAAGACATAGGGTTGCCAGGCCTTAAAGTTTATTTTTGCGTATTTTTGAATACGTGACCCTGCTTATATGGCAACCCTAAGAGTTATAAAAAAAATATTATGTCATAGGAAATTTAATTTAAAAATTTTAATTTTCAGGATTTTTGAAAATTTGAGGTTTGAGTAGGGTAAACAAAGGTGAATTTAGAAAAAGGGCAAAAATCTATTATCTAAACAAAACGTGATAAAAATAAAATTGAAATTGGAATCGATGATATTATAAATATATGAAAGCCACACATATGTATAAATAAAATATGTAAAAAATCTAAAACTCGAGATATAGTCTTTTTAGAGGCATTACGCTCAAATTTGATATTTGAGAAATAATTCACCAAAAATCAGAGTAAAAGTTTTTTTAAATAATTTTTATTTGATAAGTTAGGAAAAATAAAATAATTTGACACGTATCTGTCAAATTTTTAATATTACTTACCGTTTTTGCGGAGGGATTTTTTTAAAAAGTACTTATTTTCGTATTTCAACATATTGAAGGAAAAAATCCCGTCATAGGACGACCTATCCACGTCGTTATACCAGTTGAGAGTTATATTTTCTAAAAGATAGTGACTACGGAAATAATTTGCACATGGGTTGCCTAGCGATATCCTGTCAAGGCATAGGGCTGCCACGCTTTAAAGTTCATTTTTTGAGTTTTTTCGAAAAATTATCGTCAAATTATTTTGTTTTTGCTCTCTAATAACATAAACATTATTTCAAATACCTTTCGTGCTGATTTTTGGTGAATTATTTCTCAAACATCGAATTTCACGGTTTTGACTTTTAAACGTCTAAATCTCGAGTAGCAGATTTTTTACATTTTTGGTTTGTATGTGTGACTTTTATAACTTCACAATATCTATCGATTCCAGTATAATCTTTTTTTATCACTCTTTGTTAAGGAAATAGCTTTTTCACCTTTTTTTAAATTTACCTCAGTTTTCCCTTCTTATATGTCAAATTTCTAAAAATTCTGAATATTAAAATTTTTAAATGTAATTTTCTCTGACATAATTTTTTTTACACCTCTAACACTTACCATATAAACAGGGTGGTGCGGTCGATTGCCCCTATAATAATGAATTAGGAAAGAGAAGGGAAACGGACAGAATCCCGAAATTAAAAATCCAGAAAGCCCAAAATCCAGAAAACCCTAAATTCCGAAAACCCAAAAACACAAAATCCCGAAAACCCACAATCCCAAAATCCCGAAAACCCAAAATCCAGAAATGCCAAAAATTGACAGCTTCTCCATTTCTCATAAAAACTACGTTTGTGTGTGAGAATAAAAAAATAGGTCTGTTCGTTGTTCCCCCCTCCAGGGCACTCTAAGTCATTTCAATTAACTGTCAAAAAAATCAGAGTTTCTCGGGTTTTCATTTTACATCGAACACCTCAAAGACTTAGTTTCATCAGCGAACATCGAACACAGAAGAAATAACTCTGTTTGAAAAAGGAGCTACAAAAAACGCTTGACAACGAATTCGGAGCGACCCAGAGTGCCCTAGAGCTCACAACGAACAAACCTTATACTTATAAAGGTATGTTGTTTTCGATTGGCCGTCCGAAAGCGCGTGGAATCATTAAGAAGCGTGCTGCAAGTTTTTTATTCTCCTAGTGAAAAAACAAAAACAAAATATTTGATTTTTCACCAATACAGATATTAAATTTTAGAATTGGGTGGAAGCGATTCAAAGTTTTTTATTGGATTTCAGAATGAGTGAATCATTGAGTGATTCCAATCGAAAACGACATTAATGTACCTAGTTGAAAAGTTTTTTGAAAAAATGTTGTTCAAATAAAACCAACTGTACCTAATCTTTAAATGTGTTTAAACAAAAAAGTCAGAGATAAGGGTAGTCTTGTCAATTGAGCCTAAATGACATGAATAATTAATTTTTTTTTCAGTTAACCTTTTTAAGTTATTACACTGCACATTTTTAATAAATGCATTAACAAGTATATGAGAGGTAAGACATAATCTGCTATTGCTTTTTTTCGTGATTTAAAAAAATTGTTTTTAGATGAATTTTTTTTTAGAGGTGCCACGTGCAATCTTGCCAAGGGGCGCCGGTAGTGCTTAAACCGGCACTGCATATGTATGTTATTGAATTTGATTTCGTATAATTATTGTACTCACTAAAAAATGTCTTGAAATATTATTTGGTTCAAATAAACAAGTATTAGTCGGACATAATATCGTGTGAACTACTAATGTGTTTGTAAAGTTCTTGTTTTATGAAATTAAATAATTGATAAAAGCCTTAACTACATTGACCAAAAAAGTGAAAAAGTTGGAAATTTACAAAAGTAAACATTTTTTATTTCTCTCTAGCGCTATTTGTTTGGAAAAAACAACAAAAATTGTTTTTTAAACCAAAGCATAAGCTTTCTGCATCATTTTTTTTAGTAAGTAAGTAAGTAAGTAAAGAATTCGTTTATTTACAATTTACAATATTTTGTTACAAAAGATATTTGAATTTATAAGCTTTGGCTTTGCCGTCAGCTCGACTAGCAACCTCAATAATAATTTAGTGTTTTAATTACACTGTGCAAGTCGAAATTCTTGACAGGCGCGCGAATAACTGTTTCGCCCTATTTCGGACCCGAGAAATCCATTGGCATCATTAGTTTTTCGATTTATCGGTACGACTTCGCACAAAATTTTTTATGAAAGTTTTTTCAATTATTTTGAGAGTTTCCCACTGTTTTTAGTCATTTTTCAACCAAAAACAATATTTATATTGCTAATAATTCTGCTCAAACGTTATTTGCTACCAGTAGAAAGAAATTATAAACAATTTTGAACAATTTATTTGAAAATTTAGTGATTTTTTTTGAAAAAATTTAAAAAAATCGAAATATTTTACATTGTTAATCGTTTTTTCGCTGTTTTTGTTCTCTTTTGCACAAATACATAGCATGTTTTCCATTAAAAATTAATTTAACTGTTAATTTAGCGTTGGTTAAACTTCGACAGTCTATCGATAGCATCGATAACAAAAAATATCGAGTATATCGATACTTCACAAAACTATCGATAGTTTCAATACTTCCAAATTATTTTACCACAAGGCTACTGATATTATCGATAGCTTTGAAATTAATTAAACACAATTTGAACTACAAGTTGAGTTTTCGTTTGACATTGGATAAAAACAACGAATTAACATAGTGTTTGGTAGATATCGATAGTTTCCATTATCGATTGTATCGATAGTTTTGAGAAAAAACTATCGATAATATCGGTAATCTTGTGGTAAAGTAATTTGGAAGTATTGAAACTATCGATAGTTTTGTGAAGTATCGATATACTCGATATTTTTTGGTTATCAATGCTATCGATACACTGTCGAAGTTTAACCAACACAAAATTAACAGTTAAATTAATTTTTAATGGAAAACATGCAATGTATTTGTGCAAAAGAGAACAAAAACAGCGAAAAAACGATTAACAATGTAAAAAATTTCAATTTTTTTAAATTTTTTCAAAAAATAACACTAAATTTTCAAATAAATTGTTCAAAATGTTTATAATGTCTTTCTACTGGTAGCAAATAACGTTTGAGCAGAATTATTAACAATATAAATATTGTTTTTGGATGAAAAATGACTAAAAAAAGCGGAAAATTCTCAAAATAATTGAAAATCTTTCAAACAAAATTTTGTTCGAAGTCGTACCGATAAATCGAAAAACTAATGACGCCAATCGATTTCTCGGGTCCGAAATAGGGCGAAACAGTTAATCGCGCACCTGTCTCAAAAAAATTTTTCAAAAAACTTGCACAGTGTTATTATACATTATTTAAAAAAAAAAAAACAGTTACAATTTGTATTTACATATATTAACTTAAATATCAAATAAGAGATTATGCATATTCCGACATTATTAGTTTTCTGAATTTTTCGATTTTCTTTAAGTGGTTGATAAGTTTTTTCCAGTCTGATCCATTTAGTAATTGAACTGTCTCTTGCATCGAAAGTGAACTTTTTCCAAAGTACGCGATTCTCTGGTGTTTCAAAATTGGACTTATGAAATGGAAACAGTCTTCTTTGGATTTATTGTTACATAGTGAGCAAAACTGGTCAAAACTACCATTATAAGGTTTACCATTTAAATTTAATAACTCGCATCTTGTTTTGAAAACTAAAGATATTTCCTTGGCGTCAAAAGAATCGCAGAAATTGTTGTTAGTACAAAGATTATATTGTAGTTGGCTGTATATGATTCTACTTTCAGATTTGATGGCTTCTTCTATAAAAGCATCACGAACGGAATCTTCTTTTTTTTTGGATAATACGATAAAGTTGATCCTTTTAACTGTTTATACTATTTATATTTTTTTGAAGATTTTCGCCGAATGAAGCACCCATATTCTGCCATTTACCAAACCACCAGTCTTTGTTTCTTATTTCATAGAGCAGCATCTTTTTGGTTAATCGATCTTCTTCAAATCCTAAGGCTTTAATTAAGTAATCAGCTTGCAACTTGAGTGTATAAGTGAACAACTTTGGTAAACCCGTTTCCAAATAAATCGCATAATTTGGCGTATTTATGTATGGGTAAAAAGAATACTTTTTTTATAAAATTCCTTTGGATTTTTTCCATATCTTCGTTCTCATCCATTCCCCAAACTTATGCCGCATAGCATAGTGTAGACTTTACAACAGAGTTAAAAATTTGATATTTTGAAGATAAACTTATTTTGTTATTTTTGAAAATCTTTCTCCAGGTCATGTTTATGAGACTTTGGGCTGCTTTCGATTTTTCACTGAGGTGTTTTTTGAAGTCCAATGTTGAATTAAGTTTGACTCCCAGATACTTGTATTCTTTTACCACTTCCAAACGTCTTCCATTCAACAAGTAATTGGTTGTGGTTTCCGATCGATTGGATCTGGAAAATACAACAACTTTTGACTTTTCGATACTTACTTCAAGTCCCCATTGTCTACAGTAAGCAGTCAGACGGTTTATCATCAGCTGTAAATTGGCTTCTGATTCTGATAGTATGACAAGATCATCAGCGTATAGTAGAACATTGATTTGAATTTCTGCTATTCGTATTCCTCCAGGAAGATGGTGAACTATGTCATTTATGAACAGTGAGAATAATAAAGCACTAAGCGGACATCCTTGTTTTACACCTGTGTCAGTTTTAAACCACTCCGAGAAAGATGATCTGTCCCAAACTTTTGCCTCTGTGTTTGTATACATATTTTGAATAACATGGAGAAATTTGGTCGAGACACCTAGTTGAGACAGTTTGTAAATCAATGCATTCCTATTAACAGAATCAAATGCAGCTTTGAAATCTACAAACAACGTATACACCTTCTTGTTCCTGGCCTGAAACGCTTTCACAATCGATGTTAGTGAAAAAATTTGATCAACCGTTGAATATTTCAAAATTGAGTTTCTTTGAAAGGCAAAGATTCTTATATTCAGTGTTTGATTGTATGTACCATTTTTTCAAATCCTCATTGTATGACTTACGCAATGCTTTTAACAATGCAAACGATTTATTTCTTGCTCTCATACATTCATTATCAAACTATTTTTTGTTGAATGTTTTAGAATTGTTGGAGTTTTTCTTGGTTGCAGAATTCCGTACGCATTCAATTATACCAAAGCATCAGTGGATTCAATGGTCTCTGGTAATCTTGAAAGTAAAACATTTAAATTCGATTGGTAAAATTCAGCATCTTCGTTACTCCAGTAGACGAGGTATAAGTTTCATGTTTATTCGTTCCAAATCGGGTTCAGTTCTCCAGTGCACTGCAATTGGCATATGATCGGAAAATGTTTCGCTTAAAACTTCAAATTTATTTATAAGGTCAACCCAATCGTTATTGACCATACAGTAATCAATAACTGAGTTTCCTTGTCCTCCCAAAAACGTATACTGACCCTCCTTTCTCCTTCTGAACAACCATTTAAAACAATAAAATCGTACATTTGCATAGTTTCGAGAAGATCAAGTCCATTTGTATTTGATACGGTGTCTTTTGATGTTCTAACGTCGATATTTATATGTGAATTGTTTATATTTCGTAAGGTAGTGACTTGGTTGTTACTAGTTCTGGCATTAAAATCTCCCAATAATAGTACGCTTTTGTTTGAGAAGAATGATAAACTATTGTTTAATTTTTCAAAATCTTCATTCCATTTGTTACAATTTAAGTAAAGTGGCATAATGAACATATCATTTCGATCTAAAAGTTTAACTACGGTAGTTCCTTGAACCTCCATAAAATCGTACAAATTAAGATAAGAAGTTTTAATTCTATACAGGGAACCTCCGCTTGCACGTCCTTTGGTATTAGATTTAGTTGCAGGAATCCAGAAAAGTTTGAAGCCATTAAAATATTTTGAGAATTTACTTGTATTTTCTAAGGTTATATAAGTTTCAGAAAGAAAGAAAATATCAAATGTCTTTACAAAGTTGAAAAAATCTACGAACATTAATTTATTACTGAGACCAGATACATTTTACTCTAATATTTTACAAAAATAATTATATAATGAGCTGACGGCGTTTAACTTTCAATTACTAATACTACTTTGTTCTTGATAAAGTGGTAGCACTGGTTGCCAAGAAGTTGATGTTGATGCTGATCTATTACAATCTTTCTGACGTCTGTTTGACATAAAAGTATTGTTTACATTTCCAAATCCATTTGACCATACATGTGTTGCAGTTCTTGTTCGCCATCATTATCATTAAATATAAGTTTATTATTATAATTTAAATAAAAAATTTTCTCATCAATAAGAAGAGTGTTGTTTTTAATATGTACCATAGCTTTTGGTCTATTTAGCTTCATTATTTTTCTATATTGCAAAAGGATTCTTCGTTTTAATTGCATTTGTTTAGATAGATCTCGCTGAATGTAAATACCTGTGTTCTTTAGGTTGGCAGAATTTCTCTGAGCCAGTGTTGAGTTTCATTTTTGTAAACTGTTGTTTTTACTTATTTGAATGGCATTTGACATTTCTGGTATATCTGAGTCGCCCAAAAGGAGACGAGTAATGCATCGCACTTTTTCTTCAGGATTTTCATTTTCAGATGGAATAGAAAGAATTATATTTTTGCCTTTAAGCTCACGGCTTTGGGTTTCAAGTTCTTGCTCTAACAAATTGCAACGAGCTTCAAATATTTGAACTTTCTCTGCCAAGTCATGATTTTGCTTTCTCAAGAAGGTTAACTCGGAGTTTAGCTTATCGAAATCTTCTTTGGAGGCTAGTTTTGCAGTTGCTGTTGCAAGTTCGGTATGCAGAGAATCTTCGATAATGTTTTTAATCTTTTGCAAGTCTGAGTCGGATATAGGCATTTCTGAGTTCGTTTTAAAGATTTTACAGGATCTATTGTTATTATCTGCGTATTGATGAGAAGAGCCGTCGGGTGAGGTTTGACAGCTTTTGCGTTTGTTGTCGCTCATGTGATTTGTATCGCAGGCTTAATGATATTTCTCTTTTTATGTTTTTAATCTGTTGTTACCTGTTAATCGGCAGCTTTTTATTAAAAACAAAAAAGGAGAATTCAGTTTAACTACAAACGTTTTCCAGTAAATATTTCAATCTTTAACTGATTAAAAAATAAAATTAATTTCAAGAGCAATAAAAAAACACAACCTTTCACTTTCACAGCAGCGTTGCCAGCATTATTTTTAGTTTATTTTTAGTATTGTGGTCGGAAAAACTGTCACAAAATGAGTTTGAAAACTTTCACTTTTTGAATTTTTGCAAAAAGTGGCCTCTTTTTTGCAACCTTACTGCGCTAGTTGAAAAAATACTTTTGCATAAAGTGGCTAATCTAGTTAAGGCTTAACTTAAACAAGCGGACTTTTTGAAAGGGGCACAAAAATAATTTTGGCTGCGGTAACCTTTTTGGCTAGCTTTTGGTTTTTTTTCTTGAACATGGTTTTATTCCTCAGTTCTACATCTGTATATTTCTCTTGCCTGTGGTACTACTCTCTCTCTCTCTGAATAAATTGATGTATTTATTTTCGCAAAAACATACATATACTGGATTTAAGCAAAGAGTAACAAAGTAACACAGCGGTGAAAAATCCCTTACCAAACAAACGTTGTAATGGACCAAAAATTTGATGTTTCCCTTACAAAAACTTCATCGACATTTCTTTAACGATACAAAATTGGTAGAGACTTTAATGGAGATTTTCACATAGGTAATAAAATAAAATCACTAAAATACACAAACAAACCATTTAGTGCTGCACATATTACACTTCTATTTGTTTGTTATATATCTTTTGATTTTCTAAACAAAATTTCGGGGGGAGGGGTTAAAGCCACTCCCTAAATACTGCTATGGTTACATGTAGATTTATTAATATGTAAAGGGATGCATAAATAGCTAAGCAACGTCAAATATGTTTATTCAATATCTACTGATACTCTGTCATTAACATCATCACTCAAAAAAGTGTTTAAGAGTTTATAGATAAAAAGAAAGATTATTAAGTGGTTAAAGTAGATTCAAGTTATGATTAATTCATTGAAATATTTGCTGAAACAAGATAAGGAGCAGGAACTATTACAAAGTTTTGTAAGAGTAGAACCCGAGAAAGAAAATATACCCAAAGGCAAACAGTATGTTTTTCAAGCAAAACTCAATTCTAGACACATTGGATTTACTGATGATGTAAAACTCGAAAGTAAAGTATCAAATACGAAAAAAGATTCTGAAATGAAACAAAAGCGAAAAACAAAGGCAATTTTTAATGATACATATACAGACAAAGATCGAGCAGCTGCTGTTAGCGCTGGATCTTATGATATCAAACAGAGTTTGCAACTAAAAAAACAACGAGATCAAAATGAAGTTTTGCAACTTACTGATGAAGCAGATGTCAGTTCCTTAATATCTCTTGGATTAAAAGAAATCAAAAATGCAAATGCTGCTAATGCAATTGTTTGCTTCTCTAAGGTCAATCAGTTTTTTTTCAATTTCAATCCTTATTTATTCGATATAACTCATGAAATGTGTTTGTGTTGTATACTTGTTCATAAAAATCAATTTGTTGGGATAATAAGATGTCGGCAGAACCCACCATATTGGAAAAGAGGTTGGTACCGTTTTTTCTAATAGCTCCATTTTTATTCATTTTAACCAAAATAACCAATGAAAGACTTATTTGCAATCAAATTATCTAAAAAATGATATATAAACGAATTCCGTGAGTTAATTCAATTCAATTCTGTAAAGTCAGCCAAAGGTTTGTCTCGCAAGGTAGGGGCAAAATGACATTTTTCCATATATCTCACAAACTTTTCGTTTATTCTTCAAGAATTAATTACACTGGTCAACAAAATTAAACTTTTTTTTGTTACAGAAACCAAGGTATACTTTTCTATAGATTTTTTGTTGTGCTGAGCTCGAATCCGAAGCCAAAAAAATTCTATCACATCACGTAGATAATCCCGTTAGAAAATCGAAAATGCCGCTTTTAACCATTTTTCGATGTTATTTCTCAGCGTTTGGTTATTTGTTATAAATAAATTTGTAACGGTTTCTAAAAGAACTAAATCTTGTCTTTCTAATTCTTAAGTTGAAATCAACGTGTTTGGTATATCTCATGTTTATTTGCTTTTAATAGCAAATCTCGAAAAGTTCTTTGCTAATCGCTTTCAAATTTTGACACAAGGTTTCATTTACATTCCTGTAAGTTCTTATATTGTTTTTAACAAAAAAAGTTATATTTTTCTCAATATTATTTAGTATAACTATCTGACACGATCACGCTTTGATGTATCTCACCGCGATTCACCACCTTCGCAAATGTAAAAACTTGCGAGATTCTAAATGGAACGTTGTGTCAAAATTTGAAAGCGATTGGCAAACAACTTTTCGAGATTTGCTATATTAAAAGCAAATAAACATGAGATATACCAAAAACGTTGATTTCAACTTAAGATTTAGAAAGACAAGATTTAGTTCTTTTAGAAACCGTTACAAATTTATTTATAACAAATAACCAAACGCTGAGAAATAACCTCGAAAACTGGTTAAAAGCGGCATTTTCGATTTTCTAACGGGATTATCTACGTGATGTGATAGAATTTTTTTGGCTTCGGATTCGAGCTCAGCACAACAAAAAACCTATAGAAAAGTATACCTTGGTTTCTGTAACAAAAAAAAGTTTAATTTTGTTGACCAGTGTAATTAATTCTTGAAGAATAAACGAAAAGTTTGTGAGATATTCGAAGATTTCTCGAAGAAGAAAAGAGATATTTAAGAGATTTAAACGGATTTAGAAAGACAAGATTTAGTTCTTTTAGAAACCGTTACAAATTTATTTAAAACAAATAACAAAAGCTAATAAATAATCTCGAAAAGTGGTAAAAAGCGGCATTTTCGATTTTCTAACGGCATTATCTCAAAAACGTAATGTGATTGAATTGTCCTGACTTCGGATTCGAGCTCAGCACCCAAAAAACCTATAGAAAAGTAGGTATATCGTGGTGTCTGTAACAAAAACCTTGTTGACCAGTGCTATATTACTTTTAACTATTGTATATATTAAATGAGTCTTAATCGTTATTGTTACCATCATGGTGTAACGTCGAAGTTAGACGGGGTTTTCAATAATTCAAATCAACAAAAGAAAATTAAACATTTAAACGATACCAAACTCTTCTCCAAGATGGCGACTGCTCCCGACATCCTAACATCCCAACAAATTGATTTTTATGATGAGGACATAGGTATACCCGAACACAAAGCGAGAATCGCTTTTCTAGACCAACTGAATCCAAAGAGGCAATGGCAAAAAGTGAAAACTATTTATTCGTTTCACTTATTCACAGAACAGGCCCCCAGGGGCCTTTTCATTTTAGTACTTTTTGGAACAAGGGAACATATTCATATATTCATATATATTTATTGGTATAGAGTATTAGACTTATATCGCAGACAATTATATACAGATATCGCATCCCATAGAAAAACATGTCATCAAAATTTTTTCCAGCCGACACGTTTCAGCCGACAAGAGCTTTTTAAATTGAAATCAAAAAGGAGAAGAGAATTTTTCAGCCGATAAAAAAACTTTTTTTTAATTTAAAAAGAGAACAATAAGAAAGGATCTCTTACGACCATGACCTTACTCACTCTCCCGCGAAAATAAAATAAAATGCACGACTGGGGCCGCACGTACTTGCTCTTGCAGTTCAAAGCACTTTTATGTTAGCTTACTTGTAGATTATAAGAGCTGCCTCTATATAATTTTTTAAGAAATTTGGTTGATGTAGGGGAAGAGCCGGCATGGAGGCCAAATGTTAGTTAAGAAAATTTTTTTTTTTTATTTGACTTGACTTTTTTGAGAAAAACTAAAAACGCAGTTTTACTGCAATTACTTTGAATATTAAGTATGCAAAATTTAATCAAAATCATAAGAGCCATTTTTGAGAAAATTGCAATAACTCCATAATGATGTACGGGAAGAGCCGACATCCGCGATTTAAAAAAATGTAAAGACCATATTTCCACTATCCGTATTTTTTGAGGAAAACTAAAAACGCAGTTATGTTAAAACTATGTATAGCATTACGTGTTTTAAATTTAATCAAAATCGTTAGAGCCGTTTTCGAGAAAATTGAAATACCTCGAAAAGTTTGTATGGGAGGTATACGTTCTAGGTGAGATATTAAAAAACAAAAAAAAAACCAACCTTGGAAATTATGAAAAAACTATCTGTACCAAATTTCACGAAAATCTGTCGAGCCGTTTAGGCTGCAGCTACTTGTACAGATGGACGCACGGACGCACGGACGCACAGACCGACGGACGTCATGACGAAACCCACTTTTTTGGACTTCTCGACTATCGTAATGTTAGTTTTGATTAAAACCTCGAAATTTTTTTTTGAGACGAAACCAATACTTGCCCTATAGAGCAAGTAAAAAAGGAGTGCAAGTGGGTAGATCATAAACAGGGCCGGTTTTAGAGGGGGGCAGCCTGGGCCTTTTACAAAAGTTATATAAATAACGAAGTCTTTCCAATCGATGTTTTATTTATTTTTACTTTCACAAAGGCACCCAATTTTTTTATATTTAATCTCGAAAACCTAAAATCCCGAAAACCCAGAATCCCGAAAACCCGAAATCCCGAAAACCCAGAATCCCGAAAAACCAAAACTGGAAAACCCAACATCCCGAAAATAATATAGAAAAAATAAAAAACTTTTCAAAATTGTGTTTCACTATAATTTTAACTGAAACATAAAATTAAAACCAATTAAATAACAATTTCAACATACAATTATTACCAGTTAAATATTAAAATTCATAATTCTTTTGATTTTAGTTCAACGATTTTTCCAACTTAACTCAATCACAAAAAAACACTGCTGAAAGCGCAATAAAAACTTGAAATCATGTAAAAAAGAGATATTAACCGAATCATACACTTATATTGTTTTTTACGTGTTAACACCTTAATTACACACTATTTGTTTTCGAAACCGAAATTCCGAAAGAATGTTCGGGATTTCGGGATCCCATTCTGGATCTTGGGCTTGTTCGTTGTGTTCGTGTCTGATGTGTGGTGAATGTCTTGAATCTATAAATGTGTGCGTGTTAACGTCATTTACCAACGTTGTAACTTTCACATATATTCACAGACAACACTGTACACGAAAGGGTTTTGGAGGGAAAGACGTACGAAAGTTTCCAGTCTTGGTATTTTTTGTTTATGGGGTAGATAGAAGTGATTTCAATTCGTCTTTGACTTTCTAAGCCATCAGGTGCTGTGAAATATTTCAAATAGGTATATATAGACGGCGTAAAGCAAAATTGTTCTAAGTACATAGGATTTCTTAAGGACTTAGACAATTCTGCTTTATACCGACGATATGTATACATAAACTGTATGTAATTGAAAATATTTCATAAGAGAGTGTCGGCTGATTTTGAGATTTCATGGGCACTGGCCACCGATCAGATTGTTCAATTGTGTGTAGACATCTAGACATAGGTACATATAAGGTGCAGAGTGTTGGTGAAATATGAACTCGAGCATGTATACATTAAGCCGATGTCGTTGGGCGACATGATGTCTGGGTGCATAAGGCGGCCCATAAACAAGACACTTGTGTGTTCGCTCCGGTGTGCACAAAATTGTGGTGTCTGGTGTGTATGTGTATGGGTCGCTTAAATCTGTGAAAATTTGGGTAGATGGATAGGTAGGTAAGCAGGTTCTTAGATAGAGTAGAGTAGAGTGAATGATTCTATTCATGTTTTTGTTTTCATTTGAATTGCATTCAAACAGGTGAACTTTATTTTTTTGATGGAAGCAAGAAATAAAAAAAATAAACTAGGGTTGTCAAAAATCTTTTTTAAAACAAATATTTACTGCAACTTGATAATGTTTTGCATTAAAAAAATACTATTCCACCATCTTTATTGACAAAAACAATATTTTGCCTTAAAAAAAATTGTGCCTTATTGCAAATTAAAAAAATTCTCCATAGAAAAAACAAATCAATGCAAAGTGTGGGGGTGTGGGCAATAAATAGTTCATTTTTAATATTCGTCGAACTTCTTACAATTTTAGTTGCAATAATTATTTTTTTTTGTAATGCAAATATTTTTCAGTTGTACCTAATACAATTTTTTTTCAGTTGCAATAAACGTTTTTTTTTTTTAATTAAATTTGTTTTTTTCCAAAAAAACATTCTTTTAAATTTCAAATTCATTTTTACTTGCGATATAGGTACTATATATCAAGTTATGCATTCGTACAAAAAAAAAAAAGTTGTGATAACATTTTTCCATGACATTACGATGGTAGACAATGCCAAAAAAGTGGGTCCCGGAAGTCCGTCTGTCTGTCTGTCTGTCAGTCTGTCAGTCTGTCAGTCTGTCAGTCTGTCAGTCTGTCAGTCTGTCAGTCTGTCAGTCTGTCAGTCTGTCAGTCTGTCAGTCTGTCAGTCTGTCAGTCTGTCAGTCTGTCAGTCTGTCAGTCTGTCAGTCTGTCAGTCTGTCAGTCTGTCAGTCTGTCAGTCTGTCAGTCTGTCAGTCTGTCAGTCTGTCTGTCTGTAAACGAAGCTACAGCCTAAACGGATGGGTCGATTGATGCCAAACTTGGTATGTAGCGTTATTTGGCGACTGTCCAGAGGGGTTTTTGGAATTAATTTTTTTGGACCAAAAATAACGGTACTTGTCATATACCGATTTTAGTAGAATTGAAATATCTTGACAACGGCTCCAACGATTTTGTTTAAAAAATTCAAATGTTAGTTTTAAGCTAAGGTCTATCGTTTTATGGAAAAATTTTTTTTTTGAAAATCATCATTAACGGTACCTGCCATAGAACCGTTTGTCTCAAATCCGATTATCTCCGAAACTGCATATTCGATTTCAACGAAACTTTTGCTGAAGAAGCATTTATACAATTTAAATATAAACCAAAAATAAAATTTTCAAAAAAATAATTTTTGGATTTTTAAAAAAATTTTGAAAATTTTTTTTTGAAAAATCAAATTTTCGAAAACGGGACATTGAATTTTTTTGAAATTTTGTTCTTAGATGTTGATTAGTGATTTCTACAAAATGGCATACCAATTTTATTTTAAAACTTTTTTTCCAAAAAAATATTTATAAAAAATTAGTTTTTTAAAAAACGGCTCTAACGATTTTGAAAATTTTTTTTCTAAAAATGCATGTTAATATATCAATCAAAACTGCATACTTGTTTTGACAGGCAATTCAATTTCAGATCTTATTTTATTTTTTTTTTTAACGAATTTTATTTTTTTTCCAAATTTCTATATAAAAAGTCTTAAAAATTTAAGCAACTTTAACTCTAAGAGCAAGTTCGTGCGACCCAGTCGTGCATTTTATTTACTTGCGTTTTATGATTTACGGACAAGTTAAGGATTCGTAAAAAAATCGAACGAGATAACAAAAAGCGAAAAATTGGGTCTCGCAATAATTTTGTCTGTCTGCCTCTATCTCGATATGTAGCGATTTTCCTACTTAAAAATTGGTAACTTAGAGTTTTTCGTGATTCCGTAGAGGGAAAATCAATTCGTTTTAGGACCAAAATGAACCTTTTATAGAAAAGGTGGGTTTCTCAAAAATGGCTCTAACAATTTTGCTAAAAAAATCATGTAATTTGGCAAACGAGGTCGTAAATATCAAATAAAAAAATATACTTTAAACAGTTTATTATTATATTTATATTTGTGCAAAAACCTTTTAGGATCTCTTATATAAAAAATAGGGAAAATTTTCCAAATATAATTTTTGGATTTTTATAAAAGTTCAATTTTTGTTCATGTATAAAAAAATTGTCTAAAAAACGTCTCGATTTTCAAACATTTTTTCTAAAAATTCTTTGTTTTACAAGAAATTAAATGGCATACTTGGTTTGGTGCTGAAAACCATTTTAACGAGTTATTTTTGTAACCTTAAACGAACTTTTATTATTTTTTTTAAGTTTTTTTTTTATTTCTTAGGAATTGATAGAGAATTGTGTTTTGTTTTTTGCACTACCAACTTGATTTATGAATGAAAACAACCAAATTTATTTAAAATGTATGTAGGATGTGCCTACTCAATACCCCTAATCCGTACTTTATCATAATCACGCCAATATCATACCATCCAGTTAACGCCAATATCATACTTCATACCATCCTGTTAATCATTGGTGGCGTTAACAAAACATTCGATACTTACCAAACAACGATCAACGAGTAATAGCTTCGAGAGAGAAAGAACAGAACGATCACGACCACGCAACGGCTACGACATCGCAACGCATCGACCCAGTCAAATTACATATTTGCTTAATTATACTTACATTTTTAAATTGAAGTATTCCTATTTGAATTATCTACCTAAATCTAAATTAACTTAAATTGTAACTTAATTTTGTTATTATTAAATAAAACTTTTAATCAGTTTTTACTGAATAAATCAGTGTGTTGTCGGCGCACCCCTCCCACATGGTGTCAGAAGTGTTAAGATCCCCTTGCCTTTACTCTCTATAAATTCGGTTTCGGATTGTGATTGAACTTAATTGATTTAGAAAAAAGAATATATTAGTGAATTTTGTGTTGCATGCCAATGAAAAAATTGTGAATTGAATGTTGCATGCGAAAGGAAAAAATTAACCTGTGAAAGTGCTATGTGAATTGTGAAGTGCTTAAAAAAAAAAAATCATTCCCACGAAAAAAAAGTTATTCTCTATGAATGCAGTGTGCACAAATCAATAACGGATAAGAGAAAGATTAAAACCGATAATTATAATTTTTTATATATTGAACGGGAATTAATTTATTAGATATGAAAATGATAGGTCGGTATTTATTTTAATTAGTGAAAGATCAAATTTGTATATTCGCATTCAATGAAGTTAGATGAGCTTTCTACTAAAAAGCTTCAATCTCTTTTTAAAGACCGTGGACTATCAAGTTATAGATTAAAGAAAGAATTGATAGAAAGGTTAAGAAAAGCTTTGATGTCTGAAATTGAAGAAACGTTATCCAATACAGGCAGTGTCGATAACGGGGAAGACGAAAACGAAAAACAAATAAATCAAATTGAAATCGATTTTACTAATAACGGTATTGACTTTTTTCCGAAAAATAAAAAAGAGAGCGAATCGGTAAAAATGGCTCAAAGCAATCATTTTGTATTTAAAGATGTAGAAGACTCTCTTGAAACTTTTAATGGCGAAACGGGAAAACAAATTACAGATTGGTTAAAAGAATTTGATGATATTGCAAGTGTATGTGTGTGGAATGATATGCAGCGCTATTTGTATGGAAGAAGACTTATGAGGGGTGCCGCGAAGTTAGCCATAGAATCAGAAACGGGTGTACATAGTTGGACCGATTTGCAGAAAATGTTAACGAAGGAGTTTGGTCAGACGACGTCTAGTTTGACCACACATCGCGATTAAGATGCGCGAAAGAAACGCAACGACGAAACGTACCTTGAATATATGTTTCAGATGAAACAGATAGCAAGTAGGGGAAAAGTTGATGATGAGTCATTATTGTCTTATATAGTAGGTGGGATACCTGACAGTATTCTAAATAAAACCATTTTATTTGAGGCAAAAACTTTTGATGAACTAAAATTAAAATTTAAAATTTATCAGGAAATGAAAGTACAAAGGCAACGAAACCGGGGTGATGAGCGCGCGCAAGTTCAGCCGGTAAAAACAATCGCGAAAGACCAAGAACCAAATAAACAGCGCTGTGTCAATTCTGGGGCGAAAATCCATAACACAAATGTTTGTCCTTACAAAGAAAAAGGTTCACGATGTTTCAATTGTGGTGATTTTGGGCATTTATCGAGGAACTGTCCAAAAAAAATATCGAAAGTAAATCGAATTACCACGCCGACAATATTAGTGGAATTAAAAATCAAAAATTTTTCGCATAGTGCACTTATCGATACAGGAAGTCAGTTGTCACTGGTTAAGAAGTCCGTATTTGATCGTTTAGGCGAAAAAATTGAAAACTCGGGTACTCTTCTTGCGGGTTTGGGGCAAGACATTCGACAATCGATTGGTTCTTTAAAATTATCGGTTGTGATTCAGGAAACGACTTATTCGCTTATTTTTGATATCATTAGCGATGAATGGTTATCAGAAGATATATTAATTGGTACAGAGATTTTGAAATACGCAAATTTAAACATTGAAAACGGACAAGCTAAATTAACCCCTATGTTCTCAAAGTCATGTGTCGACGAACTTAACGAAAACGATATTTTTAAAATAGAAGCTAACTTTATGAATTGTGAAGAAATTTGTGACTTTGATGGCATTCAAAATAGTGAATTAAAAGATTGTCTGAAAAATGCCATTAAAACTTATAGACCCCAAAAACCAGAAAAGTCGTGTGTTCAAATGAATATTGAAAAGAAAAAAAAAAAGAAAAAGAAGTCGTCCAGCTAGAAATCGCAAAATGGTTAGACGATGGTGTTATTGTTCCAAGTAACTCTGATTTTGCAAGCCCCTTAGTTCTCGCGAAGAAAAAATATGGTACTTATCGCGTTTGCATCGATTATAGAAGACTCAATACGAAAATTATTAAAATACGGTATCCGCTTCCACTTATGGAAGATGTTCTCGATGAACTTAACAACGCCCATGTATTTACTACATTAGACTTGAAAAATGGTTTCTTTCATGTTGACATTGCTCCCGAGAGTAGAAAGTATACATCTTTTTTAACACCTGATGCGCAGTATGAATTTTGTAAAGTGCCTTTTGGTCTCTGTATATCTCCTTCCGTTTTTCAGGAATATATAAATAAAATTTTTAAAGACCTCATTCTAAGAAAACTAGTGCGTATTTACGTTGATGATTTTATAATCGCATCGAAAGATGAACACGAAAATTTCCATACGTTAATGTTAGTTTTAGACGTCGCGTCTAAAAACGGTCTTCAATTTAATTGGAAAAAATGCAAATATATGTTACGATCCATAGAATTTTTGGGACATATTGTCGAACACGGTACGGTAAATCCCTCGATTGAAAAAACCAAAGCAGTGAGAAACTCCCCTGAACCAAAAAACTTTAAACAAATGCAAAGCTTTCTCGGGTTAACGGGATTTTTCCAAAAATTCATACCCAATTATTCAAGAATCGCGAAGCCTCTATCAGATATGACTAGAGACACTACGACTGTTTATCGCTTTGGAAACGACCAAAGATCCGCGTTTGAAAAATTAAAAGATCTTCTGTGTAATGACCCTGTATTAAAAATTTTTAATCCGAATTTACAAACCGAATTGCATACTGATGCAAGCAAGATAGGCTTTGGAGCAGTGTTACTCCAGCTTCACGATGACGCTTTACACTCAGTTTTTTATTTGAGTTTTAAAACTAAGCCTGCAGAAGAAAAATACAGCAGCTACGAGCTCGAAGTGCTTGCTGTTGTTAGATCTTTAAGTAAACTACGCGTTTACCTAATGGGACTACGGTTTAAAGTGTACACCGACTGTTTAGCGTTTCATATGACTATGAAAAAAAAAAAGAATTATGTTCACGGGTAGCGAGGTGGGCTCTACAACTAGAAGAATACGATTGTGAGGTTTTGCATAGACCAGGTACTGCTATGAAACATGTAGACGCTCTTAGCAGAGTTCTTACGATAACCAACGTCGAAATGGGAATTTTACATCGAGTAAAAAACGCGCAAAGCAAAGATGAAACTTGTAAGTTGATTTCAAATGTACTGCAACGAAATAGCTACGAAGATTATGTAAACCGATCTGGTGTTTTATACAAGTTTGTTAAAGGTTTCTACTTACTTGTTGTGCCAAAAAACATGCAAAAACAAACTATTCAAAACGTTCACGAACAAGGTCACATCAACGCTCAAAAGGTAGAAAAGATAATAAGGCAGGAATATTACTTCCCTTCTATTCAGAAAAAAGTTTTAGACGTTATTTCGAATTGTGTGTCTTGCATTCTTGCAGTCAAGAAAAGAGGGAAACAAGAAGGTTTTCTAAGCCCTATAGAAAAAGTAGATATACCGCTTCACACTTACCATATAGACCACCTTGGCCCAATGCCCTCAACGGCTAAAAACTATAAGTATATTTTCGCTGTCATGGATGGTTTCACTAAGTTCGTGTGGATCTTTCCGGTCAAGACAACAACAACGGATGAAGTTCTGAAAAAGATGGGTTTCCTTGAGGACATATTTGGAAACCCACATCGAATTGTCTCCGATAAAGGCACTGCCTTTACCTCGACAGCATTTAAAGAGTATTGCGATCAAAGACGAATTCAAAACATTCAAATAATGATTGGAGTTCCTCGGGGTAGTGGTCCAGTGGAACGCATGAACCGTATCATCATAGAAATGCTCACAAAATTATCGATTGAAAACCCACTCAAATGGTATCAACATGTTTCACGACTTCAACGTACGATTAACACAACAGTTTCCAGAGCTACAAAAAAAACTCCATTTGAACTTTTGATCGGTGTGCCCATGAGAAACGAAGAAGATAAGAGACTTTTGGACATGATGGAAGAGGAGATACGAAATGAATTTGAAGCGAGTAGAGTTGAGCTACGACAAAATGCAAAACTACAAATAGAAAGTTTACAAACAGAAAACAGAAAAAGCTACGACAAAAACCGAAAACCACCACACAAATATGCCGTACACGACCTTGTGGCAATACAACGTACGCAATTTGGACAAGGACTTAAATTTCATCCCAAGTACCTTGGTCCGTATGAAGTCACAAAAATCAAACGCAACGATCGCTACGAACTAGGTAAAATTGGAAACCACGAAGGTCCCAATAAAACGTCATCTGCTGCAGATCTTATGAAACGATTGATAAGTGAAGATGATGATGATGATGACGATGACGAATCAGATTCATCCGAGACGGATTCAGCACAGGATGCCGGATGTAGGATGTGCCTACTCAATACCCCTAATCCGTACTTTATCATAATCACGCCAATATCATACCATCCAGTTAACGCCAATATCATACCATCTTGTTAATCCTTGGTCCTTCGTGGCGTTAACAAAACATTCGATATATACCAAAAAACAATCAACGAGTAATAGCTTACGAGAGAGAAAGAACAGAACGATCACGACCACGCAACGGCTACGACATCGCATCGCAACGCATCGACCCAGTCAAATTACATATTTGCTTAATTATACTTACATTTTTAAATTGAAGTATTCCTATTTGAATTATCTACCTAAATCTAAATTAACTTAAATTGTAACTTAATTTTGTTATTATTAAATTAAACTTTTAATCAGTTTTTACTGAATAAATCAGTGTTTTGTCGGCGCACCCCTCCCACATGTATTTATTCTTTTTCTTACAATTGTTTTTAAGGAGGAAGTAAGAACTTTTGCCTTTTACAACAATCCATAAAAAACTTAGAATTAACTAAATTATAAGTGCATTTAATTTTGTATGTTATACCAAAGATTATAGAATACAAAGATGTCGCATCCCATACAAATTATCGGAACCCCAAATTTTTCGGGTGGTACGTGATATTGCTATAGGAAAATGTTGCGAGAGCGAGGGAATTCCTTAAAAAATTGGAATCTCTTAAAAAAATTACTTTGACGTTTGACCTTCTTCGGTTTATTTCTTTTTTTGTTCTTATGTGTTGTTTTATGAAGAAGCGAATGCTCCTTGTGGCACAGTTGATGGTATTTTTTTGTCTTTTTTCTGTTCTTCTGCTGAAGTATTTCCTATTCTAGGGATTTTATTTATTTTGTAGTTTTTTCCCTTGTTTTGATTTTTTTGTAAACTTTGCGTTGAAGACTTTTTACAAAAGTCGAGGGTAGTTTTGATTTTTATTTACAATTTTGTTTTCTCTTTCTGTATGATCGTGATGCACAGGCGCATCGCTTTCAGGTGTACACACATAATACGTAGGTATTTTTTTTTCGTTTGCTACGGCAATCGTCCTTGGAATTGCAAGTTGAATTTTTTTGTTGAAATAGGTATACATATTTTCTTGGTTTGTTGTGAGCTTTGGTATTTTTACTTTGGAAGGGAAGAAAAGGTATTGAAGGAGTTATTTAGTGCGGATCGTAAGGGTAGGAAAGGTTTAAAAAAGTATTTAGTGCGGGTGGTATGGGTAGGAAAGGTATTAAAAAGTTTTTAAGTGCTGGTGGTAAGGGTAGGAAAGGTATCAAAAATTATTTAATGTACCTAGGTAGGTACCAAAATGGAAATTTTTCTTTGATTTTTTTGTGAAAGTAGTAGTAAATTTTGAAAACAAAAAACTACTCAATAAAAATTTTCAAATTCGATTTGCTTTTCAAGTTTTAGGCAAGAACAAAAAAAGTAACAAAAACAGCCGAAAATATTGATCTTTTCAAAAATGTCCTTATAACTTATCCATAGATTTTGAAGAAAATTATCTTGTTACAATAATACAAAATTTAAAACTATCAGAATTCGAAAGATTTTGATTTAACTTTGGTGTTACTTTGATTTTTAATCTTTTTTTCCAAATTAGATCAATTGAATTTTAATTTTTAATTGAAATTTTTGTCGCACTGCTAAAAATTGCAAGTGGAACCGGAGAAAATGGCGTCACTTTTTCGTGGTAGCTACAAGTTTGAAACAAAAAGAATCTTGAAGCTAAATAAATAGCCTTTGTAAAATAAATCATCATTTTATCAGAAAACAAATCCCCCATTTTTTAGAGATAAATAAAATTAAAAAAATGTAAAATTTTGGTTTTTGAACAGTTAAAATGATTAAGCTATGTGAGACATACGTACATTTACAGAAATCTATGAATTGAAAAAGGTTTCAGTTTGATTTTGTAGTGTTTTTCCTTTTGTTAATTTTTTGTGTGTTTCTTATAACTTTTTTGAAGAAATGGGTTAAGACAACATAGTTATATAAGTTTACTTACTTATTTGACGTTTTTGGAGATTTGTTTCTGTTTTATTCGTCCGTCTCACTGTTCGTCTTAGGCTATCTCACTGATCACACCCTTTGCAAACAGTGAGACATTTTGACATTTTCTACATTTTAGTTTAATGTGATGCTCTCATTCATATAATGATAAAATATGTCTTAAAATGTCTTCAAAGTTTGGTTAAGATAGCTTAGAAGCTTTCTGAAACATAACAATTTAAAAAAAAGTGTCTGACTGTTCGCACCTTTCCGCTACTTTTTTATCATAAATTTTAACCATAAAATTCAATGCAAGACATATCGTCGCCCTAGTATTGAAGTGCCGTATACACCATTTTCACATTTTTGGGAAATCGCATTTAAATGTTCGGAAGATAATTGCGAAAGAACTAACCGCTGGTATTTTTTGATATTTTAGTATGATATACCTATAATTAAAATGTGTCTTTAATATATACATATTATTGGACATCTGCAATTCGTTTAGTTTTCAAAATATTTAAATTTTTGTCCAAAATGAGTTTGCCGTATACGCCATGAAAATCAGAAGTTTCTTTTATTCATATACACGTACGTCAAAAAAAACATAAAGTACGTCAAAACAATTCTCAAAATTTTCTTGCATTGCATGAAAAATTTGACGTAAATGCCAAAACTTCTTGTTTTTGTCAAAACAATAGTGAATATCTCGGCAACGAAAAAAGATAGAAAAAAAACGGATAGCAGATTTGAAACTTCGAAAACATACGACTGCATACCTAGTTCAAAAAATGCAATTTGGCGTATACGGCACTCCAATATAGACCGAGAGCCAGCGACCTAAAGTTTGCAGGTAATTGCTTAGTATTCACCCCTATGAAATATGTTTAAGGACATCCCCAGGCATGTTACTGCAAAAGAAAAAATCTCGTGAGACGTGGCAAAAACAGTCTGCCAAGCACTTGAATGTGAAAAAAATTTTAAATTAAGAACTCGACCTTAAATCAAAAAAAAAATATTTAAAGAGAACGGCAACACTTACAAAACTAAACGATACCTTTTTTTAAAGGTAAAAAGGTATACTACTTTTTGGTTTTTATATAAATGTTTTTTGATGAATAGTTTTTGAAACAAAAAATTTCAAACTCAAAATTTTGAAAAAAAATTCAAAAAAAGTTCAAACAGTTTTTTTTTTCATAAAATTTACCCAATCAAGTATTATTTTTTTTTGTTTTAATTTCTCTTATATATTTTGAGTCAAACACCGAAAACTAGAAGTCAAAATCTCTTTTACTTTTCGAGAAAACTGAAAATTACCAAACCTTCTATTTTTTCACCAACGCCAAAATTACGGCTATTAATTATGTCTTTCAGAAAGGAAGTAAGATGTTCACGGGTTTTATTGCAGGAATCGTTCAATGGGTTATAAAAAAGATAAAACCGCGGAGTGCTATTAAATGAGAGGGTGGGAACTGGAGATAGGGGTGCAAAAGCCCCCTTTTTGGTTTTTTCAATATATCTCGTAAACAAAGCATAATTTTGAGATATTGTTCTTAACAAATTTTGTAGAGAATTAAATTTCCTATAATAATAATGTTTTTTAAAAATTTATAAAAAAATTTCCTTACCAAAACAGTCAAAACAAACAAAAAAAAAAATTTTTTTAAATTAATTTTTTTTAGTTTTTTTACTTTTTTGGTTGTGTATTAAGTCATATGAAATATGTTTAAGGACATCCCCAGGCATGTAACTGCAAAAAAAAAGTCTAGTCAGCCGTGGCAAAAACGGTCTGCCAAGCACTTGAATGTGAAAAAAATTTTAAATTAAGAACTCTACCTTAAATCAAAAAAAAAAATATTTAAAGAGAACGGCAACACTTTCAAAACTAAACGATACCTTTTTTTAAAGGAAAAAGGTATACCACTTTCTGGTTTTTATATAAATGTTTTTTGATGAATAGTTTTTGAAACAAAAAATTTCAAACACAAAATTTTGAAAAAAAATTAAAAAACAGTTCAAACAGTTTTTATTCCAAAAAATCTACCCAATTAAGTACTAACTTTTTTTCCAATTCTTATTTCACTTATATATTTTGAGTCAAACACCGAAAACTAGAAGTCAAAATCTCTTTTACTTTTTGAAAAAAAAAAACTAAAAATATCGAAAACTGTGTTTTTTTGTTCGGGATCAGTATTCTCAGGGATTTTTTCTGAATTGTTTTTTGACTTTTGGCTTTTTTTAGCACAGGCCATTCCATTTAAAGGGAAAGAAAGTCTTAAGTACACTTGTCATTCCACAATGTAAATATTTTGTACCCTAATCCAGTTAAAGTCTTCATATTTATTATTGGCATGTATCAATAGCGTTACAAAACTTACCTTAATCAATATCTAATCCCTCTAACGTTATGGAAATGCCAAAATTTTTAACAAGCTCCTGGATATTCATATAAAAATTGCAATATATCGAGAACAAGGTACATATTGAAAAATTCATCAAATACAATAAAATATTTTATTAAAAAGGACAAGTTTTATGCAATTAAAAGAAGGCAGAAACAAAAAACAAAACAAATGCAAGTAGCTATGTATGTTTATAAAAGTATTAAAAAAGATGATTTATTCTATATCTGATGCAAAGTCATCATTTATTGAATCATCCGTACCATATTCATCTGAAACAAGGAAAACCAAAGAAATATATAAGTGAAATAAGAATTGGAAAAAAAGTTAGTACTTAATTGGGTAGATTTTTTGGAATAAAAACTGTTTGAACTGTTTTTGAATTTTTTTTCAAAATTTTGTGTTTGAAATTTTTTGTTTCAAAAACTATTCATCAAAAAACATTTATATAAAAACCAGAAAGTGGTATACCTTTTTCCTTTAAAAAAAGGTATCGTTTAGTTTTGAAAGTGTTGCCGTTCTCTTTAAATATTTTTTTTTTTGATTTAAGGTAGAGTTCTTAATTTAAAATTTTTTTCACATTCAAGTGCTTGGCAGACCGTTTTTGCCACGGCTGACTAGACTTTTTTTTTGCAGTTACATGCCTGGGGATGTCCTTAAACATATTTCATATGACTTAATACACAACCAAAAAAGTAAAAAAACTAAAAAAAATTAATTTAAAAAAATTTTTTTTTTTGTTTGTTTTGACTGTTTTGGTAAGGAAATTTTTTTATAAATTTTTAAAAAACATTATTATTATAGGAAATTTAATTCTCTACAAAATTTGTTAAGAACAATATCTCAAAATTATGCTTTGTTTACGAGATATATTGAAAAAACCAAAAAGGGGGCTTTTGCACCCCTATCTCCAGTTCCCACCCTCTCATTTAATAGCACTCCGCGGTTTTATCTTTTTTATAACCCATTGAACGATTCCTGCAATAAAACCCATGAACATCTTACTTCCTTTCTGAAAGACATAATTAATAGCCGTAATTTTGGCGTTGGTGAAAAAATAGAAGGTTTGGTAATTTTCAGTTTTCTCGAAAAGTAAAAGAGAGTTTGACTTCTAGTTTTCGGTGTTTGACTCAAAATATATAAGAGAAATTAAAACAAAAAAAAAAATAATACTTGATTGGGTAAATTTTATGAAAAAAAAAAACTGTTTGAACTTTTTTTGAATTTTTTTTCAAAATTTTGAGTTTGAAATTTTTTGTTTCAAAAACTATTCATCAAAAAACATTTATATAAAAACCAAAAAGTAGTATACCTTTTTACCTTTAAAAAAAGGTATCGTTTAGTTTTGTAAGTGTTGCCGTTCTCTTTAAATATTTTTTTTTTGATTTAAGGTCGAGTTCTTAATTTAAAATTTTTTTCACATTCAAGTGCTTGGCAGACTGTTTTTGCCACGTGTCACGAGATTTTTTCTTTTGCAGTAACATGCCTGGGGATGTCCTTAAACATATTTCATAGGGGTGAATACTAAGCAATTACCTGCAAACTTTAGGTCGCTGGCTCTTAGACTAATACTAGGGCGACGATATTTATAAAAATAAAAATAAAATATTAAATTTATTAAAACAAACATTATCTAAATCTATTTTAATTTTAAATATTTAATAAATATGATGATATGTATTCGACAAAAATTTTTTTTCAGTATATTTTTGACCTTCCTTTTGTCCGCGAAAAAACACCCTTCCACCCAACTTTTTTTTATAGACTTTTGTTTGTCCTTGGTCCTTATCCCAAAAGCAAACTTTTTGCCAAGTTTCATGAGTGTAACAATTTTTTTTAAAGCCTATTTTACCTGTAATAGTAATAAATCATTTTATAAATAAAAATTTTCACACTTTCTTAAAAAAAAAAAAAACAAAAAAAATTGAAAAATTTTGGTTTTTACACAGATTTAGCTTTGATTTAACCAAAGATTATAGAATACAAAGATATCGCATCCCATAGAAGTTATCGAAACCAAAAATTTGAAGTGCCGTATGTGATCAACATGTTGCTAGCTGCAAAATGTTGCGAGAGCGAGGGAATTCCTTAAAAAAATGGAATCTCTTTCGTTTTCTTTCTTCTGTTTTTTTTTTTTTTTTTATTTTGTTTTGCTTCTTACGGCAACGGTGCCGATGACGATCACTGTGATGGAGATTTTTTTTCTTACTTTTTGCCAGTTCGTCTACCCAGATCTTTCCTCTTGTGAAAGGATTTTTTGCATTCCCGTTTTTTCCTTTTTTTAGATTATTTTATTTAATATTTTATAGAATATTTTTTAGCCGAGGGTGGTGTCTGCTTTTTAATTTTTTGTTCTCTTTTTTATAGGATGACAACGCACAGGTGCATTGGTTTCAGGTGTGTCTGTGTATGTATCTTTTTTTCGTTTGCTACGGCAATCGTCCTTGAAATTGTTGTTTTTTTGTGGTGGAGGATAATTATATAAATTTTTGTTCTTGTTTGATTGCGTCCGGCAAAATCTTTTCTTTTGTAAGGATTTTCTTCATTCCAGTTTTTTTTTCCTTTTTTAGATAGGTATTTGTATATTTTTCGTGTTGAAGATTTTGTGGAATATTTTTTTGCCAAGGGTAGGTTTTGTTTTTATGTTTTGAGCTCTTTTAGTGCTATTGCACAGATGCATTGCTTTCAGGTGTACACACATAGACTAGCCCAAAAAATTAAAGGAACAACAAAAAAATCTGTGATTTTTTAGTGATTTTCGATAGGCTGTATTTCAGTAAAAAATTATTGTATTATGACAAAACAAAAACATGTGAAAGCTATATTCTTCTTGTTTAGGGATTTTTGTACCCACCAAATGTTTTATTTCAAAAGGTAAATAGCTAAATCTGTGTAAAAACCAAAATTTTTCAATTTTTTTTGTTTTTTTTTTTTTTAAGAAAGTGTGAAAATTTTTATTTATAAAATGTATAAATAATACAGGTAAAATAGGCTTTAAAAAAAATTGTTACACTCATGAAACTTGGCAAAAAGTTTGCTTTTGGGATAAGGACCAAGGACAAAAAAAAAGTCTATAAAAAAAAAGTTGGGTGGAAGGGTGTTTTTTCGCGGACAAAAGGAAGGTCAAAAATATACTGAAAAAAAAATTTTGTCGAATACATATCATCATATTTATTAAATATTTAAAATTAAAATAGATTTAGGGCCATTTTTTTCACTCATTTGTTTTAATAAATTTAATATTTTATTTTTATTTTTATAAATATCGTCGCCCTAGTATTGGAGTGCCGTATACGCCAAATTGCATTTTTTGAACTAGGTATGCAGTCGTATGTTTTCGAAGTTTCAAATCTGCTATCCGTTTTTTTCTATCTTTTTTCGTTGCCGAGATATTCACTATTGTTTTGACAAAAACAAGAAGTTTTGGCATTTACGTCAAATTTTTCATGCAATGCAAGAAAATTTTGAGAATTGTTTTGACGTACTTTATGTTTTTTTTTTGACGTACGTGTATATGAATAAAAGAAACTTCTGATTTTCATGGCGTATACGGCAAACTCATTTTGGACAAAAATTTAAATATTTTGAAAACTAAACGAATTGCAGATGTCCAATAATATGTATATATTAAAGACACATTTTTTCTTTGATTTTTTTGTGAAAGTAGTAGTAAATTTTGAAAACAAAAAACTACTCAATAAAAATTTTCAAATTCGATTTGCTTTTCAAGTTTTAGGCAAGAACAAAAAAAGTAACAAAAACAGCCGAAAATATTGATCTTTTCAAAAATGTCCTTATAACTTATCCATAGATTTTGAAGAAAATTATCTTGTTACAATAATACAAAATTTAAAACTATCAGAATTCGAAAGATTTTGATTTAACTTTGGTGTTACTTTGATTTTTAATCTTTTTTTCCAAATTAGATCAATTGAATTTTAATTTTTAATTGAAATTTTTGTCGCACTGCTAAAAATTGCAAGTGGAACCGGAGAAAATGGCGTCACTTTTTCGTGGTAGCTACAAGTTTGAAACAAAAAGAATCTTGAAGCTAAATAAATAGCCTTTGTAAAATAAATCATCATTTTATCAGAAAACAAATCCCCCATTTTTTAGAGATAAATAAAATTAAAAAAATGTAAAATTTTGGTTTTTGAACAGTTAAAATGATTAAGCTATGTGAGACATACGTACATTTACAGAAATCTATGAATTGAAAAAGGTTTCAGTTTGATTTTGTAGTGTTTTTCCTTTTGTTAATTTTTTGTGTGTTTCTTATAACTTTTTTGAAGAAATGGGTTAAGACAACATAGTTATATAAGTTTACTTACTTATTTGACGTTTTTGGAGATTTGTTTCTGTTTTATTCGTCCGTCTCACTGTTCGTCTTAGGCTATCTCACTGATCACACCCTTTGCAAACAGTGAGACATTTTGACATTTTCTACATTTTAGTTTAATGTGATGCTCTCATTCATATAATGATAAAATATGTCTTAAAATGTCTTCAAAGTTTGGTTAAGATAGCTTAGAAGCTTTCTGAAACATAACAATTTAAAAAAAAGTGTCTGACTGTTCGCACCTTTCCGCTACTTTTTTATCATAAATTTTAACCATAAAATTCAATGCAAGACATATCGTCGCCCTAGTATTGAAGTGCCGTATACTGTATACACCATTTTTACATTTTTGGGAAATCGCATTTAAATGTTCGGAAGATAATTGCGAAAGAACTAACCGCTGGTATTTTTTGATATTTTAGTATGATATACCTATAATTAAAATGTGTCTTTAATATATACATATTATTGGACATCTGCAATTCGTTTAGTTTTCAAAATATTTAAATTTTTGTCCAAAATGAGTTTGCCGTATACGCCATGAAAATCAGAAGTTTCTTTTATTCATATACACGTACGTCAAAAAAAACATAAAGTACGTCAAAACAATTCTCAAAATTTTCTTGCATTGCATGAAAAATTTGACGTAAATGCCAAAACTTCTTGTTTTTGTCAAAACAATAGTGAATATCTCGGCAACGAAAAAAGATAGAAAAAAAACGGATAGCAGATTTGAAACTTCGAAAACATACGACTGCATACCTAGTTCAAAAAATGCAATTTGGCGTATACGGCACTCCAATACTAGGGCGACGATATTTATAAAAATAAAAATAAAATATTAAATTTATTAAAACAAACATTATCTAAATCTATTTTAATTTTAAATATTTAATAAATATGATGATATGTATTCGACAAAAATTTTTTTTCAGTATATTTTTGACCTTCCTTTTGTCCGCGAAAAAACACCCTTCCACCCAACTTTTTTTTATAGACTTTTGTTTGTCCTTGGTCCTTATCCCAAAAGCAAACTTTTTGCCAAGTTTCATGAGTGTAACAATTTTTTTTAAAGCCTATTTTACCTGTAATAGTAATAAATCATTTTATAAATAAAAATTTTCACACTTTCTTAAAAAAAAAAAAACAAAAAAAATTGTTGCTAGCTGCAAAATGTTGCGAGAGCGAGGGAATTCCTTAAAAAAATGGAATCTCTTTCGTTTTCTTTCTTCTGTTTTTTTTTTTTTTTTATTTTGTTTTGCTTTGCTTCTTACGGCAACGGTGCCGATGACGATCACTGTGATGGAGATTTTTTTTCTTACTTTTTGCCAGTTCGTCTACCCAGATCTTTCCTCTTGTGAAAGGATTTTTTGCATTCCCGTTTTTTCCTTTTTTTAGATTATTTTATTTAATATTTTATAGAATATTTTTTAGCCGAGGGTGGTGTCTGCTTTTTAATTTTTTGTTCTCTTTTTTATAGGATGACAACGCACAGGTGCATTGGTTTCAGGTGTGTCTGTGTATGTATCTTTTTTTCGTTTGCTACGGCAATCGTCCTTGAAATTGTTGTTTTTTTGTGGTGGAGGATAATTATATAAATTTTTGTTCTTGTTTGATTGCGTCCGGCAAAATCTTTTCTTTTGTAAGGATTTTCTTCATTCCAGTTTTTTTTCCTTTTTTAGATAGGTATTTGTATATTTTTCGTGTTGAAGATTTTGTGGAATATTTTTTTGCCAAGGGTAGGTTTTGTTTTTATGTTTTGAGCTCTTTTAGTGCTATTGCACAGATGCATTGCTTTCAGGTGTACACACATAGACTAGCCCAAAAAATTAAAGGAACAACAAAAAAATCTGTGATTTTTTAGTGATTTTCGATAGGCTGTATTTCAGTAAAAAATTATTGTATTATGACAAAACAAAAACATGTGAAAGCTATATTCTTCTTGTTTAGGGATTTTTGTACCCACCAAATGTTTTATTTCAAAAGGTAAATAGCTAAATCTGTGTAAAAACCAAAATTTTTCAATTTTTTTTGTTTTTTTTTTTTTTAAGAAAGTGTGAAAATTTTTATTTATAAAATGTATAAATAATACAGGTAAAATAGGCTTTAAAAAAAATTGTTACACTCATGAAATTTGGCAAAAAGTTTGCTTTTGGGATAAGGACCAAGGACAAAAAAAAAGTCTATAAAAAAAAAGTTGGGTGGAAGGGTGTTTTTTCGCGGACAAAAGGAAGGTCAAAAATATACTGAAAAAAAAATTTTGTCGAATACATATCATCATATTTATTAAATATTTAAAATTAAAATAGATTTAGGGCCATTTTTTTCACTCATTTGTTTTAATAAATTTAATATTTTATTTTTATTTTTATAAATATCGTCGCCCTAGTATTGGAGTGCCGTATACGCCAAATTGCATTTTTTGAACTAGGTATGCAGTCGTATGTTTTCGAAGTTTCAAATCTGCTATCCGTTTTTTTCTATCTTTTTTCGTTGCCGAGATATTCACTATTGTTTTGACAAAAACAAGAAGTTTTGGCATTTACGTCAAATTTTTCATGCAATGCAAGAAAATTTTGAGAATTGTTTTGACGTACTTTATGTTTTTTTTTGACGTACGTGTATATGAATAAAAGAAACTTCTGATTTTCATGGCGTATACGGCAAACTCATTTTGGACAAAAATTTAAATATTTTGAAAACTAAACGAATTGCAGATGTCCAATAATATGTATATATTAAAGACACATTTTAATTATAGGTATATCATACTAAAATATCAAAAAATACCAGCGGTTAGTTCTTTCGCAATTATCTTCCGAACATTTAAATGCGATTTCCCAAAAATGTAAAAATGGTGTATACGGCACTTCAATACTAGGGCGACGATGTCTTGCATTGAATTTTATGGTTAAAATTTATGATAAAAAAGTAGCGGAAAGGTGCGAACAGTCAGACACTTTTTTTTAAATTGTTATGTTTCAGAAAGCTTCTAAGCTATCTTAACCAAACTTTGAAGACATTTTAAGACATATTTTATCATTATATTGCAACGAAAGTTATAATTATAGAATGAATGAGAGCATCACATTAAACTAAAATGTAGAAAAGGTCAAAACGTCTCACTGTTTGCAAAGGGTGTGATCAGTGAGATAGCCTAAGACGAACAGTGAGACGGACGAATAAAACAGAAACAAATCTCCAAAAACGTCAAATAAGTAAGTAAACTTATATAACTATGTTGTCTTAACCCATTTCTTCAAAAAAGTTACAAGAAACACACAAAAAATTAACAAAAGGAAAAACACTACAAAATCAAACTGAAACCTTTTTCAATTCATAGATTTCTGTAAATGTACATATGTCTCACATAGCTTAATCATTTTAACTGTTCAAAAACCAAAATTTTACATTTTTTTTATTTTATTTATCTCTTAAAAATGGGGGATTTGTTTTCTGATAAAATGATGATTAATTTTACAAAGACTATTTATTTAGCTTCAAGATTCTTTTTGTTTCAAACTTGTAGCTACCACGAAAAAGTGACGCCATTTTCTCCGGTTCCACTTGCAATTTTTAGCAGTGCGACAAAAATTTCAATTAAAAATTAAAATTCAATTGATCTAATTTGGAAAAAAAGATTAAAAATCAAAGTAACACCAAAGTTAAATCAAAATCTTTCGAATTCTCATAGTTTTAAATTTTGTATTATTGTTACAAGATAATTTTCTTCAAAATCTATGGATAAGTTATAAGGACATTTTTGAAACGATCAATATTTTCGACTGTTTTTGTTACTTTTTTTGTTCTTGCCTAAAACTTGAAAAGCAAATCGAATTTGAAAATTTTTATTGAGTAGTTTTTTGTTTTCAAAATTTACTACTACTTTCACAAAAAAATCAAAGAAAAATTTCCATTTTGGTACCTACCTACGTACATTAAATAATTTTTGATACTTTTCCTACCCTTACCACCAGCACTTAAAAACTTTTTAATACCTTTCCTACCCATACCACCCGCACTAAATACTTTTTTATACCTTTCCTACCCATACGATCCGCACTAAATAACTCCTTCAATACCTTTTCTTCCCTTCCAAAGTAAAAATACCAAAGCTCACAACAAACCAAGAAAATATGTATACCTATTTCAACAAAAAAATTCAACTTGCAATTCCAAGGACGATTGCCGTAGCAAACGAAATAAAAATACCTACGTATTATGTGTGTACACCCAGGGGCGGACTGGCCCACTGGGCAACCGGGATTTTTCCCGGTAGGCCCTCGGGCAAGAAGAAAATTTTTAAAAGTAGGTACTTGAAGTTCTATTTTGTAAAACAAAACTTTCTCATAAAATACTCGGTTGCTAGTCAATATAAACATATTGTGGCCTCCTATAAATCTTTCGAGGTCCACAGAATTATTTTTGTGGCCCTTTTATTAAATGTAGGCCCCCTACAGATCTTTGAAGGCCCACCGAATTTTGTTTGTTGCCCTTTCATTAAATGTAGGCCCCCTATAGATCTTTGAAGGCCCACCGAATTTTGTTTGTGGCCCTTTAGTCAATGTAGGCCTCCTTTCGATCTTTCAAGGTTCACAGAATTATGCTTGTGGCCGTTTTAGTAAATGTAGGCCCCTAAAAGATCTTTGAAGGCCCACCGAATTTTGTTTGTGGCCCTTTAGTCAATGTAGGCCCTCTTTCGATCTTTCAAGGTTCACAGAATTATGCTTGTGGCCGTTTTAGTAAATGTAGGCCCCCTATAGATCTTTGAAGGACCACCGAATTTTGTTTGTTGCCCTTTCATTAAATGTAGGCCCCCTATAGATCTTTGAAGGCCCACCGAATTTTGTTTGTGGCCCTTTTGTCAATGTAGGCCCTCTTTCGATCTTTCAAGGTTCACAGAATTATGCTTGTGGCCGTTTTAGTAAATGTAGGCCCCCTATAGATCTTTGAAGGCCCACCGAATTTTGTTTGTGGCCCTTTAGTCAATGTAGGTCTCCTTTCGATCTTTCAAGGTTCACAGAATTATGCTTGTGGCCGTTTTAGTAAATGTAGGCCCCCTATAGATCTTTGAAGGCCCACCGAATTTTGTTTGTGGCCCTTTAGTCAATGTAGGTCTCCTTTCGATCTTTCAAGGTTCACAGAATTATGCTTGTGGCCGTTTTAGTAAATGTAGGCCCCCTATAGATCTTTGAAGGCCCACCGAATTTTGTTTGTGGCCCTTTAGTCAATGTAGGCCTCCTATGGATCTTTCGAGGTCCACAGAATTATATTTGTGGCCCTTTTATTCAATGTAGATCTCCTATGGATCTTTTACAATAATAATTTGCATTAGATACTCCGCTTTAAAGTTCCTATCGATATGCATCCTTTTGAAATTTTTTAAATTAAAATATTGTAAAAAAACTTATAGTATCGTTAACAACTGTAAGTGCTGCCGTTGTTTTTTAATAATTTTTTTTTATTTAAAGTATTTTTTTAAAAAATTGCCGTTCCCGCCTAAAAGGGGGCAGATAGACCCTCCCCCCTTTCCATAATAAACAATCACTGTATTAAGCGGCCCAAAGACAATATTTATGTCTTACTCAGCCCAAAAAAGAGATACAACCAAAATAACAAAAAAAAACTAAAAAAAATTGAAATTTTTGATTTTCTTTAGTGTTTTTTTTTCGACTGTTTAGATACCCAATTTTTTTTCTGAATTTAAAAAAAATATTATTCTTATACAAAAAAAAAACATTATTCTTATAGGAAATTTAATTCTCTACAAAAAAGTTTTAAATGCGATACATAAAAATTTTGCTTTGTTTGGTGATATATTGAGAACCTCAAAAATGTGGCTTTTGCACCCCTATCTTCAATTTTCACCCTCTCATTTAATAGAACTACGCGGTTTTATCTTTAGAAAATAGTTTCGGGATTTAGGATAAACAATATCATATGAGATCGTTTTTTTTATAAAATAATGCTTTAAATTGATAAAAATATGCTACTTGTAAAATTTGTTAAAGAAAAATGGCTTAAAAAGATCAAAAACAGTAGATTTTCAAAGTCCATATTTTATCCAATTTTAGCCGTATTTAATTTTTGTGACAATTATGTTGAAAGATAACGTAGTATTCTCTTTTCTCCTTTATATCTAAAAATGCTCAAAAGATACAAAAAAAAACTATTAGTAAAAACATCAAAAATGTCGTTTTTTTTCCCTTTTTCAATAGTTTTTTCTTAAGTTTTTTTCAATTTTTTAATTTGAAAAAAAAAATTTTAAAGGATACATATCGATATAAAATTTGATTATCTTCAAAATATTATTTAATAAAAATTTTCAAATTCAGCTTGGTTTTCAAGTTATAGACAAAATTTTAATTTGTTCTTTCAGTAAGAAATTTTGTGTGTCAAAAATTTACTTTAAAAATCTTTTTATACATTGCTCTTAAACATCTGGAGTGACCCAAAAAAATATTTTAGTGTTTGTTGCTTATTTATTCAGCTATCAGGGCCGGTTTTTCTGTGCAGATTGATCGTTTATTACTTAAGATATTGCCCGAATGGGTACTAACTATGCTGGGAAAAAACAACGACAAAAAACTGAGAAATTATGTCTCGAAAACGTATCCATCGTAATTTTTTGTAATGTAATTTCCGAGACCCTTAGGTCAAAGCACGTAAGAAAATAAAATGCACGACTGGGTCGCACTTACTTGCTCTTGTAGTTAAAAGTATATTTATCTTAAATATCTATTGGAAATTTAAGATTTTGTTAAGTTTCGAGAAAAAAAAAAATTTAAAAAAAATATAAAGTTAAAAAATTTAATTTAAAATAGAAACTTTTTTAAAATTTTGTTTTGCATTTTACACTTTAAAATGATAAGAATTACCTGCCTTAAAATTTTGATTTAAATTGGCTTATGGTTTGATGAATTATAGAAACCTAAAAAATATGAGAATTTTTGCAAAAACGACAACGCCATATTTCCGTTTTCCGAATTTTTTGAGAAAAAACTAAAAATGCAGTTTTGTTAGAATCCAAAAGACTATTACGTAGACAAAATTTCGAGAGCCGTTTTCGAGAAAATTGCAATACCTCCAAAACGGTATATTGAAAAAAAAACGGGTCTTTGGAACTAGGTAAAAATTAGTTTTGGATTTTGTTTTTCCGGAAAATTAGTTAATGTTATTGTTGCAATCTTGTATTGCCTCCAAAATTTTCCGAAATAAAACTCAATTGTTTTTTTGTTTCGATCAATATATTTCGGCGGCAAGTGCCATCTTCATATAAAAATAAAACAAGAAGATTTGACAGGAGTAGCTATCCTTATTAATCAATCGAGGAAACTTCAACCCAAAGAACTGTTGAACCAGCTAAAATCTATTCATCAATATCTTATGTTCCAGGGCTTATTATTACAAGAATAGATCGATAGCGTCCCACCGGCTCTTTTTCGATGATTGGGACTTTCCAATCGTGAGTGGGCAGAGAAGGATTACTGAATTGAATCAGTCGGAGAACCATCTCTGGTGACGTGTGTAAGGCCGGGACCAGAATGCGAGCTCTCGGCCTGCAGGGGATTTCCTCCCTTGCCACAACCTCCAGCTTGGCACCTGGCCAGATCTCACCCAAACCACCCACAGCAAGCTTATAGAGATGTAACGATCCTGATCCTCGCAAACGATGAGTTTGACCCTGTTTTGGTGCCATCCTCCGTCACTTTTGGAAGAGGTCCTGGGTTCTCCTCAAGAACAGGGATAAATCTGAACCCGAGGTGAGCCCTGACGTCCACCCAATGATCAGGTGTAAATTTTTCGTCTTCAACGCAAAATCATTCCGAAAAATAGTTGAATCAAGGTGGTTTTCGTTAATTTTAAGTTGTTTTTTCCCTCAGTGTAGACGGCATCAAAATGTAATTTTAGGAATGTTTATTGCTTCTTTTAATTGGTATTTCAATTTGGCTCCGAGACTTGAAAAAACCAAGCTAGATACAGGAAGATAACTTAAAGTTTAGATTAAGTTTAGTTTCTGTTTGGCTTATTGACTGAAACTTAAAATATCTCAAGTAATAAAAGAGTTATCGGGAAAATTTAAACAGTTTCTGAAAAAAGAATATCTGTCCTTATAATCACCCTTAAAAATTTGTTTATAATTAACTACCCCACATAAAAACAGAACCTCTGTTTTTCTCATTCCGGTTAACTTTTTTTGATTGTTTTTATTTAAATTAAATGGTTGAGTTCAGAACATTCTCCGCCCCGGTGAACGATGTCCTCAATTAGTAGTATTAGTACTTTTATGTACCGGAGCCGGACCCTGGTAAGTACGATCATTCCATTTAACATAGCACCACAAATAATTATATACAGATGTCTCATCTTCATAGAAAAAAGTGACATATGAAACTGAAAATTACCACTTTGAAGAGCTTTTAAAAAAGCTCTTTTCAATGAAAAATTTGAGAAAATTTAAAATGCTTTATTTCTCTTTGGAATTTTGATTCTTTATTCTCTGATTCTCTTTTACGTGGTCTTTGAGATTGAATATCATGTCATCATGTGTTTTCAGGGCTCTCGCTCAGACAGAGCGAGAAGATCTTTTTTTATGGATAGAAAAGAAAAAAAAAATCATGGACAAAACGGTCTTGAGTTGGAATCGTTATTTTTCTGTATCTTTGATTTTTTTTCTTGTATTCTTGCTGTGTTTTTTTGCATTATAAAAATCCTGTTTTAACTGTTTCTTTTTTAAGGCGGGATTTTTGGAAGAAAAATAGAGCTGTGTGTGTGCAGATGGATTGTGGACGTATTTAAAAAAACAACCTGAACAATAAATGCATTTTTTTCTCTAATATTTTTTTTCATAAGGTAGGTTGGGATGAGGAATCAAAATATGAGCATGAGGTGATCTGTGGTGTTGCAATATTGTTTGTCAATTAAAAAAATGGAAAGGCAAACAGAAAATCGTCGTTTTGAAGTAAAAGAGCACCAAAGAAAATAGAACTCAGATACGATTACCACTCATGACCGTTGTGCACTTTTTTTTTTTCTTTCTGTCCATAGAAATAGACCTTGTGGCTCGAGTATCGAGTCTTCCTGGCGCACGTTTTTTGTTTCTTTCTATCTCTTTCTTTCAAAAGAAAATACGGTTGATGCTGGTCAGTCTGGCTCAACGAGAACGGTCCATGAAAAAAAACAACAAAAAAACTTACTCAGTAGTTCAGTACCTAACCTACTCACAAAAGATTTCTATTAGAAGAGAAAGAAAGAATAAGGAATATGTACCTACTTGTACATATTTGGGTTAGTTTTTTGTTTTTGTTTGTTTTTTTTTTTTGCAATTTAGTTTTGTTTTTGTTTCCTTGGATGGCGGGATTGAGTAATAGTGTGTAGGTATGCAAAAGGATTGTGAATGCATTTTAAGCAAAGTAGCAGGTACCTGGGGTGGAATCGGCTATTGTGATTTGTGATCGGTGATAATCACAAAAGGCCAATTTGATCTGAGAAATATGATTTTCGCAGTACAAATTTGGTTCTTGTGACTATCACCGATCACAAATCACAATAGCCGATTCCACCCCTGATCAATGAATGAAATTTTGTTCTTTAATATTTTTTCATAGGATAGGTTAGGGTTAGAATATAAACAAATGAGATCTGGTTTTGGGATATTTTTTGTAAATCAAGGAAAAAAGAATGCATGCAATTTTGATCAAGTTAAGTTAGTAGGTAGGTACATCGTACATACCTATGTTGATCAAATAGTAACTATGTACAAACGTTACTTAAAGTAGGTAGAACACAGGTATACTTAGGGCCAATTTTTCAATAGTTAGTTAAACAGTCAGTTAGCACTTATTCCTCAAATAGAGAAAAAATCAATTTTTCAACAGCCGGATATAGCTTATTCCTTTAATAAAACATTTATTAGAGGAATAAATCTATCTGCTTCTTTCAGAGACGAATAAAAATTATTCTAAGGAATAATCTCAACACAAATAGTGTGTCAATTGTCAAAGCTGTTTTAAAGAAAATATTGATGAAATGGATTTTTTTGAGATTATAAATTATTAAGATTAAAATTAAAGACCACGTTTAAAAAATATAAGGGAACACAAGAAAACAAAAATAATTATGAACAAAAATGACGTTTAATTTTGAATATTTTTGAATTTGACATTTTTACTTGCTCTATAGGGCAAGTATTGGTTTCGTGTAGAAAAAAAAAATCGAGGTTTTAATCAAAACCAACATTACGATGATGGAGAAGATCAAAAAAGTGGTTTTCGTCATGCCGTCCGTCGGTCTGTGCGTCTGTGCGTCCATCTGTACATCGAGCTAGGGCCTAAACGGATAGATGGATTCGCTTGAAACTTGGTACAGATGATTTTTACGTAATTCCCTAGGTCGGTTTTTTTTATTTTTTTAATATCTCCAATTTAACGCATATCTCCCATATAACGTTTTCGAGGTATTTCAAATTTCTCGAAAACGGCTCTAACGATTTCGTTTAAATTTTGTGTGCGCAGTACTCTTATTGATTCTAACAAAACTGCGTTTTTAGTTTTTCTCAAAAAATGCCGAGAGCGGAAATATGGCGTTGCCGTTTTTCAAAAATTGACATGTTTTTTAAGTTCATATATTTCATCAAAGCATAAGTCAATTTTTTCAAAATTTACAGACATCATAGGTATTGAAGTGTAAAATGTTAAAAAAAAATTAAAAAAAAAAGTTTTTCAAAAAATATTTAAAAAATTGAATTTTTTTAACTTTCGATTTTTTTTTTTGTTTTTGTTTTTTTTTTTCTCCACAAAATATTAAATTTCCAATAGATATTTAAGATAAAGATGCTTTGAACTACAAGAGCAAGTACGTGCGACCCAGTCGTGCATTTTATTTTGTTATTCTGTAGAATAGAGTTTTTTTAATTGAAAAATTCAATTTTGTTATCTGATTGTTTATGAGCCTAATAACTTTATTCGTCGAACAATTAACTGACTGTTTATTAGAAGATTGAAAAATCGGCTCTTACACAAATAAACTCATTTAAACCGTAGTCAGTCAGATATGTTTGTAATTATATTATGTATGTAGCAAATACTACGTACCTCATTGTTGTAGGTACATTATAATAGGCAGGTTTATGAAATTAAACTAGTTTTATCAACTTTAAATTTTGTTCAACTACCTACGATTTTTATTCACAAAACAGAACATACAAATTTATTTTACAAAAGAAATTATTATAAATTGTATGAACAAAATAACAACACAGGGATTTTTTGGGTTCCGTAGCCAGAATCATGCAGAGACAAATAATATTTGAAAATAGGTAGGTAGGTAAACATAAAAATGTTTAAATTGAAATACCTACCTAGCTGCATTAAAAATACCATTAGGTATGTATTAATGTATAAATATGCTAACAAAGGAGAATGGGCAAATTTGTATGGAATGTGGACGTTGAGCGGCCATTGATGAATTTGTTATTTTATGGTGTTATTAGGTCTTATTTTATGGTGTTATTAGGTCTTATTTTTTTTACTCAATTTTTTTTTAGCTTTACGGAATATTTATTATTATTTTAACAATATTATGCAAAAATATCAAATTTTACCAATATACCTGCATAAAAGCTCACTCAATTGATATTTTCTCACAAAAAAAAAAGTAATTTTACTGTCTCCAACAAAATTCTTTGGAGACGGTAAAAATATTTTTTTTTTGGTGAGAAAATATCAATTGAGTGAGCTTATTTGCAGGTATATTGGTAAAATTTGATATTTTTGCATAATATTGTTAAAATAATAATAAATATTACTTTGAAATTTTGAAAAAAAAAATTCAAAGTATTTTTTTTCAAAATTTCATGTAATTAAGTACTAATTTAGTTTTTTAAATTCGTTGCTCTTATTCATTTTTAAACAAAAACAAAAAACCAAATTGAAAAATATTTTGTGATTTTCGAAAAATTAACAAAAAACCAAAACTACTTTTTTCTAAGAAACCTCTTTATTTTTTGTTTTTACATGGCTGGACTTGTTGATAAATTAATTTATGAAACATTAACCATTCGTCAACTATTTTTTAAACATTTAGACTTAATTAAGGATACAAGGAAGGAATTAAGTGATACCGTATTGAATTAACCCTGAATTGATCAACTTTTTTCATTGATAACACCTGAAAACTTACCTGAGAATTTTTCTTACTATGTCTGGGGTGCCCGCTGCTCATGGATTTATTTATTTATTTTTATTTATGTATTTATTTATTTCATGATAAACCTATACACATTAAGACATATTGTCTTATAACTTAGGTAAGGGCTACAATTAAACATTTAAAGAAAGCTAGGATTTGACAATTTTGCTACTTAAATACATTCAAAAGAAAAAAAAATTATACAAACAAAATTAAAACAAGAAAGAAAAAAAGAAAAAAAGAGGAAGAGAGGAAAAAACTAGAAATTTGTTATTAGTAATTTGATAATTAATAAATTATTGTGAAAAGTGAAACTTTATTTTGGTCTGTAGTTTCAAAACATCGGATTCTAGATTGTAATTAATGTAGTAGCTGATGCAGAATCAATAAATGTTATGTATTAAATTATCATCTGAATTAAATTGATTAGTGAAGTAACTAAATCATTTTTTATGGTTTAGGTATCTTATAATAATTTTCATAATTTTATGGGTTTAAATTTCACTGTAATTGCTCACTACGTGACCGTTCTTCTATACCTACTAAATATAAAAAGAAATGAAAGATAAGTTCAAAATTCTGAGTTTGGGGACCAGTTTCTCAAATACACTGCTTTCAATTTCCGTATACTTGATTTTGAAATTTGTCAATTTGTTAGAAAATTGCTTCTGCCGCTTTAATAATGTCTTCAAATAACTCAGGCAATCTTTTCATATCATTTAGGAATTTTTTTTTTGAAAAAAAAAACCAACAAAACACAAATTAAAGTCTTAAGTAAATTAAATTTTAAAAGCAAAACGGAAGCAGTGCAATTTTTCAAGCAATTTTTCATAGAGATAAGAGTATTTTTAAATTACCGACGTTTGTAAGAAAAGATCATGAATATCGGATCTGTTTCCGCCCTTTACAACATTTTTTAGCTTCAGTTACTCCACTAAATAATTTTATTGTTAAATTAGAGATTTTCTTAACTCTACACAAACGAAACAACAACAAAATTAGAATGTTTAATTCCTTTCGTTTATCTACAAGACATGAAAAATAAAAGAACTAAATAAAGGAGGAATTTATTTCCTTTTTTTTCCAATTAAGTAGGGAGTAAGGTATTTAATTTGGTTCTGCAGTATGGATCAAAGACAAACCAGACATTTGAATATTTTCCGTTTCCGCTGTTCTTGATTTATAGATAACACTGGTCAACAAGGTTTTTGTTACAGACACCAAGATATACTTTTCTATAGGTTTTTTTGGGTGCTGAGCTCGAATCCGAAGTCAAAAAAATTTTATCACATCAAGTTTTTGAGATAATCCCGTTAGAATATCGAAAATGCCGCTTTTTATCAGTTTTCGAGGTTATTTCTTAGCATTTGTTTATTTATTATAAATAAATTTGTAACGGTTTCTAAAAGAACTAAATCTTGTCTTTCTAAATCCGTTAAATCTCTTAAATATCTCTTTTCTTTTTCGAGAAATGTTTGTAGTATTGTAATTTTTTTTGTATGCAGCGGTGCCCCTTTTTCGTTTTGCCACCCGGGCCCTTTTGCCCCAGCCCGACTTGTTTCACCTACCTAATTAGATACTCATGATTTCATACCCCAGTTCAACAAGACAAAAAAAAAACACAAACCAAATCAATGCGCAAAGAAATAAAACGGTGCATGCATTCTTTTTTCCTTGATTTCCAAAAAATATCCCAAAACCAGATCTCATTTGTATATTCCTTACCCTAACTTATCCTATGAAAAAATATTAAAGAACAAAATTTCATTCATTGATCAGGTAGGTAGTACAAGGTACCTACCTACTTTCTTAAAATGCATTCACAATCCTTTTGCATACCTACACACAATTACTCAATCGCGCCATCCAAGGAAACAAAAACAAAACTAAATTGCAAAAAAAAAAACAAACAAACAAAAACAAAAAACCAACCCAAATATGTATGTAGATACTAGTACATATTCCTTATTCTTTCTTTCTCTTCTAATAGATCTTTTGTGAGAAGAACCAAACGAGTCGAGTATTCTTTACGAACATCGAGTACTTACTCGAAAAAAAACGATCTCGAACAAACAGAATCAACACAACTGAAATATGTTCGAGCTTTCCGATTTAGGAGTATGATGACTCGTAAGTAACCCTACATTTCAAACGAGTTCAAACGATCATTTTTCTTTTCGAGTATAATCGAGTAAAATGATCGTGAACAAAATTTGTATGATCAATGTGATCGAAATTACTCGAACTGGAAAGGAAATGTTCAAAGTGTTCGAGGGTGGTTTTTCTTGTAGCATAAATAAAAGAGAATCAGTTTGGTACACAAAAGCAAGTTACATTTGTTTTATTTAAATTAATTAATTTGACAAGATAATGAAATGAAGAAAAACATATTAGAATAAAATTAAAGTAAATACAGAAAAAAAGAAAAATTAAATAAAACTTAATGCTAGATACAAAAAATTGAATAAATTAAATTAAGTTAAAAATTATGACACTTGTATTTATGAAAAAAAAATATTTATATTGGATTTATCTTTAAGTTTGAATTCGCAATCATCAAATTATTTACAGTTTCTGGGTTCAACCTCGATCGTTGTTCTGTAATTATATTTCCAGCCTGTGAAAATGCTCGTTCTGATGCTGCTGATGTTGCGGGAATACAATTCAAGTTTTTATGTGCTTCATAAAGGTTTTTGAATTGGCCTTTATTTTCACACCACCATTGAAGAATATCCACAGGGCCTTTCGAATTAAACTGAATGTATCTTTCTATTTGTAATTGATTTGTAATTTCCCCAATATACCTACCCGAAAAAATAGTAATTTGTTTTAAAAACAATCATCCCAAATCGCATTATTGCATATTTTTTAGGGATATGTTTCTACTACGCACCTACCTGCACAAATTAACTGGGCATTCCCCACTACCCCATTTGTATTGTTACCTAACGACTAACTACTTTTTTATTTACTCAGTCATTCCTTTTCACCACAATTATAAAATTAAAATAACCTGCTTTAATTGCAGTTGTACCGCAAACAACCAACCCTCAAAACCTAAATAAAAAAAATATGCAAAATATTGAGGATCGAGTATACTCATGAGTTCAAACAATTTGTGTGGTTTTGTTTGTGAGTATTTTTGTTTATGAGTAAGATGATTTACGAGTATAGAGAGAAAACGATCGAGCACGAACGATCATTTTAAAAAATTGAAATTGTTCGAACAGGTTCGAACATACTCATTTGGATCTCTGGTAGGTACTGAACTACTGAGTAAGTATTTTGTGTTGTTTTTTTAATGAATCGTTCTCGTTGAGGCAGACTGACCAGCATCAACCGTACTTTCTTTTGATAGAAAGAAACAAAAAACGTGCGCCAGGACGACTCGATACTCGAGCTACAAGTTCTACTTCTATGGACAGAAAAAAAACACATATGTGCACAACGGTCTTGAGTTGTAATCGTATCCGAGTACCTACTATTTTCTTTTGTGCTCTTATACTTCAAATACGACGATTTTCTGTTTGCCTTTCCATTTTTTTAATTGACAAACAATATTGCAACACCACAGATCACCTCATATTTTTATTCCTCATCTCAACCTGAACCTAGCTTATGAAAAAAATATTAGAGAGAAAAATGCATATATTGCTCAGGTTTTTATTTTTAAATACGTCCACAATCCATCTGCACACACACAGCTCTATTTTTCTTCCAAAAATCCCGCCTTAAAAAAGAAACAGTTAAAGCGCGATTTTGCAATGCAAAAACACAACAAGAATACAAGAACAAATATCAGAGATACAGAAAAATAACGATTCCAATTTCCAACTCAAGAGTCAAGACCGTTATGATCATGATTTTTTTTCTTTTCTATCCATACAAAAAGATCTTCTCGCTCTGTCTGAGGCAGAGCCGAGAAAACACATGATCAGAGATACCCAAAGGAGATGGGAAACTTTCGTACGTTTTACCCCCCAAAACCCATTTGTTTATTTCGTGTTGTTGTAATCTCTTTTGTATTCGTGAATAAATGTGAAAAACACACATAGTGTAGCCACGGTGTTTTTACGCACACCTAAGCAAAAATGTACGATTTTTCACGCATACTTAGCCAAAAATGTATATTTTTTCACGCATACTTATCCAAAAATGTCTAAAGCAGCTTGTAGGCAAACCCGTATGACGTCAGAAGTTTCTCATCTCTTTTGGGTATCTCTGCACATGATACCAGCGTTGCCAACCCGTTCAGTCAAAATTATGCCTCACTTGAAAAAAAATTATGCCTTTTCAAATAAATTATGCCTCAATTTAAATTTCTTAGTTTATGCTTAAAAATTATATACAAAAAGTACACAAGTACACAAAACGAAATGTTTATTTAATCAATTTATACATTAAGGGCCAATTTTTCAATATTCAGATAAACCTCAGATAGAGATTATTCCTAGGAATAAATTTTTTTATGTTGAAATTTATTCTTCTGATAGTCTAACTGACGATTGAAAAGGCAGCTTATTTGTCACGTAACGGAAACTTTTTTTCTTCGAAAGGAATATTTCAAGACGTTGCTTCATATAATTGAAAGAAACAAGCGGTCAATTTTTTTCACAAATAAAAAATATTAGCCTATTTGCAAGCGTTTTAGACCTTCTTACAGCAACAAAATTAGATTCTTTTCTAGTAAAAGTGATTAGTGTGAACAAAATTCTTCGAAAAATTAAACACTACCAATAGTTAAATGTTAAAAACAAATTCTGTATATAAAATTTCGAACAACCTTTATTTAAATGATATAGAAAATATAAGTTTTTACTCTTTTTAACAATGTATTTAAAAAATTATAAGAAAGTTTTAAAATATAAATCAAGAGTAGAAAGAAAAAAATTATGCCTTTTTGGCAAAAAATAAGCCTCAATGCCTTAGCTAATAAAATTATGCCTAAAAGGCATAATTATGCCTCAGTTGGCATTGCTGCATGATACTCACTCTCAAAGACCACGTAAAAGAGAATCAGAGAATAAATAATCAAAATTCCAAAGAGAAATAAAAGCATTTTAAAATTTCTCAAATTTTTCATTGGAAAGAGCTTTTTTAAAAGCTCTTCAAAGTGGTGATTTTCAGTTTCATATGTCACTTTTTTCTATGAAGATGAGATATCTATATATAATTATTTGTGGTATGATCTTGTCATTCATTAGTTATTGTTCAGATTTCGTTGATGTCGTTTAGTGGTCGAGTGTGTCGTGCGGTTGTTTTCTTTAATGCAAATTATTGGTAGTGCGGGTACCAAATTTGATTTGCATAATTTTTAAACCGAATTGTGAAGTGTTTTTAGTTCTTTTAAAATTAGTGCAAATAATATAAAGTTTAAATTATTTAATTATTAAATTATTTATAATTAAAAATTTTAAAGTCATGATTTCTGCAATGATGTTGGTGTTTTTTTTTTATTGCCGCTGCTGCTGCTGGATGTTGCTGCCGTTGATGATGTTGCTCCTGCTGATGATGCTGCTGATGATGATGATGTTGCTGATGATGCTGCTGTGTTGTTTTTGTTAAATCCGCATACAGCGCGGAATGGAACGGTTTGATTTAAGTTAATTTTTAATTATATATACAAATTTTTATATTTTATCAGATTTTTATTTATTGTTTTTTTATTATTGGTTATTTTTTTTTTATTATTGGTTCTTTTTTTTTTAATTTTTTGGTTTTTTTTGTATGTATTTGTGTGCATTTTGATCGTTTCGGTTTCGCGGTTTGCTCGGATTCGAATATATGTTTGAGTGTGTGTATGTGTGTGCATGATGGGCTTTTCATACTTGCAAGTAATTGCAAATGTCGGTTCATTTTGATTTTGATTTCGATTTTTTTTTTAATTTAAAATTTTGAGTTTTATTGAATTTTTCGGGTTGTATTCAATAAATAGACAATTGAGTTTTGTGATGTGTAGTGATTTCAAATTGTGTGAAATTTTCAAAAGTGCATTTTGAAAGTGTTTTTTTTATAGTGTGAATTTTTAGTGATATTATAATTTGTGAAAAGTGAAATGCCGACGGCTAATTAATCCAGTATGTTTTGCCGACGGGTTGCAATTTTACAAAAATTATATTTATATTTTTGTTGAATTGAATTTAATAAATATTCTGTATGTTGATCATTTTAATATTAATATTCTTTAATTTATTATTTCATAGATTTTAATTTAAGTTTGATTTTAATTCATTATGTAGATATTTTATAAAATGATGATTGCGAATAAAATTATATTCAAAAAATAGTTTCGAGTTGCAATTTTAAATTATTGTTTTGATATTTCAGGATATTTTGTTTTTGGTGGAGTTTCGAAAGTGGACTGTATTTTTGTTGAGTAATTGAAATTTATTTTTTTTAATTTTTTAAATGTGTTGTGTGGTGTTGTGTTGTATAGGGTAGGCAATTTAGAAATTTTGATTTTTTATTTGGTTTTAAATGAAGTGTATGCGATTTAAGGGTGTTGTGATGAGTTTTGTGTTGAGTTGTGTGTTGTGTTGGGTTAATTTAAATTCATATAAGCGTCTCTAAATCGGTTACTTGGAAGGTAGCATATTTTTGCAATAGGGCGTTTCATGATTCCAGTTTTTGTTTTCAGGGTTACGACTCGGACTAGGTCATCGGCTCCAGGATGTGTTTCGGTGATTCTGGCTAGCAACCATTGAGATGGTGGTAGCCTTTCATCTTTTACTAAGACCAGACCTCCGATTTTAGGTTCGGCTTCTCTTCTTGTCCATCTAGGCCGTTGTTGTAGCCTAGAAAGATATTCTCCGTTCCATTTACGCCAAAAGGAATCGACAAATGCTTGAGTTACGTCCATCTGTCTAGGTAACTCATTTTTTCTGGGTTTGATATGTGCCCTTGAGGTATACTTAGCAGGGGTTCTCCAATTAGGAAATGTCCTGGGTTTAAGACATCTAGGTCATCAGTACTATCCGACAGAGGGCACAGAGGTCTGGAATTCAAACATGCTTCTATCTGTGTAAGAAGGGTGTAGAGTTCCTCGAACGTTAACCTCTCATCTCGTCCGGTTCTTTTAAGGTGATATTTTACGGATTTCACACCAGCTTCCCAGAGACCACCAAAGTGAGGAGAAGCTGGTGGAATAAAATTCCAGTTGGTTCCTGAATTGGCTACAATACCTGCTATTTCGTTCCAATCATGTTTAGCTTGTGCCAGCATGCGAGCTAATTCACGGTTAGCTCTTACGAAATTTGTGCCGCAGTCACTATAAATTTGAGCACAAAAACCTCGCCGTGCAGTGAAGTGACGAAGAGCTGCCAAGAATGCTTGAGTTGTCAAGTCTGATACTGTTTCCAAATGAATGGCCTTTGTGGACAAGCATATAAAAATTGCAAAGTATCCTTTGAAGGTCTTGGCTCCCCGTCCTTTCCATGCTTTAATTTCTATATAGGACCTGCATAATCCACTCCAGTGTGAGTGAATGGCCGGGACATTCGTACTCGTGGGGCTGGGAGGCTTCCCATGAGCTGTTGAAGATTTTTTCTGCTGTGTCGGAAGCATGTTGGACATTTGTGAATGTGTATTTTCAGGCTCCGTGAAGCCAGAACTGCGACCTCAAAATTTTTGAACCAAATTTGTCTAATTCGTTTGTTCACCGTTTGTCCATGTTTGTCCACCCAAAATTTTCGTTTGTCCACCCTTCAAAAAAATTTTAGAGCAAATTCTTTTTTTTTATAGGAAGTCTGAAAAATGAAAAATCGTCTAAAACGCTCAAATTTTGAGATAGACGTATAAGACCCTGCGTTGTCCACCTCGAGTTCTGTATACATACCAAATATTATCGTTTTTCCACCCCCCGTTTAGGAACAATTTAAAAAACAAATTTTGCACTGAAAAACTAAAACTCCCCTAAAATCCCCAAAACTCAATTTTTATCAAAAATTCAAACTGCTGTCGTTTGTCCACCTCGAGTTCTATACGTATACCAAAAATCATCGTTTGTCCACCCTCTGTTTAGGAGATATTCCAAAAAACAAAATTTGTACTGAAAATTTCAAAGTCCCAAAAAATCTCCAAAAATTACTTTTTTTCAAAATTTCTGTCGTTTGTCCTCCTCGAGTTCTATACGTATACCAAAAATCGTTTGTCCACCCTACGTTTAAAAGATATTCAAAAAACAAAATTTGTACTGAAAATTTCAAAGTCCCATAAAATCTCCAAAATTTGACTTTTTTCAAAATTTCAAATTTCTGTCGTTTGTCCACCTCGAGTTCTATACGTATACCAAAAATTGTCGTTTGTCCACCTTACTTTCAGAAGATATTTAAAAAAAAAAACAAATAATTCAAGGTCCCATAAAATCCCCTAAAAATTTTTGTTTCAAAAATGTTACCGCTTATTCTTATTCAAATAACTAAGCACTCTCTCAGTACTAGGTTCACTTTATCTAATTATATGAAAAAAAGTATCCAAAAATGGTATGAAAAGCCAAAAATTTGTTTGACAATTTTTAATTTTGCAGTAAGAAAATTTTTTTTTATTAACTTACTTTTTTTTGAAAATTAAATGATTAGGTATTTCAAATGTATCCTTTCATTTTTTATAAAGTGATCCGTTGTTGAGGTATGAATAGTTTAAATCAAGAGTATGAATATTTGTTTGAAGACTGAAAATGAAGTCTTTAAAAACAAATAAGCTAAATGAATAGCCTTTCAAAAAATAATAAATGACTTTATCAAAAAAAAATTTCTCACTTAGTTAAGAGAAAATAATACAGTTCTATTTCTATTTCACCATTTTAAATAAAATCTTTACTTCTAAAATTCTAAAACCAGAAAAATGAAGCTTTCACATGCTTTTTGTTTTGTCATGATACGATTATTTTTCATTGAGAAACAGCTTATCAAAAATCACTAAAAAAAGAATCACGAATTTTGTTTGTTCCTAAGATTTTTTTTGGGTTACTGTATTTAGTTCATATAAAAAGTTTAAGTTAGTATAGTAAATTAAAGTGCTATGTTATTTGAATAAGAATTAGTGCTAAAATTATTGTAAAAAAATTTTTTGGGGTTTTTGTTATTTTTAATAAGGAATGTATGCGTATTTTCTTGAGAGTTGCTATAGAAAAATTTATTTTTAGTATACGTGTAGAACTGGAGGTGGACAAACGACAGAATTTTGAAATTTTGAAAAAAGTCAAATTTTGGAGATTTTATGGGACTTTGAAATTTTCAGTACAAAATTTGTTTTTTGAATATCTCCTAAACGTAGGGTGGACAAACGACGATTTTTCGTTGGTATCCATTTCTCGAGGTGGACAAACGATTGCCGTTTGAATTTTTGAAAAAAAGGTAATTTTTGAGGAATTTGAAATTTTCACTCTGGTGTATGCGTAATATTTTTTTTCGATTTCTCAGTACAAATTTTGTTTTTTGAATATCTTCTAAACGTAGGGTGGACAAACGACGATTTTTGGCATACGTGTAGAACTCAAGGTGGACAAACGACAGAATTTTGAAATTTTGAAAAAAGTCAAATTTTGGAGATTTTATGGGACTTTGAATTTTTCAGTACAAAATTTGTTTTTTGAATATCTTTTAAACGTAGGGTGGACAAACGACGATTTTTGGCATACGTGTAGAACTCAAGGTGGACAAACGACAGAAATTTGAAATTTTGAAAAAAGTCAATTTTTGGAGATTTTTTGGGACTTTGAATTTTTCAGTACAAATTTTGTTTTTTGAATATCTCCTAAACGTAGGACAAACGATGATTTTTTGTTTGTATACATTTCTCGAGGTGGACAAACGATTGCCGTTTGAATTTTTGAAAAATAATAATTTTTGAGGACTTTTTAATTTTCAGTAGAGGTACACTGTGGTGTATGCGTACTTTTTTTTAAGTTGCTATAAAAAAATTAGAAATTTTGAAAAAAGTCAAATTTTGAAGATTTTATGGGACTTTGAATTTTTCAGTACAAAATTTGTTTTTTGAATATCTTTTAAACGTAGGGTGGACAAACGACGATTTTTGGCATACGTGTAGAACTCAAGGTGGACAAACGACAGAAATTTGAAATTTTGAAAAAAGTCAATTTTTGGAGATTTTTTGGGACTTTGAATTTTTCAGTACAAATTTTGTTTTTTGAATATCTCCTAAACGTAGGACAAACGATGATTTTTTGTTTGTATACATTTCTCGAGGTGGACAAACGATTGCCGTTTGAATTTTTGAAAAATAATAATTTTTGAGGACTTTTTAATTTTCAGTAGATGTACACTGTGGTGTATGCGTACTTTTTTTTAAGTTGCTATAAAAAAATTAGAAATTTTGAAAAAAGTCAAATTTTGGAGATTTTATGGGACTTTGAAATTTTCAGTACAAAATTTGTTTTTTGAATATCTTTTAAACGTAGGGTGGACAAACGACGATTTTTGGCATACGTGTAGAACTCGAGGTGGACAAACGACAGAAATTTGAAATTTTGAAAAAAGTCAATTTTTGGAGATTTTTTGGGACTTTGAAATTTTCAGTACAAAATTTGTTTTTTGAATATCTTTTAAACGTAGGGTGGACAAACGACGATTTTTGGCATACGTGTAGAACTCAAGGTGGACAAACGACAGAAATTTGAAATTTTGAAAAAAGTCAGTTTTTGGAGATTTTTTGGGACTTTGAATTTTTCAGTACAAATTTTGTTTTTTGAATATCTCCTAAACGTAGGACAAACGATGATTTTTTGTTTGTATACATTTCTCGAGGTGGACAAACGATTGCCGTTTGAATTTTTGAAAAATAATAATTTTTGAGGACTTTTTAATTTTCAGTAGAGGTACACTGTGGTGTATGCGTACTTTTTTTTAAGTTGCTATAAAAAAATTAGAAATTTTGAAAAAAGTCAAATTTTGGAGATTTTATGGGACTTTGAAATTTTCAGTACAAAATTTGTTTTTTGAATATCTTTTAAACGTAGGGTGGACAAACGACGATTTTTGGCATACGTGTAGAACTCGAGGTGGACAAACGACAGAAATTTGAAATTTTGAAAAAAGTCAATTTTTGGAGATTTTTTGGGACTTTGAAATTTTCAGTACAAAATTTGTTTTTTGAATATCTTTTAAACGTAGGGTGGACAAACGACGATTTTTGGCATACGTGTAGAACTCAAGGTGGACAAACGACAGAAATTTGAAATTTTGAAAAAAGTCAATTTTTGGAGATTTTTTGGGACTTTGAATTTTTCAGTACAAATTTTGTTTTTTGAATATCTCCTAAACGTAGGGTAAACGATGATTTTTTGTTTGTATACATTTCTCGAGGTGGACAAACGATTGCCGTTTGAATTTTTGAAAAATAATAATTTTTGAGGACTTTTTAATTTTCAGTAGAGGTACACTGTGGTGTATGCGTACTTTTTTTTAAGTTGCTATAAAAAAATTCTTTTTGGAATATCTCCTAAACAGGGGGTGGACAAACGATGGTATACGTAAAGAACTCGAGGTGGACAAACGACAGCAGTTTGAATTTTTGATGAAAATTGATTTTTGGGGATTTTAGGGGGGTTTTAATTTTTCAGTGCAAAATTTGTTTTTTAAAGTGCTCCTAAACGGGGTTTGGAAAAACGATAATATTTGGTATGTATATATAACTCGAGGTGGACTAACGATTGCAGTTGGTTTTATACGCCTATCTCAAAATGAGCGTTTTAGACGATTTTTCATTTTTCAGACTTCTTATATAAAAAAAAAAATTTGCTCAAAAATTTTTTTGAAGTGTGGACAAACGAAAATTTTGGGTGGACAAACATGGACAAACGAATTAGACAAATTTGGTTCAAAAATTTTGAGGTCGCAGTTCTGGCTTCACGGAGACGAGTATATCTCTTTTCGTTTAAAGTAAAATCTTAAGACGAAAATGTGTTTTCCACTATGATTTGAGTCGCTGGGACGTCAAGCACAACCAATGCTATTTCGAATATTTCAGGAGACCGATGTTCTAATATCTAGGTCAAAGTGTTCAGCTTCCAGAAGCGTTTTCGACCGCCCAACTTCAAACGGCTATATCTCGGAATTTTGAAAAAAGGGTACCTGGGACTCTAACCTACATTTGGGTACAACTCCCGTCCCTGTAGGTGCACGCGTTCTCAAACCAGGAGAACTTAAAGGTAAAAAAAAAGTTAAGCCCGATTCTGAAAAAATTAGGCATGATGTGGTAGTTTAATATGGAAGATGATTTTTTAAAAATCTGACAATGTGCAAAGCATAGGCCCATGACACAAGCTATCATTCTCAAAAATTGCTCTCAAGCGGTTTAGCTTCCAGGAGCGTTCAATGATTCGGGGATTTTTCGAAAAAAAATTTGACCCCAACTTTCAAACGCGATTTTCTCGGAATTTTGAAAAAAAAAAAATCCAAAACCCGATTATACCACTATCGGGTAGCTGAGAATATAAGCTTTTATATGGCACCACTCCCATGTCTCTAGGAATTGATACATTTGCAGATGAGATTTATTTTTTTCTCTCAGTGATAAATCTCACTGGTTGACCGAAACATAAAAAATAAAAAATAAAGGTTTCTCTCAGACCTTGACCGAAATTTTTCTTTTTAAAAATAAAGGTTAATTTATGACCTTTATTGAAAATGGCGACAAATAAGAGTTATTAAGGAACCTTTCAAAAGGTTGAGATTTATTTCTGATATCTGGTTTAAACTGCAATAAAATGAAAACGTAATAGATTATTTCGTTAAATGACAGTAACTCAAAAATACATTTATACATACATTAAATGAAATGTACTTATGTACAAGATTTTCTTGTTAATAATAAATAAATCAAAATAGTTCGAATAGTTAGATTAAACTAGAAAAATGTAATTGTTGTATTTGTTAAAATATAAAGGTGTAGGTGACCAGATTTTCGTCCTTGATGTTTGTGGGTGTGACTACACACTGATTAGTTTTTTGAAACTTAGCTAAGAAAGTGGTAAATTATTAATATGTATTTGCATTTAAATGTTTTGATAACATATCTTTTGGACCTAATCCAACCATGACGTATAGTTAAGGTATACCAATATGGTGAGTTGTGTCTTCATGGCTCTATTTTTGCGTTCAAGTGATGTTAGGAGTCTGATCCAATGTTCATCATATGACTCCCCCTGGACTACAAATGCCCCAAAAGCGTTATTGCTGGCATCTGTACTCAAAATGAAAGGTTGGCCATCGCAGGCTTGTTTGAGGATAAAACGCTTTTAAGCAGCTTTTAATGCATCAAATGAGGATTGTTCTTCTTTGTCCCATTTCTACAAGGCATTTCTTTGAGTTAGGTCAATTATTGATTTTTGATATTTTTGAAAACTTTCCATGAAATCCTGGTAACAAGAACACGTTTGCAAAAATGAAAGAACTTGTTTAAAGTTCTTAGAATCTGGACGGTTTTCGAAGGCGAAAACTTCATTTTGAATCGACTTTAATACGATGGTTAGTGAAAAAACATAGGTATTTGACCCATGGATAGTAAAATTTTGACTTCCTTCTATTGAATTTTAGTTTGAAGAGCTCAGGCCGCTCAAATGGTGTCCATCATCCTTCAGAAAGTAGCTGGAGCGTCAAATAGCAATCGCTTGAAACGAAACATTTCAAATGGTCTGATAAATGCCGTTTTCCACACAGTGCGAGGATATGGTTAAGCTTTTCTCGGTCAATTTGGTTCAAATCAACGGCTTCATCGGATCGAAACTTGATGTCAAACTTGGGAACAGGTTTTGGTTTTTTAGGTTTGCGATCTGGAATTATATATGTGGTTCTCAAAGAGTCATCAAAAATCTTTTGAATGGAGTAATTATTTCTTTTTGTAGGCAGAATCAGTATAGGCCAGACAAAAATGCAAGTGCCTTTTTCATCAACTTCAGTGATTGGTCTTAGTTTTGCTCGGCGAAATAGGTTTGAGCTTTTTGAAGTTTTTAAATTTTTATTCGGGAAATCTTGAAAAGGCTTGAGCAGAACTTTTGTAAGAGCTGTGTCAAAGAAGTCAGAAGCTTTTCTGGTTGATCAGTAAAGTACCACATTCTTTGTCCTAGGTCCAAGAATATGCCATTAGTTAATATAAAAATTTTCTGTAGACGCTTCTCCATCAGCAAGAGTAATGGTGGTGTCAACTTTATGAAATTTCGAAACGTTTCAGGGGAGATGCAAGAATAGTTCTTTTCCAGCAACGTTTGTTCTGATTTTCTGGTTGTCTAGTGCTGCTGATTCATGCACAGTTTCTTCTTCAGAGATTGAAAGTTCAGCCGCCCTTATGCCTTTGATAAAAATTCCTTAAAAGTTGTGATGCTTCCCCGGAATATACCGTCTCTGAATTGAAGACTGAGTAGACCATACACTATAGATCAATAATTATTCGTTCTTTTGGGACTGTATTTTATAATTTGAAACTGATCCACTAGTTGGGCGGCAATTGTAGGACCAGATTTTCGTCCTTGATGTTTGTGGGTGTGACTACACACTATTGTGTAGTATCAGTTCTCAAATTATCTGTCACAAATCTAGAAATCGCAGCTTTGTTTATTTATTCCGAGGCGCTTATACTGTCCGAAGACCGCAGTAAACGTTGAACAGATAAACGATCAAAGGTATTAAACAAAAGAAAATTGAATCAACAACAAATATAAATGAAAAGACGTTTTGTTGTATTTTCAAATATATATACAAACAATTTTATTAATAAAATAATTGAGTAATTAAAATTACGTTAAATGAAGTGAGTTGGCAACCATAAACTTCGTTGAACTATTTTTTATAAAATTATCTAGGCGCTTTGAAGAAAACGTCGTAAATAATAAAAAAATAATTAAACGATTCAAGGTTGGCTTACAATCAAAGCAACTCCCCCTGGTGTGATACTTTTTTGTGAACGTTAGCGCTAGGCAACCTTTGCTCAACGAAATATCAAACAAGAGTGATTTGTTTTGAATCAAGCTCTGCCTTTTATATGATTTTTGAAATAATTTTAAATCAATGAAATATATGATTACAAACATAAATTATTTTAAAGTGATTAAACATGAAGTATTAATTTAGAATATTGAACATTGAAATGAGAATTATATGAATTAACAGTAAATGGATGTAGTGTACCTTAAACATCGATAGTTGAAGATTCCGATAGTATCGATAGTTTTCTAAAAAACAATCGATTAATCGATAAACAATCGATAGTCTTATGTAGGGCCTTTACAAAATGAAATTCACAAATAACTTTTATTTTTTATCATTTTTTATTGCAGGTAGGTATATATTAATTGATGCGATCACAGCACAAATTTTAATTCACCTTTGGGTGTTTACCTTTTACATATTTTATTAACATTAAACAAATCATAATTTTGATGAATAAATATTAATGATCAAAATCAATTAGCAATAGCAATTAGCAAACGACAAACATCAAAGATCAAACACAAACGCTACGCAGAACCAACCAATGTCATATCCAGGGATAGGATGTTGTGGAATTTGCCTTTTTTTCTTGCTCAATCGTACAACATTATAGATTAAAAACGAACACGTTTCACGTCCCCCTCGTGCCAAATATATGTATTTTATTTTGCCTTTTTTTTTGCCTTTTCTTTCGTTATTGCCTTTTTTTGCCTTTTCTCTTGTTATTGCCTTTTTTTTGCCTTTTTTATGTTTTTTATATTTTTACCGTCTTTAAAGTAATGCCTACACACAAAACACTCAAATACAAACAAAAAGCTAACTAACTCAATGTATCTATATGTACCTATTAAGGATTCGAGTGAAAAGATCTACCTATGCTACTTGCGCGGCCGGCAACCGACACGCATCAGTGCTCAAAAGCTAACTTACTCAATTTACAAAATTCGATTGGAGAAGTTCTCCAGATTTTAACAATCAAGAGAGATTTGGAAGCAGCGAAAGGGGCAGTCGCAAAAGAAGTTGTTGAGAAGTACAAATCAGTTTTTTTTTGGGCAATAAGGAACTTGAGAGAGTTGAACAAGTAAATTGAGTAATAAATGGGGGCACAAATCAAGAGCACCCGGCAAATGTTGAAGTGGGTGATGTCGAGTGCTTTAATTAATTAATTTAATCCTTAAAGCACTTTTATGCCGACTTTTCAGGATTCGATTTTAGCCGCGCGATATATCACACGACTTGCAGCTTACGTTCACACGAGTTGAAAAGCTTCGCTACACGGCAAAAATCGACTCGTGAAAAGTCCCCATTCAAGGACAATCGCAGGCGCTTGTGACCTGAAAATTAAAAAAAAAAACTCATGATTGTTCAAAATTATTACTACTTCAAGGCAATAAATGCCATTTTATGCCTTTTTGGGAGTTTTATTTTGCATTTTTTGAAGTTTTTAGGTCCACAAGATCCTATCCCTGGTCATATCTATTTCATCTCATAAAAAATTTGTAATTGCGAAACATGGGACTTCCCCTGAATCAAAGAATATGAAACAAAGATCCACCATGAAAACTGTTCTGTCAAAGCCAAAGATCAAAACTAAGGCCGTGTGTGAATTGCGTTAAATAGTTAACACCGTGTTAAATTTTTGACACTATTGGGGTGAATAAAAATATTTCAAATTGTTTAATATTTTTCTCTGCCTCTTTTCTGCCATGGAATTCCTTTTTGATAAAAAAAAAACAAACAAAACAAAACCATCTGCAAACAAAATTTAACTCAAATTTAACCAGGTCCCAGAGCTCAGTAAATTTTTAACAGCTGAAAAATTCTTATTCACCTGAATAGTGTCAAAAATTTTACACGGTGTTAACTATTTAACGCAATTCACACACGGCCTAAAGATACGAAAGCTAGCTGCTGTATCGATTCGCGCGTAAGCTCACACTCACACATAGAAACAAATGAGGCGATTCTTCATAGTAGGCATGCACACGTAGACAAAAATGAGGTGATTCACCACAGCTTGCAGCTTATAGGAAAAATCGATTTGACAGCTCGGTTTTTGATCCTCTTAATGAATCTTCTCTCTAAAAATGGTTGTTGTTTTCTTAAATAGACAAACATAACTATTCTTACAAACTTGGTGAAATCGCATTCCGAATTGTGTCTATAGATACGTCTACTTGGGTAAGACCGACTATCGATGTTTTCTCCAGACTATCGATAGTTTCAAACTATCGATTAATCGATTAAACTATCGATGTTTAAGCTACACTAAATGGATGTCTTATAAAGGTATATGTTGATTGATGTTATTCAGTTCGTTACACAATGACATTGTCGGGTTCCGTTCAAGAGGACGCTAATTAACGCACTTAAAACTCAATTGGGTAGTTTTGATGATAAATTGGTTACAAAGTTAACTCTAGTGGTACTAAAAGTACTTCCGAAATTAATTACAATGTGTATATGTTTATAAATTTCGAAACCAATATCACCGCCTAATATTGAAATGATATTTTTTTCAAAATTATATTTTCAGGCACTGGAACTAAACAACACAGATGTGAATGCCTTGGTTGCACGTAGCAAATGCTATCTCCTGCTGGGAGAACCTTCCAAAGCTCTCGAAGATGCTGAAATGGCTTTAATTGAAGATGCTAACAACATGAGAGCAATATATCAAAAAGCTGAATCGCTTTATTATTTGGGACAATTCGAGCAAAGTTTAATGTTCTTTCATCGTGTTCTACGAGCTAGACCAGAGCTAGACCTAATTCGTTTAGGTGTCCAAAAGACTCAAGAAGCAGTTCAAAATACACTTGGTACTTCAAGACACGTTAAACCATGTAAAGAATTTGTTGAAAATCCATCAAAATCAAAGCAAAGAGGCAAGGGTATTCAGATAAAAAAGGAAATGGGGAAAAAAGTTGGAAGAAAATTATTAGAAGAACTTAGAGTTGATAAAGATTATCTTGAAAACCTTCTTAAACATCCAGATCTCAAAAAAGAAAATCTATCAACAGAAAATGTTTTAAATTTGGCAACGGAGGCCGTCACATTTTTGGATAAACGTGAAGAGTTCTGGCGTCAACAAAGGTCATGTTCCCTTCTTTTAAGTTACAGAAACATTCCTCAAGATGCCGTACCATTTTGGTTTTGATAAAAATTTGTATTTTATGTAATTGAATAATATCGTAATACAACTTTTTTCGTTTAATTAATTTCCACCATTTATCCCCATTTACATCTGAGTACCGTAGGATAAGTCAGCCCATTCTTAATTTTTTTTTACACTTTCAAGGTCATATATATATATGATGTGCACCGCTGAGGTCTGCCAGACCAAAATATTTTTACTTAGCATGCTAAAAATGACCACTGTAAGAATTGTTAGCCTTACAAGACCTACCTTAGTCAAATGTGCCACTAGCTCTTGGACTACTAGTTGGCAATTCCATTTTGTGTTGGATCTGAGAGTCATACACGTCGTAAGACTGTTAATCCATCTTACTTCTTAAGCTCTGGAAAGATTTTCTCACACTAACCTGACTATTTGAACGCCTTACTCTCTTTCGTTATCTGCTGCAAACTTTGGTCATTCCAGCAAAATCCTTCCCAAAAGGTCGATAGTAAATTGCCGCAATGGTTGTGGGCTAGGAATATTGGAATTGAAGGACATGAGACCGGGGCTAGGAGAACGACTAATTTATGACGACTTGACAAGCAACTTTGGATTGCATCAAGCAAAATTTGCAGAAAATCCTGACCGAGTTCCAGAATGGGTGGGTAAGGAGCCTACCTGTAACAAGCACAGGGTTTTAAAGGTGTGGTAAGGTGATGTTATTTATTGTGGCAGTGAGTTAGCCATGATACATATATATGATAAGAGATGAGTTCAGCATGAGGAAGCAAGGTTAATGTACATGGAGGATTTGAGTGGTTGGGTTTCTAGATGAAGGAAGGTTTACTAAAAAGTAAGATCTTATTGGATTATTTCGACGAGAAAACATCCAATAAGATCTTACTACTTCGTAAACCTTCCTTAAGATCCCTTATAGGCGTCTTAATGGGACATAACCTACTAGGATACCACAAAGAGAAAATGGGGCTTAGTACGGATGTTCTATGTAGAGGCTGCGGCTATGAGGACGAACAGGAAAACACTGTTCACTTCCTCTGTCACTGCCCAGCACTCTGCCGCACTAGGAAAAAATTCTTAGGAAACTACTTCTTTAATGAATTAGAAGAACTATCAGAACTCTCAGGCAACTGCCTACTGAACTTTGACAAGTCCTCCAAATGGCTCGACCAACCATAGCATTCATAGGTTAACACTTTTTCATGAAGTTACAATACTTCAGGGTATCACAAGAGATCTACGTTGATCTAAGTGTGACGGTAACAAAATCAACTGTCAGCCCGTATAACCTAACTTAACCTAGATGAAGTCTGGACTTACAGTCCTGTGCCTTTGACATAGAGCATCGGCAGAGCGCAGAGGTCGCTTAGTGTAGTGCCGGACACTCTTTTTCGGGAAAACTTAGATGGTTTGGCTCTTGAACAGGTTGACAAACTCAGCATTTTAATTTCTTAAGAGTAACCAAGAATTAACCATTATTTTATTTGTTTTTAACAAACAAACTGGAACCTCAATTGACATTTGATCGCAAACTTGAAATAATAAAAAAAAATATTAAATGTGTACAATACCAGACCTTATTGACTTTTTCGTAGCTAAAGGAATCAAACGAAATCACATTAGTGTCGAAGGTAATTATGACTTGTCATCAGATCATACTCCAGTGATTCTAACACTAAGTGAATCGGAAGTAATAGAAAAAAGTAATACAAAGCTTGTAAATAAGAAAACAAACTGGAGTGATTTTAGAGAAAGGCTTTTAAGTTTTATAAATTTAAGATCTCCCATGGATACAATCGAGCAAATTGACCATGAAGTGGAACAATTTATTGCTGATGTGCAACAGGCCGCTGAAGAAAGTACTCCAACATTTTCTAATAGAAGACAAAATGAAATAAAATATCCTTTAGAGATAAGAGAGTTGAATAGAGAAAAGAAGAGCTCGAAGAAAATGGCAAAATACTAGATTTCCAGATGATAAAACAACGTTTAACCGTATAAGCAACAATCTTAAAAAACAAATTTATAAATTCAAAAATGATTCACTGAGTACATTCCTAAAGAATTTAACGACTGATGTTTCAACCGATTTTTCGCTATGGAAAGCAGCCAAGCGCCTGAAAAGACCGCAGTTACTAAACTCTCCCTTGAAATCTCAAGATGGGAAATGGATCGGTAACCCAAAAGAAAAAGCTAACCTTTTCGCGGAGCACCTTGCGAATGTTTTTAAGCCATACCCAACAAACGCGGCTGAAAATAGCTTACAGCTTGTTGATAAGATAGATGAAAGTGAAATACCGATTGTAAGATTAAAAGAAATAAAAAGTATGTGTTTACATCAATTATCAAATAAAAAATCACCAGGTTACGATCTTATTTAGTTTAGTTTAGTGTTTATTTCATCAAACAAAGTTACAATGCTTTAGTGATTACTCGATAACAAAATAATAATAATATACGTACAAAATCAATAATGAATAAAAAACAATAAATAAATAAATAAATATATATTAAACATTTCCACCATTAAGGTTTCTCAAAATAACGAGTAAATTGTTTTTAAATGAAAATCTACCAAGACAAAAGTCGATCATATCGCAAACAGAATTGGATTCTTTTAAGCACCTGGTCAATGGTTCATTAGCAGCATAATTTGTTCTGTGGAATGGAATGTTAAACAAATTTTGGTTTCTAAGCATCCTCGCAGGAACATTGAAGTTAATTAAGCTCAAAATTTCCGAACAATCAATATGATTAGTTAAAACATCACGAATAAACATAACTCCCGAGAACTTTCTACGAATATTAAGAGGCAAGATTCCAAATAATTTACACCTTGTTTCATAGGAAGGCATATCAATGTTCCAATGAAGCCTTTTTTACTAATACCCTTGTAAAGCGTTTTTGAATTTTCTCAATTCTAAAAGAGTGAACTTCGTACAAAGGGCTCCAAATAGTATTGCAATACTCAAGAGTAGATCTAACAAACGCAAAAAAAGACATTTCAATGTGTGAGGATCACAAAATTCCTTTGAATTGCGCAATATAAATCCTAACATAGAATTACCTTTGGAAACTAAAAAGTCTACATGTTTTAAGAAATCAAGTTTTTGATCAAAAATAACCCCTAGATCTTTTTTAAAGGTTACTATAGATAAAAAGATATTATTTATACTATAGGAAAAATTAATTGATGTCCGTTTTCGGCAAAACGTTATACTTTGACATTTAGCAATATTAAGGTGTAAGGAGTTAATCCAACACCAATTTGATAATTTTTGAAGATCTTCTTGCAGCAATATGCAATCTTGTTCAGATTTTATACACCGAAAGATTTTCAAATCATCTGCGTACATTAGACATCTAGAATTTAAAAAAACATTGGGAATGTCATTGATAAATAACAAGAAAAAAAGCGGACCAAGATGGCTTCCTTGTGGAACGCCCGAGGTTACATTGATAGGCGATGAAAGAAAATTATTAATACGAACAAACTGAATACGACCCTTTAAATATGTCCGTATCCAGTTCAGCAAATTAGAATGAAAACCAATTTTATTCAACTTCATAAGTAATATATCATGGTTCACCCTATCAAAAGCTTTGAAAAAATCTGTGTATACAACATCGAATTGGAACCCTTTTTCGAGCCCGTTTAAAATGGTGTTTGAAAAAATTGTTAGGTTGGTGCTGGTAGATCTACCAGCGAGAAACCCATGTTGACAGGGAGAGATAACATGTTTTACCATTGTAGTTAATTTTTCATAAACCAATTTTTCAAAAATTTTTGGAACAGTAGAGATCTTGCAAATAGGGCGATAGTTTGAAACTTCCTGCCTATTTCCTGATTTATAAATTGGTGTAATGATAGAACGCTTCCATGTACTTAAAAATTCACCACTTTCAAGAGATCGATTAAAAATTATTTGTAAAGGAACAGCAAATACTATTGAACATTTCTGTAAAATAATAGGTGCAATTCCATCTATATCAAGTCTTGTGTCTACTTTGATCGTTGATAAAGCTTTTTCAATTTCCTCAATTGAAAAATGTAAACTTCCAATATTCAGACAACTATCAATGCCATTAAATTGATTATCGAGATTTATGTTTGGATTTGTATTACTATCTAAATAAACGGATTTAAAATGTTTACCAAAAAAGTTACAAACTACTTTAAGATCCGAAGATGATATGCCATCGTGACGCATTAGATTAGGAATGCCATTTGATTGTCTTTTCGTATTTATAAATTTCCAAAAACTTTTACTATTAGATTTTAAATCACTTTCTACAGATAAAAGATATTGATTGTAAAGAAATTTATTCAAAGTATCAAAATTCTTTTGCAATAATCGATATTGTTTGTAAAGATCACGGTCATTGTTTGATTTGCGAAAATGCTTATAAACCTTATTTTTTTTATTATTAAGATTTATTAATCTTTTATTAAACCAAACTGGTTTTGAAAAGCTTTTTATTTTAATTTTAGGTGTGTACAATGCAATTGCATCATGCACAATTTTTAAAAATGAATCGTAGCACTTCTCAAAATTTGCACCAACAAATAATGCATGCCAATCATTTTCATTGAGAAGATTATTTATTGAATCATAATTTGATTTAGCAAAATTATATTTAAATTTAGAACCGAGAGTTTCAGCTGAAAAATACTCATAAAATTCTACATGCAAACTGAATGCGACATGATGAATTGTGTTAGGAAAAAGAGAAACCATACAGTTGTTTATACTAACGCACAAATCTGAATCAACGAAAACCAAATCAAGCACATTGTTAAAAGAATTATGAAAATGATTTAGTTGCCTAAGATCAAATTGCGCAAAAGTATCCACAACTTCACAATCATGATTAAATATAACATTAAAAGGAACAAGTATTTTATCATCAGGATCAAAAATCCACTTTACATTCGGCAAATTAAAATCACCTACAATAATAACTTTTTGATTTTCTTTTCGGTTTTTTAGAATAAATTTACAGTTTTCAATGTGAGCTTTATATAAATCAAATGAGCTACTTGGTGGAATGTAAGAAACAATAAGAAAAAGTTCATTTATACAATTTAATTTAATATTTACTATTAATTGATCGACATCGAGAGAATTATCAGATGACGGCAACTCAACTTTAGTGCAGTGAAAAATAGAGCGCACAGCAACAAGAACTCCCCCACCTCTCTCACAACCAAGTAAATCATAATTTCGATCTTTGCGAAAAACAGCATACTGATTACACTGGTTAACAAGGGTTCTGTTGCCGGAACAAAAATATACTTTTCTGAAGGTTTTCGGTGTGCTGAACTTGAATCCGAAGTCAAAAAAATTCTAGCAGCTCCCGTTTTTGAGATATTACCGTTAGAAAATGCAAAAAAACGTTTTTTTGAGTTTTTCGGACCTTATTCTATTGTATAAGGAAAATTGTTTGAGCATATTTAGTAACGGTTTCTATAAGAACTATTTCCCATCTTTCGATACCTGTTTAAATCTTTTCAATATCTTATGTATTGCCCGAGATATCTTAAACTGAAGTCAGTGGGTTTGGCTTCATATATCATAAAGAAGATAATGACATTATAAAATTTTTAAAAGTATCAAACAACTGAGGATATCTCGGGAAGTAAAAAAGATATCGGAGAGATTTAAACAGATTTAAAAAGGTGGTAAATAGTTCTTATAAAAACCGTTACTAAATATGCTCAAACAATTTTCCTTATATAAAAGAATAAGGTCCGAAGTGCTGCACTTTCTAACGGTAATATCTCAAAAACGGGAGCTGCTAGAATTTTTTTGACTTCGGATTCAAGTTCAGCACACCGAAAACCTTCAGAAAAGTATATTTTTGTTCCGGCAACAAAAAAAAAGTTTAATTTTGTAAACCAGTGTTATCATTAAACATCTCGGCATCGTGGTGATTGTTATTAAGCCAGGTTTCAGTAAGAGCGATTATGTCGTATTGCGAAGAAGAAGAAAAGAGAAGTATTTGTTGCAATTTAGTACGAAGTCCACCAGAATTTTGATAATATAATAGAAAATCATTCGAAGAGATTAGATCTGATTTTGATGGTGATGATGGTTGTTTTGATGTTTGTGGGTATGATAAGGCAGAGACAACCGGTTTTTGGGAGAGCGATGCATAGGTTGAGTGCATTGATGGCAATGGTGGTGAATTTGTTGATGGCGGGTGGTTTTGTAGGTGGAGGTGCATTTGCATTTATTGTTGTTTGGGTTGGGTTTGGGTTCTCTATTTTTTTATGTGTGATGAATTCTTTTACTTGCACAAAGGAACCCCATACAGATGGGTCAAGAACTAGAGAAAGTTTATGTGTAGGTACACTCAGTTTAAAAGTTAAGAATTTAAGAGTCGATAAATCTGCATCTTTTTTAATGAGAGCATAAAATTTTAACTCTTCCTTTGGAATATTAGTTTTTTGGGAAATACTGTCAACAATGTCACTAGATTTTGTATTCTTATCGAATCTTGACAAATGAAGCCATTTTATATTTGGGAGAGCACAAAGTGAAGAAGGGTCATTACCAACAATTTTTTTAATTCTTGACACACTTTTGTTGTTTTTTAGTACATTAATGTTGAAATATGGAGAACTCTCCTTGATAGGTAAAAGAGTAGGTAGAAAGGCACTTGATGGATTTGTTATGGTTGACGATGATGAAGGAGGTAACGACGACGATAGTGATGAGGATGATGATGACGACGATGAAGTTGATGATGATGGTAATGATGAGGATGTTGATGAAGATGTTGATGGATGTAATCGAGCAGCAGAAGCAGCAGCAGCAGCAGCAGAATACGAAAGAGGCAATGTTGGAATTGAGATTGAATCAGTTAATTGAGTATAAGGAATCTCATTGTTTTCAGTTGTTGCACTTATACTACTTAATTCTGATTTTTTTGCCGTTTTACGGGGAGGGGAACTGCTATTTAGAAGTAGTTTAAGAGAGGAAAGTTCATTTTTTATATCAAGAACAGTCTTAGAGAGATCACTGAAATTATTGAGAAATGATGACAAATTCAAATTTGCGCACGAATCGCATTTCCAAAAGAAGTTTTGATTTGATAATGATTTAAAATCACTATCGGAAATAGCGACACAGTTTTTATGGAATACACGGCCACAGAATAAGGCACACTCAATAATTTCGATGTTTTTAGCTCTTTTATTTATTGAAATATTACAAGTAGCGCAAGTTTGGACATTTCAATAGAGAATTAAACCGACTGCTCTATAGAGTAGTTAGTCGCAGACTGAAAGAAATGAAAGAAATGCCTTTGAAAGCCTTCATAAAACTCCAATATATAATAAATGCATGCCTTAAGCAACGGTATGTCCCACACCATTGGAAAATTGCTGAAGTTATTGTCATACCCAAGCAAAGTAAGCCACCTACAGAAGTGACGTCTTACAGACCAATATCGCTTATACCAATTATGGCAAAAGTTTTTGAAAAACTGCTTCTGAAGAGACTTAGCAAAATTATAGAAGAAAGAAGGTTAATCCCAAATCATCAGTTTGGCTTTAGAAATAAACATTCCACGATAGACCAAGTTCATAGAATAACGGATGTAATAGAAAAAGCATTAGAAGAAAAACAAGTCTGTTCAGCTATTTTCTTAGATGTTGCTCAAGCCTTTGACAAGGTTTGGCATGAGGAACTTGAGTACTTCTTCCCAGACAGTACTATGAAATATTAAAATCGTACATCTCAGACCGATTGTTTAGAGTAAGGTACGATCAAGAATATTCGGAATTGAAGAAAATAGAAGCCGGTGTACCACAAGGAAGTGTCCTAGGTCCTACCCTGTATTTACTATACACAAGGGATATCCCAGTTGGGAATCACACCATAATGGCTACTTTTGCAGATGATACCGCAATTTTGGTACCCGACAAATGTGTCTCTAGGGGAGCAGTAAAGCTGCAATATGCCGTCGACACAGTCAGAGATTGGACCGAAAAATGGCGTATCAAACTCAATGAAACAAAATCTTCACATATAAACTTTACAAATAAAAAGGTAACAATATTCCAATATTCATTAATAATCAAGCTGTACCTTACGCCAATACGGCCAAATACCTTGGAATGACTTTGGATGCAAAGCTAAAGTGGAAAAAGCACATCAAAAAGAAAAGAGAAGAACTAAACTTGAAATATAGAAAAATGTACTGGTTACTTGGTAACAACTCTGATTTATCAACCCAAAACAAAATAATGCTGTATAATCAAGTACTAAAGCCTGTTTGGACCTATGGTATCCAATTATAGGGCTGTACAAAGAAAACAAATACCGAAATCATCCAAAAATTCCAAAACAAAGTCCTTCGTGGAATAGTTAATGCACCTTGGTACATAAGAAATAGCGATCTACATCGTGACTTACAAATAGAAACGGTTACAGAAGTTGTTAAAAAATACGCTGTATCCCATAATCAGAGACTGCAATGTCATACCAATTCTGAAATGGTGTCCGTCTTGAATACTAGAAACCATGTTCGGAGATTAAGAAGAACCAAGCCTCATGAGCTTATGGTCTAAAATAACATGGGAAAGTATTAAAAGTGTACGAACGTATGGAAAACGTGAGCTACTAAGCTATTGTCCAAACGTTAAAGTTTTGGCCTGAACTTATAGACGATTATCGTCTTCCGTGAAGCAAAACAAAAAATTATCGATAACATGATCGTCCAAACGATTGACGTTTTCAATTTTCCTTGAAGCAATTCTATGGTCCAAACGTTATCGTCTGACGATAATCGAGTTACGGAGTGACCCCCAGGATTTGGGAAGTTATTTTCCGCATAAAAAAACAATCAACCTCAACAGAGAATTAGCCACTCTAAATGATTATTTTAGAGTTGCCGAAAACCATCGTAGATTTAGCCTATAAAGGAGTTTATATAGTTTATAGATCAGCTGATAACTCATTATTGATGAGAACTCCTAGATTACGAATTTCCTTAAGTATAGGAACTATATCACTGAAGTCCTACGAAGATTAAGAGACTACAATTTATCTGGTTTGTATATTAGTAGGTTTTGTCTGGCCCAAATCAAAATACTTTCGAGGTCCTCATTCAATCTACTCACCGCATCCGTTAAGGTAGAACTATAGTTAACGCGTTGAACGAAACAGAGGGGAACAGCGCTCGCAACCGCGCTTGGCGGATGAAAACTTAGACGGATAAAATCAAAGAAATCAACAACAAAAACGTAGGATTTGACATTAGCTTCCGACTGCTTCCTCCAATTAGGTGAAGTTCTATAATAGTTCTTCCCATCCAGTTGGACTTCTATATTAAAGAAGTCAAACTGGGTGCAAAATATCAATTTAGACATCATCAGCATGCATGGGTATACTAGAAACCAAATACAAAAGGAAAGCAATCTTTTGAAATTATTGAGATTGTCACTTTAAAAAAGCCAGAACATAAGAATCAATCCAATGAGTTACACTAGATAAAATAAATGAAACCGTATAACTTTTAAAGCTTTCGCGGATTCTTACAGACATAATTTTAAGATATTTCTTGAGTAGCCGCGTTTTTGATTTAACTCTTTTTCGGAATGATTTTGCGTTGAAAACAGCGTTACCGTTGTAAATTTTTGAAAGGTCGCTAAAAAAGTCGCTTTCAGAAAAAAAGGTCGCTAATCTGAAAAATTGAAAAAAGTGGCTTTTATGTCGAAAAAGTCGCTATTTGAAAAAAAAAGTCGCTAAACCGTTTTCATAATGTTTTTATATAGCAAAAAACACAGGTTGTCTAGAAACAAAGTTTTTATTAACAACAAAAAATAACAAAATTAGAAACTAAAAAAGACAGTCTTCATTTTAGGAACTTAAGGGGTAATAACACCTTGTGAACCATGAAATCGAGCGTTATTTTCATCAGCTTATAAAACAAAGAAGAAATATTATTTTCTTTCTAAACTTTAATTAATTATATTAATAGGTAACAGAATAGGCTAATTTTAAATTTTTTTGTGATGTGAAATTTTTTAAATGGTAGTGTAGTTCAAGATAATAGCAAAATCCTGTGCTTCCATCGGGCGACCAACTAACTCCTACAGTTTTGAAGAGTACGTCAAAATACTCTTTTTTAATTAAAGCTGAGTGTACCACCACACAAACATAAGCATCTTAACGTTTACAAATTGGTGGATAACTTTCATATTTCTAAAGATAGAATTGAATGAAAAAAAAACGAGGCTTAAAATTTTCGACCTTATAATTTCTAAATTTGTACAATTGTAATTTTGAGAGTAAAAAACACTATAATTTTTGTCGTTGTTTTAGTACGACCTATTTGTTTTGTTTGTGTCTTAGTCAAACTTAAAATTTAATTTTTTTACTAAAATTTTAATTTTTTTTTATTCAAATTTTGTTCTCTATTTTTTGTTAAGACCTTAAAATATTCGATTTTTCTTGTAAAAAATCAAGGTATTAAAAATTGAGTTAACCTTCTTATATATTTTTATTTCGATGAACTGTTGTTCATATTATTTGCTTCCCCCCACCAGCGGTAAGGGGCAATAATCGAATCTATAAACATAGGAAAAGTATTGGTCACATTGTTGCTTCCCCCCACCAGTGGTAAGGGGCAATAATCAAATCCTCGAAATATACATAGGTACGAAGAACCTTTTGTATAGTCTACGGTCTGGTCAAGGTTTATGTACCCTGACCAGCAAGTCGGTACAAACTAGTGCCGACTCTAAACATTGGTGACCCCGACGTGATATTTTCATGCTAACCAGTTACGAGTTCCTGTGTTCCTGAGTGCCAGATCCGAGGTACTTTCTGCTAGTGCTCCATACGAGTTCCTGTGTTCCTGAGTTCCAGAACCGAAGTACTTTCTGCTAGTGCTTCAATACGAGTTCCTGAGTTCCAGATCCGTAGCGCCTTCTGCTAGTGCTTCAATACGAGTTCCTGTGTTCCTGAGTTCCAGATCCGTAGCGCTTTCTGCTAGTGCTTCAATACGAGTTCCTGAGTTCCAGATCCGTAGTACTTTCTGCTAGTGCTTCAATACGAGTTCCTGTGTTCCTGAGTTCCAGATCCGTAGCGCTTTCTGCTAGTGCTTCAATACGAGTTCCTGAGTTCCAGATCCGTAGTACTTTCTGCTAGTGTTTCAATACGAGTTCCTGAGTTCCAGATCCGCAGTACTTTCTGCTAGTGCTTCAATACGAGTTCCTGAGTTCCAGATCCGTAGCGCCTTCTGCTAGTGCTCCAATACGAGTTCCTGTATTCCTGAGTTCCAGATCCGTAGCAACTTCTGCTAGTGCTCCATACGAGTTCCTGTGTTCCTGAGTCCCAGATCCAAACGAGAAAATGGAGGAAATGCAAGTATTCACTATTGTAGCCAGGCAAAAAGCTATAACTGAGGAAGTACAGCGTCTCAAAACCAACATAAGTAAAGATGGTTCCGACCGAAAAACCGCAGAATACAAGACGAAAAAATTACGTGCGCTTGAAGAATTATGGGTAGAGTTCGCTACTAACCATGAAAAAATCAAAGCATACGTAAAGGCGGATACTCCGTATGTGCAGGCGAATACATACGAAAAGGTCAAAAATGCGTACATGGAACTAAAACGAACCATAGAATCGATTGAGCCTTCAGATGCTAAGAGTGATCCTGTAAAAACAGTTGTAGAACAGGCTACAAAAACATCTACTCCTGTAGATTCGGAAATCGACCCTCCTAAAAAATCAAACGGTTCCAACAAGAATCCTACTGAAAGGCAAGAAGAATTCAGTAGAATTATAAGAAGACACAACACCTCCGCACAGTCCTTACAGCGGTTGTTGGATTCTATCCAAACAACGCAGGAGGAGTGGAGTACAACATTTTGTAGTGTCAAGATAAGCTTGCTACAAAAGTACTGGGCTAAGCTGGAAGAAACACATCTCCTGGTGCATGAATTTGTGAATGATCCGAAACGAGCAGGCTATAAGTTGGAAGACTTCTACAAATTCGAAGATGACGTCCAGCAGTGTCTGATATCACTAACGGCCAGACTGGAACAGTCTTCCGCACTACCATCCTCTCCAAACATTCCTGTCGTAAGCGAACATAAGCCAACCCTCAAATTGCCAAAGATAACACTGCCAAAATTTGACGGGAACTATATCAAATGGAAGCAGTTTTGTGACTTATTCACGGAACTAGTCTATAAACAGGATATAGCAAATTGCCAAAAATTGTTTTACTTAAAAACAACATTAACTGGCGAAGCCGAAAACTTAATAAGGCACTTTTCTACATCCGACAACAACTACGATGCAGCATGGCAAGTTGTCAAGGATAGGTACGATAACCCACGGCTGCTAGTAACAGCTCATGTCCAGAAACTTTTGATGCAACCCGCGATCCAGGCAGAAACCGCAAAGGCAGTCAAAGGATTGCATGATACGACTCAAGAATGTATGCTGAGTCTAAAAGGTCTTAACATTGATACGAATAATTGGGATCCCCTTCTTATGACCATTCTAATCAAAAAGCTAGACCGAAACACTCTAACACTTTGGGAGCAGTCGCTGAAGCAGCCGAAGGCCTTGCCATCATTACACGAATTCCTGACATTTTTAGAACAACGATTTCAATCTCTAGAAGCCATGGGACCAAAAGTAGTAAGAACAAGTTCGGACGATCTTATTAAAAGAACACGAGTATCTCTTGCTTCGACCGACAGGACCAATAATTGTTCGATCTGCGAACAGAAAAGACATGCGATACCCGTTTGTCCAAAGTTTCTGCAACAGTCAACACAAGAGAGATTAACTACAGTTAAATCCCTCAAATGTTGTATTAACTGCTTACGTTTTGGACATCAATCTCCAAAATGTAAATCAATGCACTGTACAAAGTGCAATAAATACCATCATACATTGCTTCATGTAGCAATAGAAAATCAGCGACAGAAACATCCTGCAATCCACAACCGGGCTAGTACCTCAGCAGCGAGTAGTTCCACGGCAGATGCAGAACATTGTACCTCTGCGGCAGGAACCACTCCCACAATCAAGCAACAAAAAGCCGTGAGCGTAATACTTGGCACCGCTATTGTCCACATAATGGATCAATCGGGGCAAAAAATAGAATGTCGAGCATTATTAGATTCTGGTTCGCAGGTCAATTTCATAACCGACAAACTAGCCAGAGCATTAGGCCTCAAGGAAACATATGAGACGCTATGTGTTGAAGGCATAGGTCAAGGCAAACAAGCATCAAATCGGAGAATCAATCTCAAAGTAGACTCCACAATCAACAGATTTTCTGCCAGAATGGAAGCACATGTACTTCCAAAGATCATCTCAACACAACCTTCGATGCCCATCAATACAACCAATTGGAATATTCCAAACAACATTGTTCTAGCCGATTCACAATTTAATCGGCCAGGAACAATAGACTTGCTCATCGGTGCGGAGATTTTCTACTCGACCTTAGTTGTTGGGCAAATAAGCCTAGGAGACAATCTCCCAACCTTACAAAATACAGTGTTTGGGTGGATAGTTTCGGGCAAGGTATCACCCTCTACCTACACTTCTATGGTGGCATCGTGCGGAATTAGCGTCGAAGATGCAGCTCTCTATCAACAGATAGAAAGGTTTTGGCGATTAGAAGAAGTGACATCCATCACACACAATCTAACTCAGGCCGAGAGACGCTGTGAAAATCATTTTCTTCAAACTACTACCAGAGATTCCAATAGTCGTTTTGTCGTACGACTACCATTCAAAGAAGCGCCAACCTGCTTGGGAGAATCAAAAGACATAGCACGCCAGAGATTCTATGCCCTTGAACGCAGGCTTGCAAAAGATCCAGAGCTAAAGCTGTCTTACAGACAATTCATGAAAGAATACCAGGAGCTAGGGCACATGTCAGAAGTAAATATCCGAGAGATCAATGAGCCCTATTACTTTATGCCTCATCTATGTGTCCAAAAACCTGACAGTAGCACTACAAAACTTAGAGTGGTGTTTGATGCGTCGGCTAAAACCTCTGCAAACCTGTCACTTAATGATATCCTCCACACTGGACCAACAATTCAAGATGATGTATTCACGATGCTTCTACGTTTTCGCATTCCAAGGTATGTGTTTACTGCAGACATTGAGAAAATGTACCGACAAGTTTTGATAAATGAGGAGGACCAAAAGTACCAACTTATTTGGTGGAGATTTAACTCTAATGATCCACTTAAATGCTTTAAACTTCACACAGTGACCTATGGTACTAGCTCAGCATCATACCTAGCCACAAAATGCCTCCAAGCATTGGCACATGAAAACAAGCAACGATTCCCTCTGGGGTCAGCCGCACTAGCTCGAGATTTTTATGTCGATGACGTATTAACTGGGTCGGATAAAATCACTGAACTCCTGGCAACCCAATCAGAACTGCAAACGATATTATCATCTGGTGGCTTCAAATTAAGAAAATGGTGTGCAAACCATGCATCGCTTCTCAATGGCATCCCTCTTGAGGACAGAGAAACTGAGCTCGACTTTAGCGACAACATCGATGAACAAATCAAAACTGTGGGACTTACTTGGATGCCTAAATCTGATCAACTATGCGTCAAAACAACGTGGGCTCACAAGACTAGAACAACAAAACGAATAGCATCATCCGACATCGCGCATTTATTCGATCCATTGGGCATTATGGGGCCAGTAGTCGTCATTGCAAAAAATGTTTCTGCAAAAAATATGGGAACTTGGGCTTGACTGGGATGCTGCAGTACCACAAGAAATGCATTATTCGTGGTTAAAGTATCGAGAAGGTCTGCAATCACTCAACAACATAAGAATTGACAGACACGTATTCGCCCACAGAATTTACAAGGACGTACAGTTCCACGTGTTTGCTGACGCTTCTGAAAAGGCCTATGGAGCAGCGGTATATGTCCGTTCTGTCAGCAATGATAACATCGTAACGGTGCGGTTACTATGCGCAAAATCCAGAGTAGCGCCATCCAAACAATCAAGACAACAGGCGACTATTCCCCGCTTAGAACTTTGTGGCGCTTACCTTGCTACAGATTTGCTACTCCGGTTACAAAAAGATCTAGAGATAAGCACTCAAAAAACATTCCTATGGACAGACTCAGAAATAGTCCTTGCCTGGATTAATTCATCATCGTCCGCTAACCTACCAATTTTTGTTGCTAACCGAGTATCGCACATTCAACAAAACACGACACCGCAGCAGTGGCACCATGTGCCGTCGAGGGAGAATCCCGCCGATGTGCTATCACGTGGCATAGCGCCTGAAAAACTCCAGGACTGTCACATTTGGTTCTATGGACCAAAGTTTCTGCATGGCCCAGTATCAAATTGGCCACCTGCATACAAGCCAGCTGTAGTGAACCACTTATCTGCTGCAATTGCCATTCCAGATCCGCCCCCACCTGAAGATATATTGATGTGCATAAATCACAAAAACTCCTTCAAGAAGGCAGAAAGACTGGTCGCTTACATATTGAGGTATAAGCACAACCTCAAGCAAAAGGCCTTAATAGCAAGACTTGAAAGGAACAAAGATAAATTATCCGCCCAAGAATTGTTAAACAAATTGGCTGAAATCAAGCTGTGGAGTGGGCCATTAACAGTTGCTGAAATCAACAATGCAAAGAAGGCAATACTGAAGAAAATGCAGCAAAATAAATTCAAGGAAGAATTCAAAATTCTGAGAAATGGAGCTGAACTGCCTAAACATAATCAGTTTAACAGCCTCACACCGTTTCTAGATGAAGAGGGCCTGATACGAGTTGGAGGGCGCTTAGAGGCATCGTCACTACCGTATGATGCTAAGCATCCCATCCTCATACCGCATGATCATCCATTCAGTAAATTGCTACTGGCATCGATACACGAAGACAACAACCATGTCGGTCCACAAACATTGCTTTCCATAGCTAGGCAAAGCGTTTGGCCAGTTAAGGGAAAGATGCTTGCTCGATCAATCTTCCACAAATGTGTTCAATGTGCTCGCGCTTCACCAAAACTACTAACTCAGCAAATAGGAAATTTACCCACTCATAGAATTCAACCAGCAAGACCATTCATCAATACTGGTGTTGACTTTTGTGGTCCCGTTTCAACACATTACAAAATAAGAGGCAAGAAACCTCAAAAATCATACATTGCGATATTTTGTTGTTTTTCCACCAAAGCTTGCCATTTAGAACTTGTAACGGATTTGACTGCACAAGGGTTCATAGGAGCTCTTAAACGATTTATGGCTAAAAGAGGTCATTGCCGAAACATATATTGCGATAACGCAACTAATTTCGTTGGTGCGAAGAATCAACTACTGTCAGAACTAATGGCTTTTTTGGAATCCCCCAAAGAAAGGGAGAAAATATCCTCGTCCTGCGTAACGAAAGGTTGCGATTTCCACTTCATTCCACCACGTTCGCCTCATTTTGGGGGTCTATGGGAGGCAGCGGTCAAGTCATCCAAGCATCTACTACAGCACACTCTAGCAGGAGCTTCATTAACTTACGAAGAGCTAGAAACAGTAGCTACCCAGGTTGAGGCTATACTGAATTCAAGGCCCATTACTCCAATGTCCACCTCTCCAAATGACCTTACTGCTTTAACTCCTGGCCATTTTCTAATTGGAGAGCCGCTCGTCAACAACGTTGATCCTGCAGCTGTACCAAACAATACAGGGTTGCTCGCTCGATGGAACCTTGTAAACCATCTTAAAAACGAATTCTGGCGTCGCTGGTCTCGTGATTATTTAAATCAGCTTCAGCACAGGTATAGATGGAAAGAAAGATGTGAGAATGCTGAACCCGGTATGATGGTGTTAATCAAAGAAGATAACACCTCAAGCCTGAAATGGCCGATTGGACGCATCACAAACGTGATAACTGGTAATGATGGGTTAGTTCGAGTTGCTGATGTAAGAACGGCCAATGGGACATTCCGGCGTGCCATCCACAGATTGGCTCCCCTTCCAGTTTCAATTCCGGATGAGGAAAGGGAAACGGAGGATAACACAGCCCGTTGCTCATCAAATTCTGCACGCTCATCCAACAAACCTGAAGACGACCCAGTGCCAAAAAAGAGATTCAAGCCTACAATTGCATCCACAACCCTTGCTATACTTTTGGCATTTATATTTATACCAATGATGGCATGTAACCCAGTCAAAATTCAGCCGTTTCAATCACAGCCAGGTATTTACTTCGAAAACTTCGGAACCTCAGCTCTGACATCAAGCAATTGGAACATAGTCGCCTATTATGACATGGACCCATATTGGACCGAGTATAATTCGATTTAAACCATAGCAGAAAGTTAGGAGAAATATGCCAAATGTTACCAGATAAAAATGAAACTTGCAAGGGATCACTCCTTCAATTTGATCGACTAAATGCAGACATCAAAAGAGATAACGATCTCCTATCTACGACAACAACATCTTCGAGAGTACGTCGGGGAGCTTTAAATTTCGTAGGGAATGTGGCCAATGCATTATTTGGGGTTCTTGATGACGAATATGCCAACCACATGTCTACTACGATAAACACCATAAAACAAGATGAAGGTCACATAGTTACCCTTATTCGAAACCAGACATCAATAATTGACGCTACTATAAATATAATCAAAGCAAATGAGCAAGAGACAAGTTCTCGTTTTGATGCAATAAACGAAAACCTGAAACAATTCGCAGGAATCGTTAATGACATAAGACAACAATACCACAACGAAAGATTGCGTCAACTGTTCAATTCAATAGCACTGCAGCTTTTATTGGTTTCTTCACAGTTTCAAAGAACACAAGCCTCGTTAATAGACGTAATGATCGATACTCATCATGGGAGGATAAATCCTCAGCTCATTTCTCCTATTCAATTAAAGCAGGAGTTTACACGGATAAAGGCAAACCTACCTTCCTCAGTCAGACTTCCAGTATCTGCAGCGGAGGTCCCAAAACTTTATCACCTAATGAGCATTCATGGCAAGGCTCTGAAAGAACACATCATCTTTAAAATCGAATTACCACTACTAAGTCTTGATGAATTCGAGCTCTTCAAAGTAACTCCTGTTCCAGTTCTTGTCGGAAAGTCATTCTTTGCCATTCAACCTTCAACCGAGTACATAATGATCAACTTGCATCGTGACCAGTACTATCCTCTTTCAACATTAGAGTTTCACGGATGCTTCTCTATCACTGAAGAAAGACATTTATGCCATATGCAGCGTCCGATCTACAGACGTGGATCAGAAGTAAGCTCATGCGAAATCAATTTCTTAAACCATGTTCAGCAATCTCCTGCCTGCAAAGTGGTAAAAGCCAACGATGGCCCACACTGGGTCCAACTGCACAATCCAAATGAATGGATATACGCGTTAAGAGTCAAAACCACATTAAATATAGTATGTAATAGCACTTCAACACAAACTGTATTAGAGGGCTCTGGAATTCTACAAATTCAACCCGACTGCGTTTTAAAAGATGACTTCATAACATTGCGTGGGCACCTCATACAAAGAACGATCTCCAGAATGTCGCTCTCTCCAGCAATAAATCTATCTGAATACTCCTTACCAGACGATATGAGAAAAATCTCTTATGGGGATTTGCCGTACAAAAAGCATTTAAAGGAATTAAATGCACTAAAGCAAGAACTCATTAATATCACCAAAGTCTTGCCCTCTATAACTCATCATAATGATGTGCACCATTTCACGGTGGGCTACACCGGGTTGATCACGTCCATCATAATACTCATCTGCTTGATACGATGGTCATATTGTCACTACCGCAAACGCAACAATGTAGCTCCAAATGCCAAAACAAACACCAGTACAACATCCGCAAAAATCCAGGGCGACTACCCAAATCCAAGTACCATAACCTTCGAGATGATGGGATAGTTTCGAACACAGTTCAACGGGCGGAGAATGTATATTCTAATCCATCAGATTATTATATACCAGCAATTTGCATACGTACCCTACAATATGTAGCTTTTCAATTTGTTCTACTATATCATTTTCATTCTCACAATAGTCAGCACTTTGCTTGCATACCTGGCTACTGTATCATATTCCTTTCAATTCTTTACCTTCCTGTACATATCTCACATAATTATTTTAGCAAAGTAAGCATATTATTTGTATAAATAGTGTTGTAAGAAAATAAAAGGGATTCATTCTGAATCAAAGCACCAAACTGTTGTTCATATTATTTGCTTCCCCCCACCAGCGGTAAGGGGCAATAATCGAATCTATAAACATAGGAAAAGTATTGGTCACATTGTTGCTTCCCCCCACCAGTGGTAAGGGGCAATAATCAAATCCTCGAAATATACATAGGTACGAAGAACCTTTTGTATAGTCTACGGTCTGGTCAAGGTTTATGTACCCTGACCAGCAAGTTTTACAAACTAGTGCCGACTCTAAACACTTTTATTACATTTTCTTCACAAATAAACAATTAAAGTTCACAATTCATAAAATCGGATTTTTGGGCTTACCTCAAGAAAACTGGTCAAAACAGAAGAGTTCTATATCATTAGTTGCAAAAAATTAATCATTCGAATCAAACTTTGAATATTTCCATAATTATCAAAAAACCATTAGAATTTTTGGATACGTTGTTCGGTTCCTCAACCTACTAAAAGCTCGACTGTTAATAAGAAAATCTACATTGCCTATAAGTTCCGAACCTCTTAGCAAAACTTTGACCAGAGAAGAGTTAGAGAATGCATTTTTACGCATTGTTTGGAACATACAAAAAAACCATTTACAGGAGGAAATAGAGGATTTAAGAAAAAGAAGTAAGATTAGCCCAAAAAGTTCCATCAGTAATCTCAATCCCTTTCTTTCTGATGAGCATAACTTAAAACTTTTAAGAGTTGGTGGGCGTCTGCAGAATGCGGACATTCCCTTTTCCTCAAATATCCTTTACTTCTTCCTAAAAGTTCCCTCTTTGTTAAAAATATTGTTGTCAATTTACATTTTAAAAATTTTCATGCAGGTCCTTAGGCTCTATTAACAACTATGCGGCAACGCTATTGGGTAATAAACGGACGCAACCTTGCTTCAAAAGTATTACATGACCCAACTAACAATTTTACTTCCACAAGGGTCTAATGAAGCTGTTTCGATTTCAGAAATATTGCTTGTATACGACCATAGAGAAGCCCATCTGGCCCACCCGAGAAGCTTGATAGGCCTTAGAAGAGTCATATGCAAGTTGATTGGAGATACTCATAACAAAATTTGAAAATGTGTATTATTGTTGCAGGCTTTTATTTTTATTTAGAAACTCTGAGCAGACTTTTTGAAGGATTGTGAAAGTCTAAACGAGGTATATCCCAAAAAGAATAAAAAAAAATATTTTTTTTTCATTTTTATTTTTTTTTGTAGGTAGGTAATAGGTATTCATTTTGTTTTTTCATTTTCTTCTTTGTTTTCCATCCAGACAAGTTTTGCTTCTGAAATTAAATACAAACACATGTTTATTGAGAAAAAAACTTCTTACTTACTACTTGACGCATTTTGCGGGATTTGAACCTCGTACATCCTGATTGATAGTCCGGTACCTTACCCATCGAGCTACTCAGATATATAATAAGAGAGTTTCAAATTTGGACTAGTTGAAACCAAAGCTTCCTAAGGGCTTCAATTTAACTTCCTGATGAGTTGAACTATTTTAGAGAATATGGTGACCATTTGTGGTTTTTTCAAAGTTATTATTTTTGGTTATTTTCTGTTTTTTTTTTTTATCTTGTAAAAAAATTAATAAGACTCAATAACATTATTATACTGATTTTCAAACCATAACATTATTGAGAAGATGAAAGAGATTAACTTTTTACTCAAGAACAATTTTTTCTGGAGCAGAAAGAAATAATATCTGAAAAATTCGGTTTTTTAAGGGGTTGCTTAATCCGACGAGCAGAAAAAAAAATCGTAATTTTTTTGGGCTTTAGGCTTTTTCTTAAAAATTAGAGAATTAGCTTTGTTTTGAAGTGAAAAATATTGTTTTTTCTTGGACGTTTCTTAATCCGACGAGATTTTAGCCATCCTCCGCACATAGGGGTATTCAACTCCAAAACCCGCTCATATAACTTTTTTGCAAAATGTGGAGTTGAGAAGTGATTTTTTGTTTGGCTATTCTTAAATACCCACGGAATAATGTCCCATATTTTTTTTTTTGTTTTTATGCATGCACTTAGCCACAGCATCAGTTGAAAGTCATTGATTTTAATCCTTTAATGTGGTTCAGTTGTTTTGTGTGAAAAATTACATCGGCAATAATTAAATTTTTTTTTGTTTCTATTGTTTTACATAAAATTTTTGTTTTGGAAGTTTCAGTTGCAGGTGTGTACTTTATCTAAAAAATATATTTGTTGTACTTGAAGCTTTAATTTATTGTTAAATTAATTTATTTTAAATGTAAGTAAAAAAACAGTTATTTTTTTAATTTCTGCTTTTCAATGGACCTTTTGTTATATCATTCGGTGTTATTCGGTAACATTTTTGGTATCATATTAAAGAGGAAGATGTCAAAAAGCAAAAACAAAAAAAAAACGTCTGCCCGTTTTTGCCCCTCTAGCTTTTATCGTCTTTTATGTGAACCTAGGTTTGTGAAAACTATTGACTGTTTTAATTAAAAAAAAAATTTTTTTGACGAATTGATATTTTATTATCAATTAAACAAATATAACCGTGACATTTTAACTATCAAATATTTATTGATATTGAAAAATATCAGAATTCACTTTTTTTTTCAGTGTATCCAAATTTTTTTTTTATACCTAAATTCATTGGAAAAAAGCTCTTTTACTGTTAATTAGTGGTTTTAATCAAGTACAATGTCATTAAGCAAAAAAAATTCTCATGAGCGGTTTTTGAAGGTAAATACCCCTATGTGCTCCGATGGAATTCGACAATTATTGGCTTGACAGATAGAAAACAAAATATACTGTCCCGTCAGATGTATATTTTGTTCCAAATGTCACCCGGATGCCGTCAAACCGCATTTTTTTTTCTAATTAAAATTCCCACGCCTCTTTCTCCCCCAGATACCGCACGCGCTGGGGTCCATTTTCACCGAGTACGAATCATTTGCGAATGATTTTAAGTGTTGTTTTTTTTTTAAGGCAAAAATAAAATTATAAAGAACTTAACACAAACTAGAACTAAGAACAAACTTCGGTGTGTGATGTGCAACTGAGTGGACGTGTTTGATTAAGTGGCAATAATCTGAATAGTTTCAAACGTTTACTTAAGCGTACCAAGGTCTTACTCCACAAAAAAAAAAAAAAAAACTATTTTAAACACTTTACCCGTTAAACATTATAAAATTTGATTAAATCAAAATTGCAAATACTCTAAATTAATTTAAAAGTTCAATTTATCTTGCACAAATTTGATTTTTGATTTTGCACATGGTGGAAAATATTATCTCTTAAATTAAAGTGCGATCTTCTCTTTATCAAAAATTAACTCACACTTACGAAAATTTGACAAAAAGTGTACATGACTGGTAAAAGGCAGAGAAACAGCTCTCACAATCCCCTAGTCAGCAGCAGCCTCCATCTCCAGAACCTAAACAGGCAAAAAACACATACACTACATCAAACACCGACATGTCACACGAAGAAGCTCTTCGTAAGCAAAGTGAGTACATCCACTTCTTTCGTCAAAAATGGAAAAATTCGAAGAGAGAATAACGGCGAAAATTGACACCGACATATCAAAACTAAAGATTTCTATTGATGACGTTAATAATCGTATTAATAATATTGAAACCAAGTTAACCGAAATTGACGTCATCAAAGAAGAAAACAATTCACTTAAAGCACAACTGAAACAGCATGATAATGCTCTTCAAAAAATCATCACACGAATTGAAAAAAATGAAGAAATGAACCTCTATAAACAAACAGAGAGTGATGCTCTGGTTCATGGTCTTCCATTACTACAAAATGAAGATTTAAAATTAACTTTCAATCACTTATGCAAAACTTTAGAAATAAAGCCACTCATTATTCGAGACATTTTCCGAATTAAAACAAATAAATCTGCTTTAAATCCACCAGTCATAATTAAATTTCTTTCACCACGCGACAAAAGCACCTTACTACGATCGATATGCTACTACCGCACTAAATCAAAAACAAGCACTCACTCTTCGTGACTTTGGACATACTTCTGACCATACAATGCTGTATATATACATGAATGTCTTACGCAACGGAATCGATCACTTCTGCAAAGTGCAATTAAAATGAAGAATGAAGGGCAACTTTTCTCAGCCTTTACAATGCGTGGGTTTGTTTATGTTACAAAAGAACCGCAATGATAAAGCTATTTTCATGGAGAACAACGATATTCTAATGATTATGCCACCGAATCATCTATGAGAACTGAAACAGCTGCTTAAATAATAGACTTGAAGAAGAGAAAAAAGTAAACAACTATTTTTGTTTTTACTATTTCAATTTTTTGCTCTTATTATAAATATTTGGATTTTTCGCTCTTATTATTAGGAATATTCTTTTTTATTATTTTTTATAGTACCTAAGTAATAACAAATTGAATAAAAAATGAATATTTATATAGAAAAATATAAATTTGTCATTGTCGTTATCACTGTCATCGTAATCGTCGTCTTTCTATATTTGAAATTCTTTCATGATATGGTCGTGCAGCTTCTTAACTTATTTCGCTGGACTAGTTTGGGTCCTTGTTGCTTAAATATCTATATTGATGATTGATTCTAATAATCGTAACAGGTATTCGGTTTTCGAGGGTTCACATGATTCTACGCGTTCTTTGATTATCGTCAAGCCCCCCCCAAGCCTTCCAGATCATGTTATTTTTTACCTAATTTCATTGTAATACATATGCTTGACTGAAACTTGTTCGTAAATTTTATAGATTTAGAGGCAGCTCAGATGCTCGAGCCCCCTCCAAATTCTGAAACGGCTATTTGTGTTTGTTTGAGTAAGAGCTTTAGCTGTAGCTGGGGGTTGGGTGGTTTTTTCGGATTTAAGACCAATTCGAAATTCTTCAGATCACTTTTTAGTATAAAACGTACGTCAAATAACATCACCGTTTAATTTTGCAAAACTTCTTATGCAATCTCAATAAACACTTTTTTTCAAAAATTATATACTTCTCAAAGCTATTGGAAATAGAAATATTTGATATCTCAAAATCTTAGTGGTCATCATATGTAATTAATGGTTTCTTTCAGCAAATGCCAGTTTGGACTTCGAATTCGGATTAAAAAAGCAACATATTACGAAAAAATATATATTTCGAATTAAACATCTAAAATAATATAATGGAAAATTAGTTTCTAGACTTTCACTTTCTGCATTTTTCATTTAGATTTTCTGATCGAATTCAATTCACATTATTTCGGTTTCTTAATTTGGTGCCTTTTTCAATGAATCTATAATTTTTGGACAAAATATTATCATAACTTATTTGTGTCTCCTTATTTTTTCTTTTGAATTCTTCTTTTTTTCCATTAAAATTGCCGATAAAATGGCATCCAGCAGTAATAATTTAACTTCAGAAACAAAATTAAAAAGGATAATCCTTCAGCTATGACAGTTCAAAGCAATTTCGAAGTTTTTGAAATTGATCCAAATGAAGATCATATTCTTCATTTATTTTATTTCACGTGAAATTTAAAAGTGATTTCAATTAACTTCCGGTCGAATTGCGGAACATGGGCGTTTATATCGAAAATGGTGTTTGTCACACAAGAACTTTGAAATCAGGAGACAGTAGTACGAAGCTGTCGACGTCGAGAGCAGTTAAATGCTACTATACCACTTTCAGTACCGCAGCACAGAGCTTCACTCTCGATCAAAGGTGAATATATTAGAGAGAAAAATTTTTCGTACCCCTCTAAAAAATGTTTCAAAAACTTTCTAGCCCCCTCCAAATTTTTTTCTGGATACGCCACTGGTGGGTGGTGGTGTGGCGATTTTTACTCGCAGTGGCTTTAGCTGCAGGATAATTCGAAAGTCTCAACCAGGAAGTGGTGTCGAATATATATTTGCCGAGGTAAAATGTAACGACAACAAAATTTAGCTAGGTTCAGTTTATCGTCCAAATCGCAACATCGATTTAACACCGTTGTTCGCAATATTAGATGAGTTATCTTTGTGTCACCTTTTATCATTGTTGCGGGAGATTTTAATCATAATGTTCTAAGAAGCCCTGATCTTGTAGATAGAATGAGGTCTTTTAATCTATTTCCTACTAATGTTTCAACCCCAACTCACTTTACCAGGGAGAGTAGTACATTACTTGATATGTTTTTTGTAAGTCATTTACAAAAAGTTCTTCTTTATGACCAAATTTCCACTCCCTGTTTCTCTCATCATGATCTAATTTACCTTACTTTTCAATGTTCACCCCTGATATCTTCATTTACCTTCAGCTTCCGTGATTTTAAAAATGTCAACAGGCAGCAGTTGGAAGTTGATTTGAATTCACTTGATTTTCATCAATTAAGTGACATCTGTCGATGACCAGGTTTCATTTTTATAAAATAATATAAACCATCTCTATAACTTACATGTTCCTCTAGTTACAACTTGCAAGGCAATCTCGTTTTAAAGCTCATCCTTGGTTTAATAACCATATTAGGTCGCTTGTAACAGAACGTAATCGTGCATATAAGCGCTGGAAGACTTTCAGGATTGATGAATTGCATATTGAATACAAATCTTTGAGAAATAGAGTAGTCTTTTTAATCCGTGAAGCTAAACAACGATTTTATGCTCCAAAGCTTGACCCTTCCCTAGCTAAACAAAAACTATGGAAGAATCTGAGAGAGATAGGTGTAGGTAAAAAAATTAAGAACAAAATCGTATCTATCGATTGTGATGAGCTTAATACAAATTTTGTTACTCTTAATTCCTCTTTTTCTGAATCCCAAATTATTGAAACACAATCACAAGAAGATATTCTAAATGGCCATCTGTCTACAGGTGGTTTCTGTTTCTCACCTGTTAATGAGGTTGATGTTTTAGAAAGTGTTCTTTCTGTAAGATCCAACTGTGTTGGAATTGATGGTATCCATCCGGTGTTTTTAAAAGCTATACTGCCTTATGTTCTCAAATACATTACTTATGCATTCAATACTATTTTTATGACAAGCACATTCCCCTCTGCTTGGAAGCAAGCCAAGGTTATTCCTATACCTAAAAATCGCGATGCAGATGATTTTTGACCCATAGCCATATTACCATTTCTTTCTAAAGTTTTGGAAAGACTAATGAATCATCAAATCCGGACTTTTATAAACAGAAATAAATTACTATGAATCAACCAATCAGGATTCCGGCCTAAACATAGTTGTACTACTGCCTTAATTGACGTAACAGAAAATATAAGAAATGTTTTGGATGATGGAAAAATAACTGTACTTACACTTTTGGATTTCTCTAAGGCTTTTGATACAGTCAATCCCATATACTTTGTAAAAAGCTTTAAGATCAATTTCATTTCTCAACTCCTTCAGTAAAACTGATTCTTTCCTAATTAACCAGTAGATCTCAAGCATTTTCTGCAAACAACTCTATGTCATGTTTTCTTCCTATGTAGAGAGGTGTCCCTCAGGGCTCTATTTTGGGCCCATTGCTGTTTTCCATGTATATCAATGATCTACCATCTTGCCCATTGAGTTCATCTGTACACAACACATGTATGCAGATGATGTTCAATTGTATAATAGTTTTCCACTTGGTATGCTCGAGAACGGTGTGCATGAAGTTAATGAGGATTTGAAAGAAATCGTTATCTGGTCCCGTAAAAATGAAATCAAAGTGCTTAGTAATTTCCAGGACTGTAATCGACACTTCATATTTCCCTGACATCTATTTAAATAATACAGTTATTGAATTTGTTGATACTGCGAAAAACCTTGGTCTCACGTTTAATAAAACGCTCAGTTGGAATAACCATATTAGAATTTCGATAGGGAAAGTTTATGGAAATCTTCGAATGCTTTGGGCATCTCATCATATAACCCCATTAAAAACCCGACTAATATTGGCTTAAACCCTGATAATACTACAAATGCTTTACTGTTGTGAGATTTTTAGCAATTGTGATTATGTACACAAACGGAAACTTAATGTTGCCTACAATAGTACTGCGCGTTATGTTTTTGGTGTAAGAAGATATGATCACATCTCTAATTTCTCTAAATCAATCTATGGTATTACCCTATATAATTTATTTAAACTTAGAACACTAACTTTGTTTCACAATATTCTGCGAACCCATCAGCCGGAATACCTTTACAATAAAATTAACCATACACGATCTGTAAGATCTTGCAATCTCATCCCAATACGCTGCTCATTTTAAGTATCTGAACGCTAGTTTTATGTTTATGCCACTCGATTATGGAATTCCCTCCCTCAATCTTTAAAAATAATAAGCAGCTCGACCCTGTTTAGTAAGATGCTCAAAGAATTTTTTTCCTAATTATCTTGGTGATGTTGATGGTGATGATGACAATCAAATATATTTTTTTCTTTTTGTTTTGAATAAAATTTTCTTTTTAAGGATAAACTCATTAGGTTGTTTATATAAATTAATTTCGTTTATATATTTTTTTTTTAATTTTAAAATTTCAATTTAAATTTAACATTAAGAGAGCGAATGAATTAGCTTTTTCAATTTTCTATTGTATCTCAAAACCAGAAAAGCACAATGAATGTACAAATAGTATTACTATACTGATGTTTTACTCTAATTTATAAGGTATTGTATCTTACTGAGTAAATTTATGCAAATAAAAATAAATGAAATGAAATAAATAAGTAAAGAGAATGGTGATACGAATATCAAAGGAAGTTCAAAGATTGGGACTAAGCAGTACAAGCATTTATTATATCTATGCAAAATTAAAAAAAATAAAAAATGAACGAAAAAATAAATTTAACGTTTAATTTTCAGAAAGTGTCAAAATTTTAAAACAAAAATGTTTTGATAGCCAAGAGTGTTGAAAAAAAAAAAAATAATTCAATATGCATACATAAAAAGGTATAAAGACATTAAATGAGAAAAAAATCAGCAAACATTAAACATAAATACAAAAAAAAATTTATGAGCGTGGTACACTGGTTTTTAATATTTTTTTCAGACTAGTTTCATTAATATTAAAATCAAACAGATTAGTATTCAAATTTACAAGCTTACACATGCGAGTTAAGGGCACATGCATACCATAATTAGTACGGTGTTGGGGTAATTTTATTAAATCTAAGCTACGAAAGTTATAAGCACCTCTCCGGTAGTTAAAATTAATAGAATTAAGCAGGTCAGGCCCATCAATTACACCCGTTATAATTTGATGAATAAATGCAAGGTCGTTATTAACTCTCCTTTGAGACAAGGTTTGGATCTTCCTTCATAAGAAGGAAGGTTAAAAGGGTCCGTCCATGGTAAGCCTTTTGAGGCAAAACGAATAAAATTACGTTGGGCTGATTCTATTCTTTCTATATGGATGCTGTAAAAAGGTGTCCAAACTTGAGATGCGTATTCTAAGTGGGGGTGAATTAAGCAGTTGTAAAGAGCTAATGTAACGTAAGAGTACCTAAACTCTTTTGACCAACGCTTGACAAAACCTAACACAGAATTGGCCGGTTTATTTGCTCTGTGAAATAGAGGTTAGAGTTAAAGTAAACACCAAGGTCTTTAAAGCTATGCACACGGAGTAAAGTGTGATGAGATATCTTATAATCATACAGACTAGGAGTTTTTTCTTTGAAAAGGTCATCATCTAACACATAGTCGAGTTGAGATTTAAACCGTTCTTTGTACACCAAATAGCAAATCTATCAAGATCATGTTGCAAGGATATGCGGTCATTCACAGAGCTTATGCTTTAGTAAATTTTCATATCATCTGCGAAAATAAAATTTTTACTCTTACGTTAACATAACGGTACGCCATTAATAGCTAAAATAAAAAGAAGAGGTCCCAGGTGACTACCTTGCGGGACGCCCGATTTGGCAATGAAGGATTTTGAGAAGGTCTCTCTGAATTTCACCTGATATGACCTATTTTTAAGCTAAGAAGAAATCCAAGTGATAAAACTTATATATATAAAACCAAATATTTTTAATTTAAACTTTATGATGTCATAAGCGAAGGAGCAATTTTCCAAAAATGAAAGTAGATTCGTAACCGTTGATCTTCTTTGCATGAAACCATGTTGTTGATTACAAATAATATTTCTACAGTAGAACGTTAAACTATCACAAATATCTTGCTCAAAAAGCTTTGGAATACATGAAAGTTTAGATATTGGCCTATAGTTAGTTATATGGGCTTTATCTCCCTTTTTAAAAACAGAAGTAATATATGCGCTTTTCCATATGTTTGGAAATATACCCGATTTAAGAGATAATACGAAAATGTGTTGAAGAGGGAGAGCTAAAACGGATCTACAGTTTTTCAAAACTATCGGAGGGATTCCATCAGGTCCCAGAGAGCAATCATCATGAAGAAGTGAAAGACAGTGTGAGATCTTATCGAGCTCAACTGGATTACTGTTAAATGTAACTTGGGGGTAATCACGTACATAATGGAAGTATTCTATATCCATATCGATGGGGGTATCAATAAAAGATTGACTAAAGTTATTTGCAAACGCGTCAGAGATCTCAATAGTGCTTTTTAAGATATTATTGTTATAATTAAAGTTGACTGGATAGCCGTCAGACTTCTTTTTTGAATTGATGAATTTCCAAAAACTTTTAGGGTCTTGTTAGATAGAAACATTATTGGAGAGAGTCTTAAACTCATCAAAAAGAGAGATGTATAAATCATGATTTTCGGGGGACATATTTTTCAAATAATTTTTCCATACTTTATTTCTTTTGTTTTGGAGAATTTTAAGTTTTTTGGTATACCATGGATGGCATATGCTTGTTTATTTGGATCTTTTCAAGGGAACTATCTCCGCTATACAACTATTTAAAACGTTATAAAAATATGACACCGCGTTTTCAACGTCACACGAAACTGGAATATTTACAATACCAGATGCACTAAGTTTATCAGATAACTGATGAAAATTAGCTCTCCTAAAGTCAAATTCATATGAATTGTCTTGAGAATTACTATTTACAAGTAAATGACCTCCTAAGTCAAGAAATATGTCAAGTGGGGGATGGTAAGGGTCTATGTTAGATATAGCAGAGGAAGATTCTACCACTACTGTATTAACTGCGTCAGATGAGAAGACTAAATCGAGTAATCGATTTTTAAAATTTTGAATACAGCTGACTTGCTGTAAGTCTGTAGAGATAATATTATCCAAATTCTGGAGCTCCAGTTGAGATGAAGTTAAAGAAGCTTCGAAGTAGGACTCGTCTTCTGATGGCACCCAGTCAATGTTAGGAAGGTTAAAATCGCCTATCAGAATTATTGAACTATTGAGATCTGCAATTCCAATAACAAAGTCAAGTGCTTAGGAAAGTTCTGAAAAGGAAGAAGTCGGACTTTTTGTGGAGATGTAAGCTGTTAATACTAATAGATTTTTTGATCCCGTAGCTATTTTTACACATATTAATTCTATGGTAAGATCAAAAGGGAATGTAACAAGAGATGTGCAAAAATGATTTCGAACTGCGATAAGAACACCACCGCCTACAGGATTCTTAACGCCTACGTGACGATCTTTCCTGAAAACTAAGAACTCTTGGTCGAAAAGTTTAGTGTCCAAAATTGTGGCATTAAGCCAGGTTTCAGTAAATGCGATAGCATCGTATGGTAAAGCTTGAGAGTTTTTAAAGATTTGAGTGGTTTTACTTTGAAGCCCTCTTACGTTTTGGTAGTAGAGGGAGGACCTGCTAAGTTTTTTGAAATGTTTTTTAATATTTGACTTTCGTTTATTTTTTTGCCTAGACGGGGTAGTAAATTCTTTTACCAATGTATTAGGTTGCCAGTTACTAAAACATAATATGTTCTCAAAAATTGTACTTGGGGCAATTATTTTAAAGGATGATACAAAGCTAGAATGTTTACTAATTTTCAAACATTTGATGCATGAGGCGCCCGGAATGACTTTAGCAGCAATTCAGTATTCAACTATGTCTTGAGGTGTAGTTACAGGTAGCAGACGGGAGATAAATGCTGTTTTGGGTTTGGTTACAGATTCTAAACTTTTAACGTTAGTGTTCAATGAGTCACGAATGGGTTCTAAAGGTGTTGCACCCATTGAACTTTGAGGTGTAACAATTGAGACTTCAATGTTATCAGTCGCATTAACTAAAGGAGGACTATTCACTGTTATAAAATCGGGTGAAGGGTGACTATTATTTCCATTATTATTTCTAAAATTTTTTACATTTGATTTTTTGGGTGCGGGGCCTATGTTGTTCGATGATGCTGCACCTTCCCGTCCACGTTTTTTACTTGGTTTTGAATTAACGGAGAGCGGATTAACTATCTCAGAATTTTTGGGGTCTAAAAGAGTAAGTTCCGGTACTTCCAAATCATCTGTCGAGGGGGATTTTTCAGATAAAATATTTGGAGCTGGAAAATTATTCACAGAATTGAATAGATTTGTGAAATTATGGCTTAATTCCTCAAAACTCTTTGAAAATTTAATGATTTCGACTTTTAAGGCAGACATTTTAAAACTTAAATTTGACAAGGAGATTTTCCTGCAACCGGCACAATACCAGAAACCTATCTCAGACGCATTAGTTTTATCTATGAATGCATTGGTAGCACCAACACATTTGGCGTGGAACATTTTACCACAAGGGCCATAACAAGGATAAACAGGTGTTGTACTAGAATTACCAGAACAATTTTTGTTTGCGCAGTCCATTATTTGGGTACTAATTTGAATATTTAAAATATTTAAATCCAGATGAACGGAAGAAAGACCCTACAACCTACATTATATCTACTATGTGTTCTGTATAGATATAAAACCTAAATTTTAGAATAATTTAACAACTCATGTTTCTAGCTCAAATGAACAGGCTTGTATAGATATACCTTTATCATAATATTTTTTACTCGAGAGAACGCACATCATACTTACCTGCGAAGAGGTCTGAAACCGACTAAAGAAAGAAACATTTCAATGTGAAGGTATTGCAGATTTGGATAGTGTATTTTCATCAAAGTATGCTGTTGAGGACGGAGTCAAAATTAAAATCAACGCATACACACGCGATTATTCTTATGAAAATCAATCAACGTGTGATTTTTTTTATTTAGTATAGATACATACATTTTTTTTTCGTTGTTTAAAAAAAAGCAAGTAGCGACCTGATTGGCTGAAGAGCGTTGAGGTCTTTAGAAATGTTAGAGTGGTAGTAAACGAAATTAAATGAATGTGAAATGCATCTCTCCAAAATTAAGGCTATATAGAGATAGACTGTGATGGTTAAATTAGCCGACGGAAAAACAACATCAAAATGTTAGGATATCAATACACTATAGACAATTTGTAAAAGCTCTTAAAGGTTCTTCTAGGAGATTGAAGAAATTGCAACCATAATGCTTATTGTAATCATATTCCTATGTTTGAAAAAAACTGAGTGCTTAATTTTTAAAATTCAAATTCAAATTCAAATGTGGGATTGAGACCTTAACCCTTAGAAGAATAAAGTTGTTGCATAAGTAAAGTCAAATCAGGGAAATTTCCGTGTCTATGGAAGAAATCATTTCTTACTCCAATTTTTAAAAAAGGTGATAAGACATTAATTACCAACTATAGACCTATTTCCAAACTATCTTGCATTCCGAAGGTCTTTGAACAAGTTGTTTGTGAGAGTATCGCTTTTTTCAGTAAAAATCTTATATGTGAGCAGCAGCACGGGTTTGTAAGAAAAAGATCAACTGTAACAAACCTGCTCACCTTTCTTCATAAATGTTCAAATGCATTAGAGCAGGGAAGGGAAGTAGACTGCGTATACACAGACTTCTCAAAGGCATTTGATCAGCTTAGTCATAATGTCATCATTTTTAAACTTAAAGCTTTTGGGTTTCCGCCATTTTTCATAGCGTGGGTAGAATCATACCTTATTAATAGGTCCTATCAGGTAAAATTTAGAAACTGTCTTTCAGATTCTTTCATTGCTCACTCAGGTGTTCCTCAAGGAAGCCACCTGGGCCCTTTTTTATTCATTCTCGCTATAAATGATGTAACATCATGCATGCGTTCGAGTGAAATTTTAATATTTGCTGACGACATGAAGATATTCAAAATAATTAAATCTAACGATGATCACGTTCTTTTACAGAACGATATTAATAGTTTTAGTGTTTGGTGTGAAAAAAATGGTCTAACACTTAACCCAGTTAAATGCCAGACAATTACTTTTTCTAGGAAACGATTTCCGAGTGTTTTTGATTATTGCATTTTGCAACAGCAACTTTGTCGAGTTGACCGTTTCAGGGACTTGGGTGTTCACTTTAGCTCAAATTTAGAATTCACTGAACACATCAATTACATTATAAATAAAGCTAACTCTATGCTCGGTTTTATTAAACGTTGGGCAAAGGAATTTAATGACCCCTATGTTACACTTTCCTTATATAATTGTTACGTTCGACCCCATCTCGAATATGCTTCGCAAGTTTGGACTCCATTTTATGAAATTCACAAAAGCCGTATTGAATCAATTCAACATAATTTCATAAGATTTGCTCTAAAGGGACTTCCTTGGTCTGATCCTTATAACCTGCCTCCATATGAACAAAGGATCCTACTTCTTCAGATTCAAACTCTATATCAAAGACGAGTTAATAATGACCTAATATTTCTCCATCAACTTCTTAATGGATACATTGATGCTCCAACCTTGTTAGCCTGTATCGGGATTAATTATCGCGGAGGGTCTCACCACCTTCGAAGATTTGAACTTTTACACGTTGACTTTCATAGAACAAACTATGGCATACATGAACCTCTTAATCGTATGTGTAAACTTTTTAACTTAAACACATCTTATATCGACTTTAATATAAGTAGGGTGGGATTGAAAACAAGACCAGTGCACCACTATCGTAATTGTTTTTCAATGTATGTATTAATTTTATAATGTAATATATGTTAATTGTTAGTTTTGTATCGTAGTATATATTTTTGTGCATGTGTTATTTACTAACCACTAACACATGCACTTATGATGAGCCTCTGATTGTAGATTGCAGCTTGCTCTAAGCTCACTACATCGGAAATTTCTGAAGTGTAGTACCTACGAACTTTTGCGAATTTTTGAGTTTTACCTTATCACACTTTCTTTCTTCAATGAAGTGAGGTGGGTAATGAAAAATGTTAGGCTTGTGAAAGTAAAAAGTTAAGATTAGATATCTATTTGAAAGGTAGCTTTTTGAAGAGCATCAATCTAAGTTACAAATTGTTATTAAAAAAACATCAATTAGACTTCAAATTTCCATTTAAGTTATATAGTTACAGTATCAATATCATCTGTATAGGCAGGTACCTACTCAGATTTTGAAATTTATGTTGTGTTTTGTGGAGGTGACATATTTTTGTTAGTTAGGTACCTACGTAGTGGAACAATTTAGTATCTTAATTAGATCATTATTATATCAAGCATTAAATGAGCATCAAATTCCTGCATTATCAGATATTGTAGGTAATCTAATTTGTTGAGGTGCTAACTTTTCTTTTGTCGAAGTGACGTCACCAAAGACTAGTTTTTGGCCTATAAGACCGGAATGAATTGCGATATAAAGTTTTAATGTAACTTTTTGCAGAGTGTCACATCATATTTATTATTTGGCATTTTTAGTTTTTTGAAAAAGATTATAGATAAAAAGTCTCCAAAAAACTGCATCTGTTTCAGTCGATTTTATGGTCAAATCATGGAGCAACAAATTCAAGATTAGAGCAACTAATTAGCAACAAATTATCACTAAAATCCTGCATACTCAGATTTTGGAAATAAGGGGGTGTGGGTGCTATCTTGACGTCAAGATAGGACCTACACCGTTTTTTATAGTTTTTAGGGGCGAGAGTTGACTAGTTTTTGGACTATAAGACTGGAATGGAAAGTGATGGAAAATTTGTATGTTACTTTTTGCAGAGCATGAAATCATGTTTTTAATTTGGCATTTTTAGTTTTTTGAAAAAAATTATAGATAAAAAGTCTCCAAAAAACTGCATCTGTTTCAACCGATTTTATGGTCAAATCATGGAGCAACAAATTCAAGATTAGAGCAACTAATTAGCAACAAATTATCACTAAAATCCTGCATACTCAGATTTTGGGTAATAAGGGGGTGTGGGTGCTATCTTGACGTCAAGATAGCACCCACACCCTTTCTATCAATTTTGAGGGGGAAGGGGTGGAGCAACAAATTCAAGATTAGAGCAACTAAATTAGCAACAAATTAGCAACAAATTATTGCATCTTTTTTTTTTTTTTAATTTTTAGGTTTTCCTTGGTGTGGGTGCTATCTTGACGTTCTGATACCTATGTTCCACAAGTTCCACAATGCATTTTGGACATGAAGGATGTTGAATGAGACCTTTTTGAAAAGGTGTTGAGAGGCCCTTTAATTTGATACCATTTTCGTTGCTGTACGTTAAATTTTGGGGAACTTACCTTTTTTGAGAAAATTGTTGAAGTGCATTTCAAGGTCAAATCTTGGAGCAAAAAATTCAAGATTGGAGCAATTAATTAGCAACTAATTAGCAACAAATTACTGCGTACTCAGTTTTTTGAAATGTTGGGTTTTTAATGTGTGTGGGTGCTATCTTGACGTCAAGATAGCACCCACACCCTTTCCATCAATTTTAAGGGGGAAGGAGTGGAGCAACAAATTCGAGATTAGAGCAACTAATTAGCAACAAATTACTGCATACTCAGATTTTGGAAATTTGATGGTGTGGGTGCTATCTTGACGGACCTAAGATTATTGCTGTAAGTGGAACCTTATTGTTAATCTCAACAAATCCAAAACAATGGTCGTTCGAAGTGGAACTGGACGTTTGGCTGCAAATGAAAAATGGTTTTATAACGCAACTCTAATCGAAAATGTTAAAGAATACCAGTACCTTGGCTTCACTGTAACAAGTAACCTGCTTCCAAAAACGCTATTGGTACAGCATGACAAAATATCTACGGAAATACGAGTCTTCCATTTAGTGCCAAATACCAAGTTTTATCGCAACTTCTCAATCCATCAAGTTCTATGCTGCGGAATCGTGGGGCTGGCGTCAGTTGGAGACCACCGAAAAACACCTACGATTCTTTTTAAAGCGACAGTTTCGTCTACCCGACACAAAGCCAAATTACATGCTTCTTATCGAAACCGGATTGTCACCACTGTATCTAACATCACTAAAGATACATTTCAAACACATTGTCAAACTTGAACATGAACTGCCACAACGACAAAACTGCTAGGAAAATTGCAGTCAATATTATAAGGTCCCAAAGTTCTTGGTTTGACGAATGGAAAAATTAAGCAGACATGTGTGAAATAACGTTCCGTATTTAGGGGGGGTTACAGGGTTTAACCCCCCCCCCCCCCCCGAAATTTTTTTCAGAAAATCATATGATGAGAGTTTAAACAAATACAACCCTAATACAAACTTGTGTATACCTAGCTAGTATATGCAGAACTTGATGGATTGCTTTTATATTTTAGTGATAAATCGAAAATCTCCATTAAAGTCCATTCCAATTTCGTAGAGGTTAAGTTTCAAGAAGATTTGAACAAAATAAAATATATGAAAAAAGTATTTTCTTTTTTTATAAGAAGTCCTATACTAACTTGAATAACATTTTCAACCCTCTTATGAGTGGGAACCATAGCTCGTAACTACACAAAAATGGATAAACATAAATTGATTGTCTCTTCTTTTTAAGTATACAATTTGCTTTTGCTAAAAGAGCTCACTTTTGAAATAATCCGACATAAACACAAAAAAATTTCATTTGTGTTTTTTCTTGGGAACGCCATTCTTAAAGTTGTTTGTTAAATAATTTTTTTAGTCGAATTCAGAATCGTGCCCAACAACCCAGGGACTTTCAAATAGGGGGCGTAGCAACATCAATTATTATAGGGCACTTCTGATTATCGTAGAATCTTGAAATTTGGTAGAATGGTAGAGCTGGTGGTTTATATAAAGGAAAAAATTTTATATTTGAGAATTTTAGCCAGGGGGCGTGGTAACCGCCCATTTTCACTAAATTTTATCAAATTTTTTAGAGCACTTCTGATTACACTGGTCTGCAAAATTTAACTTTTTTTTTCTCCTTCAAATAATTTTTTGATATTATGAAAGATTAGACTTTCCTGAATCTAAATCTGGTATCAGAAAAATTCTATCAGGTACCATTTTTGTAAAAATGATTTTCGAAAAATGTGAGTAGTTTCTAAAAAAATCCCTCTTTTAGATTCATTTGAGCTTGTATATAATTAAAACTATTTGTCGCATTGAGCTCAAATTTGGAGGACTTATTCTTCATAATATGACCTATCGATTGACACCATATATTAATATGTTCTTTTACATTCATGTTTACTCATTTTTTTAAATACTGATTGACAATAAAAGCAGACATTTCGAAATCCTTCACTTTTTAGTAAATCCTACATGAACAAAAGCACCTTAATTAAGGAAAATGTAAAATATCAATGCCCATTATATTTAAAAAGTCAAATATGTAAAGAAAACTAAAATAAAAAACATTAAAAAAATTTTTACGTGTTTTGTAATTTTATATACTATTTTTTTATTTAGAAATATCTTATTTTTAATAAACTATTCGATAAACTGCCTTGTAAAGCTTCAGATTTGTTTCTCCTAGAAACAATAGCACACTTTTCTTATAGTTTTTGATATGCTGAGTTAGAATCCGAAGTCAAAAAAATTCTATCACGTCAGGATTTTAAGATATTCGCATTAAAGTATGAAAGTATCACAAAATCAAGTTTTTTTTAGAAAATCTCAAAAAAACTACTATATCTCGAAAACCAGAGCTAGCCGAAATTTTTTGAGCTCGGATTCAAAATCAGCACACTAAAGTCCATAAGAAAAGTATACTTTTGTTCTAGGGAGAAAGATATTAATTTTTAGAGATCAGTTTCTTTATGGTAAGATATGCCAAACCTTCTAAACTTACTTAAATTAAGATATCTGGGAGAAGAAAAGAGATATTGAGAAGATTGAATTTGAAAGAAAAAAATAAGTTCTTTCATAAACCGTATCAATTTCAATCGAAAAAGATTACATTATGCCAAATTATATCTTCGAAAACAGCAAAAAAATGGGTTTTTGAGATTTTCTAACGGGAATATTTTAAAAACTTGACGTGCTAGGTCAATTCTGATTCTTCGGATTCGGAATCAGCATACAAAAATCCTTTAGATAAGTATAGTTTTATTTAAAGGAAGATTTCCTTGCAGACCAGTGTTATCGTAGAATCATGAAACTTGGTAGAATGGTAAAGCTAGCAAGTTATACCAAATACAAAATTTAAAATTTGAGAATTTTGGAAAGGGAGCCCATTTCTGCTGAATTTTATAATATTATAGAGCATTTCTAACGGTCTTAGAACCTTAAAATTTGGTAGAATGGTAGACCTGGTAGTTTAAACAAAAGAAAAAATTTAAAATTTGAAAATTTTAGACAAGGGACGTGGTAACCGCCCATTTTCTGTTTCGGACTGTTCATCAATTATAGAGATTTTAAGTTCTACAGCAATACCTAGCAAAAAGTAGTGAAATCACAACAAAAACATTACTGTTAAAAAAAGAGCCAAGTTCTCCCATGTTGAAATTATGCTGGCACAAAAAGTACTGAAATGTAAAAGTGTACCAAGTTCTAAAGCTTGGCCTTAAAGATGATAAGTGTGCTCTTTAGCGAGAATTCTGTGGATGCAAGCGCTTCTTTGTATATCAGATAGATCATTGCAGATTCCATGATTCTCTTTTGGCTCTTCTAATCTCTGTATTGTAGTTGGTTAGTGAAGTGTGGTATGAGGTCCAGTCTCCGTTGCGCTTGGCTTTGTTAAATAACTTTCTGGTCAGCGTTCAAAGCTTAGAGAGCTTGGCATTCCACCATGGTGTTTTTTGTGTGCCTGATTTAGTTTTCTCTGGGCATGCGTTATGGTAGGCAGTGGTGATTGTTGCATTGAGACTGTTGCAGCTTATTTCGAGGCTGTCAATGTCTCTGATGCTGTTTGGACAGTTCCTGATCGTTTGCGAGATTTCTAGGCAAACGGTTGTTTAGGTTTCGGTTGTCTGTACGTTAAGGAGGGTTTTGGTTCTATGGAGACTATACAATACGTCCCACTTTTTTTGAATCTTCAATAAAACCAAAAAAATAAAGGAAAATAATAGTTTTTTTGTTAAATATGAAAAGTACAGTCTTTTTTCTTTGCGGCCGCAAATGTTGCAATCTGGTATGTATACATGATAAAAACTCATGCAAAGCCATATCGCAAGATGTGTGCTGAAAACTAAACTTCTTTAAAAGCGGTCTTGAAATAATTTTCGCTTTTGACCATAATGACCGCAGTGTCGTCCTTATGTAATTTCATGCAATTCTTAAGCATATAGATTATAGAAAATAAAAAAAAATGTGGATGAGTATTTTACTTCATAATTTACTGGGGCGGGCGTATTAAACTCACTGTTCGCGCATGCAAAAATATAGCAACCCAAACTGATTTCAAGGAATTACCAAAAAAGTACAAAGAAGCATATTTTTTTTCACTTTCTAAATATATAATATCGCGCTCTCCGCAATTTGTTTTGGTGCCAAATTTTTGTTTTGCAGTTTTTTTTTTCTTTTCAGAGCACACAGAATACTACAACTCAAAACACAATTGGCGTGCAACTTAAATTAATTTGAACAGTTTTCGTTTTGATTGCTTAACAATACCTGTGTGCGTACGAGGCTGGTGGGGCGTTTTGTAAACTGGGGCGTATTGTATAGTTTTACCCTACATACATCAAAGCGAATTTGCCTATGATCTGACATTGATTTTTCAGTCGAAACATTCCAGTTTTGAATAGCATTACCTATGGGTAGGGTAAGATCAAGGACTTCTTCCCTGATTCTGTTCATAAAAGTAGGGCTATTCCCATGGTTTTAGATTTCAAGATTATTTTTGAAAATGTATTCTAAAAGGTACTCACCCCTTTTGTTTATGCATGGAATAGGAATGGTTTTTATAGATTTATTAATCATTATGCAAGGTCTAGGTCTACCTTCACTACTAGAATCCTCACCTGATAGGCCTTTTATCTGGTCTTTCACTATGTGAGACTCCTGGATAAAGGCTATATCGAGGTGTTCCTTATTAAATCTGTGGCTTAGTACTGCCGAGGCAGCCTTAGCATGTTGCAGATTTATTTGGATACACCTCAATCCCATGGTTATTGTTGATCGGGATTGCTGCAGGAGCGCCAGCATCAGTTTCAGGTGCCGCGGTAGAGTTATCCCTAGAGGTATCATCGGTCCGAGATAAGTCTTCAGACGTCTTAGACTTCCTGGGGTTGGTAACTTCTACCGTTGACTCACTGATTACAGGAGCATCTTTGTTGGCTTCCTGTGGTGTTACAAGGCCCTTAGAGCTATCGGTCTTGTTGCTTCCTTGTGTGCTCGTGTTTTCCTGTCTTGAATTTCCCTTGATCCTAATTTGGAACTGAGAGAAGTTCAAGAACATTTTGCACTTGGTCTTCAGAATGGATTTCTCATCGACGGAGAAAGTGACGTGATAACCGCCGCTTTTTTCTTTGATGATCCTGAGGACTCTCCAGCCTTTGGTGTTTAAATCAGTGTTTTGTTTTCCAAGCCGATTTAAAAATATGTCTTTGGTGAGGTAATCGTCTTCCGGGACATATGTAACGCAAACATGTTGCTTGGGTATATCGTTGCCCTGAGTCACACGTAGTTTTGCGTCCTTCCATGGTTTTATTTTCTCTGCTGTAGACATGAGCCATTTTTTGGTCTCTGTGTCGTGACAAGTAAGCGGGAGCCATCCGTCTCTGTCCGAGACGGCTACAAATTTTATTGTTGGACAATTTTTATCTGTTTTTTTTCCATTTCTTACAGAACGCTATTTCTGACCAGTTTGGTGTCACGCTCAGTAAGTGTTTCCAATGGGTGGAGAAAGTGCATAATCGTGACCTTACATTGGGCTGTGGCATCCCAATAGGAGCCCCCTGATGTGCTTGGCCGTGATTGATGTTCCAAGGTTGGATCCAGATTTGGCGGCACTGCTGGGTTTGTCTTTACTAGTGCTTGGGCTGAATCTGATTCTTCTTCGAGGCTGCTCCTGCAGGGGAGTTGTCAGCTGACCGTTCCATTTTGCCCTTGCTTGTTGCCTGCACTGATACCCCTGCCTTTTTATCTGCTTGTACTTTAGCGCATCTAGCTTTTCCCTGCGCCTTGCTTCTTCGGGCTCAATGCCGTCCCTGATCTGCGCAGCTATACGTCGCGTAAGTAAGGGATGGTAAGTTTAGAAGGGAAAAGAGGGGAGGGGAGAGGAAGGGAGGGGAGAGGAAGGGAGAGGAGGGGATGACTGCACCTAGCTTCGTATCTCCTCAAAGGGAATGTTTAGTCCCAAGAGTCATTGACCTCTACTAAGCCTCTGCACCGCGACAAGGTGTACAGCCGCGCAAAAGTTTTGAAAACTAATTTTCCCATTTTTTTTTATTTTTTTAACTGGTTTGGAAAATGTTATATTTGAAAGTTTTTAAAGAAATTTGTAAAAACAAAATTAAATTTTGTAATTTGTTTTATCTTTTAAAAACACCTGAGTCCACTGGATCACGACTTTAGATACGTCAGTAAATTTCACCACATCAGTTAAGGGTTAAACATTTTTATGTTTTTGAAAATTAGTAAGTACCTACCCACCTACCTACTTATTTTCAAATATTTTTTTTTTCTACAGTCTACATGATTCTGGATCAAAATCAAAAGTTGATAAAAACTAGTTTAATTCCATTAAACTGCCTATTATAATGTACCTACAACAATGAGATACGTAGTATCTGCTACACATAATATCATTACAAACATATCTGACAAACTACGGTTTAAATGAATTTATTTGTGTATGTATATGTATACCTATGTTCTACCTACGTTAAGTAACGTTTGTACATAGTGACTATTCGATCGACATAGGTATGTACCTACTAACTCAAATTGATCAAAATTAAAAACAAAGTGTAGCAGATATGTTACTGTACGTAGGTACCGGTAGACGGACAGAATCCCGAAATCCAGAAAGACCAAAATCCAGAAAACCCTCAATCCCGAAAACCCAAAATCCCGAAAACCCAGAATCCTGAAAACTCAAAATCCCGAAAACCCAAAATCCCGAAAACCCAGAGTCCCGAAAAACCAAAATCCCGAAAACTCAAAATCCAGAAAGGCCAAAATCCCGAAAATAAAACAGAAAAAATAAAAAACTTGTGTTTCACTGAAATCTTAACTGAAATTTTAAATTAAAACCAATTATAAAACATTTAAAACATACAATTATTATAAGATAAACATTAAAACTCATAATTCTTTTGATTTTAGTTCAACGATTTTTCCAACTTTATCCAATCATAACAAAACACTGCTGAAAGAACAATAAGAACTTGAAAACATGTAAAAAAGAGATACTAAGGGAATCATACACTTATATGGTTTTTTACGTATTAACACCTTAATATCACACTTAGCATTGTTTTCGAAACCAAAACCCCGAAAAACTATATAAAATTAAAAATTTTTGCAAATTTTGCATTTTATATAATTTTTCGGGATCCCATTCGGGATTTCGGATTTTGGGGGTTCTGGGATTTGGGGATTCTGGGTTTTCGGGATTTTGGGTTTTAAGGATTCTTTGTTTTCGGGATTTCGGGTTTTCGGGTTTTTGGGTTTTCAGGATTTTGGGTTTTCGGGATTTCGGTTTTCGGGATGTTGGCCCCAATCCGTAAGTACCTACTTGTTTCACCTACCTACTTAGATACTCATGATTTCATACCCCAGTTCAACAAGACAAAAAAAAATTAATGCAAACCAAATCAATGCGCAAACAAATAAAACATGCATTCTTTTTTCCTTGATTTCCAAAAAATATCCCAAAACCAGATCTCATTTGTTTATTTCTAACCCTAACCTATCCCATGAAAAAATATTAAAGAACAAAATTTCATTCATTGATCAGGTACCTACCAGAGATCCAAATGAGTATGTTCGAACCTGTTCAACCAATTTCAATTTTTTAAAATGATCGTTCGTGCTCGATCGTTTTCTCTCTATACTCGTAAATCATCTTACTCATAAACAAAAATACTCACAAACAAAACCATACAAATTGTTTGAACTATTGAGTATACTCGATCCTCAATACCCACGGACAAAATTACTCGTAAACAGATCGACTGTTCATAAACACTAGGCTTTTTTTACACTTCAGAAATTTCCGATGTAGTGAGCTTAGAGCAAGCTACGATCTATAATCAGAGGCTCATCATAAGTGGATGTGTTAGTGGTAAGTAAATAACACATACACAAAAATATGTGCCCTTAATTATGAAAATGGACTAAGTCACTCCCAAAAATGGCTTCAAATCTAGCCTAAAAATAATTATTATTTAAGCGGTAAAGTTTATTTGAAAGCGAAATCGCAGTAAATAAACTTCTTTGTTACTCCTCTAGTGATTTCATAAAAGAAATATAATTAAATCGTTATAAGAAAATTATTATGTAAGGTTTTCTTCAAACAATGCAAAAAGTGACTTAGTCCACTTTCATAATCATGGGCACATATATACTACGATACAAAACTAACAATTAACATATATTACATTATAAAATTAATACAGACATTGAAAAACAATTATAAAATACTTGACAGTATCCTTTGTGTAGTGTGTATAAAAATATGAGTAGATGCGCAGAAGGATTGATTTTCAGGTTCTTGCTCACTTTTGAGTTGTTCTTCGTTGAGAAATTTTTTGTCTCGCACTCGCGCGTGCCGGCTGACATGAAAATGTATTTACATACAATATATTTAGGTTTAGGTTCTTATGTGTATGTTGTTTCAGGATGGACTCGAGATAAATCTTGAATGACATTATGATCATGGAGAATGCCGCAAAAAGTGTCTCCTGAACTGATTTTTTGAAACTTAGGCCTCATGCTGATTGGACTAAATATTAAGCCGAGAATAAATTTTGATAATTATGATTATGACTGTGTATAAAATGTAGCCTTGAATAAATATAGCTGTGTGAATTTGGATAGACCAAACAAACCAATATTATTACCTAATTATTATACTCGTAAATCATCTTACTCATAAACAAAAATACTCACAAACAAAACCATACAAATTGTTTGAACTATTGAGTATACTCGATCCTCAATACCCACGGACAAAATTACTCGTAAACAGATCGACTGTTCATAAACACTAGGCTTTTTTTTACACTTCAGAAATTTCCGATGTAGTGAGCTTAGAGCAAGCTACGATCTATAATCAGAGGCTCATCATAAGTGCATGTGTTAGTGGTAAGTAAATAACACATACACAAACTGGTTTGAAATTCAATATTTTCATGAAAGATTTCTGGAGTGTATACCTATTTATTTTTGAAATGAAAAAGAAACTTGTTTCCATGTTGCTGTTGTGGATGGCATTTGAGTTTTTTTTGTATCAGAGAAATTTTTTGCATTATAATAATAAAATTATAGTTGTTGTTCAGCAGAGAAGCAGTTAGAGGATGTGTTATGTGGGTGCATTGATATAAAATACTTGACAGTATCCTTTGTGTAGTGTGTATAAAAATATGAGTAGATGCGCAGAAGGATTGATTTTCAGGTTCTTGCTCACTTTTGAGTTGTTCTTCGTTGAGAAATTTTTTGTCTCGCACTCGCGCGTGCCGGCTGACATGAAAATGTATTTACATACAATATATTTAGGTTTAGGTTCTTATGTGTATGTTGTTTCAGGATGGACTCGACATAAATCTTGAATGACATTATGATCATGGAGAATGCCGCGAAAAGTGTCTCCTGAACTGATTTTTTGAAACTTAGGCCTCATGCTGATTGGACTAAATATTAAGCCGAGAATAAATTTTGATAATTATGATTATGACTGTGTATAAAATGTAGCCTTGAATAAATATAGCTGTGTGAATTTGGATAGACCAAACAAACCAATATTATTACCTAATTATTTTTATGCAAATATGTAGGTATATCAATCACACAATCACAATGTAAATCTCAATTTTATTTGATTGATTAGCTAAGCACTATAATCTCAATTATTTCTATTTCGTTTCAATTTACTTCAGAAAACTAGATCAAAACATAAAAAGCTTCTTCTTCATTCAAAAACGAAGAAGGCACTGAATTGAAAATCCATTGCAAAACTATTTCTATAAATACCATCAAGTGCATTCTAACCACAAACACACTTATATAACCCTTTACCCATTCCCCCGCGAAAATATAACTGTTATACCTAAAATGGCAAAAATTCTCTGTGGTGACCTACAAAAAAAAAACCGAATCCGCAACATACAAACAAAGACAATGAAAAACAAAAGCACATATTTATATTATATAACCCCACAGTACACATAAAAAGGTAATATATTCCGAACTGACATTGGTCGCCAGATTGTCAAAACATGACACTTTGGCGACCAATGTCAGCTACCGAATTCTTAATTGTTTAAAATACCGACGAAAAACGCACAAAAACCGATAAACAACGCACACCACTAATTTTTAAACAATTATTTACCATTTCCCGCGATGAAACACGAAGAAAATTTGTTATTTTTCAATTTATAATATTTCTAAATGACATTTTATAAATTAAAACAAAAACAAATTTCCTGTTTACTGCGATTGAAATATAAAAATTAAAGGCCGACCTGACAAATTGGTGTCCATTTTTGACAAACAAATTTTGACAACGTTCGGAATATATTACCTTATTGTGTGTACTGTGATATAACCCCGCACGCACGCGCGAGTGTAGTATAATAAGCCATACAACCCAGAAATCAACCTAAATATGGAAATCAATCATTGTGCACAAGCACATGTCAAATGTCAATACACATTTTTACACACAAACAAATACATACCACATATTTAATCCTTTACCTATATCTCCGCACGAGCGATGTGAATATTACACAATGCAAAGAATTTCGCTGACACAAAAAAAAAACCCAAAAGTGTCAACTCGCAAGCGCGGGTGCGATATTATAAACACGAAATGAATTGTTAGGAAAAACCCAAGACATAAACAAAAAATAACAAGACTGGAAACTCGGCGGTCAACTGACGTTTGCCTACAAGCTGCGAGGTGTGGTGAATGTCGTGAACTTATCGTTGTGTTCGTGTCCGATGTGTGGTGAATGTCGTGAATCTATATATGTGTTCGTGTTAACGTCACTTACCAACGCGATGGCTTTCACATATATTCACAGACAACACTGTACACAAAAGGGTTTTGGGGGGAAAGACGTACGAAAGTTTCCAGTCTTGGTATTTTTTGTTTATGACCCAAGAGTCAACAAGAACAAAACAACCCTTTTTGAAAACCAAAGATAATGATCTTGCAAAAAATATCTACTATCTACCTACTCTCTGCAGCATCTTCATAATTTCATGAATGATTTCTGCCTGCCTGAGTGAGGAAATAGGAAACAAAAAAAAAAGTATTATGTAAACACAAAAAAAAATATATATAACGAGAAAATGAGAGCGCAAGAGCAAGTTTTTTTTTTCAATAAATAGAAAAGAACAGAAGGAAAGAGTTCATCAGCGCCAGCTTACGCAGTGGCATTCTTTTGAACTAAATTTGCATGTGTGCGTGATTAATGGAATTTTCAAAGTAAAAAAAGCTAAAATAGACACTTTTTCAACAATTTATATTAAAAATACTGTGAGCAAAAATATATATATTTTTTTTTTGAAACTGATTTGAAATATAATGAAAAAAAAATAATAAAAATAAATTGTGGATGCTTTGACTGCCCCTTCTTCAAAAACAGAATGCAAATATTGGTTTATTAAAATCAAATTTTTAGTGTGTAAATAAAAAAAATATTTTTTTTTTGGCAAACTGGTTGCACGAACAACTTTATTAACTTCTCAATAAAAAATACAAAAACATTTTAAAAAATAATCACGCTTTGCCCCACGACTAAAATGCATTTTGACACCTGTCCTTCAAATTAACCGTTCAAACTAACTTCAAATTAAATTTTAAAAATTTTATTGGATTCTCCTTATTTCACTTTATTATTTTCTTTTTGGTTCATCTAAAAACACTAATAAACGGTAAAGTTATTCTAAGAAGAGTGAGTAAAAAACATGAAATTACAACAAATTAACGAAGCTTTTTTTCTAATAAAAACAAAAAAAAAAAAAAATCTGTTACACGTACTGCATGAAAACACATTTGATCATTATAAAACAAAAATAAAAAGTTTATAAACAACGGTGCCCCAACCAAAATTCTGATTCAATCTAAATTTGCAGGAAAAAAATCATTTTCGACCCTTATAAAAATCGCAAAAGAAATAAACTGCAAAAGTTATACAACAATTAGTCAACCATCTTCCATTAAAATGCTATGGAAACCCCCCTTTAAGAGGTTCATGTATGCCATAGTTTGTTCTACGAAAGTCAACGTGTAAAAATTCAAATCTTCATACCTATTTATTTTTGAAATGAAAAAGAAACTTGTTTCCATGTTGCTGTTGTGGATGGCATTTGAGTTTTTTTTGTATCAGAGAAATTTTTTGCATTATAATAATAAAATTATAGTTGTTGTTCAGCAGAGAAGCAGTTAGAGGATGTGTTATGTGGGTGCATTGATATAAAATACTTGACAGTATCCTTTGTGTAGTGTGTATAAAAATATGAGTAGATGCGCAGAAGGATTGATTTTCAGGTTCTTGCTCACTTTTGAGTTGTTCTTCGTTGAGAAATTTTTTGTCTCGCACTCGCACGTGCCGGCTGACATGAAAATGTATTTACATACAGTATATTTAGGTTTAGGTTCTTATGTGTATGTTGTTTCAGGATGGACTCGAGATAAATCTTGAATGACATTATGATCATGGAGAATGCCGCAAAAAGTGTCTCCTGAACTGATTTTTTGAAACTTAGGCCTCATGCTGATTGGACTAAATTATTAAGCCGAGAATAAATTTTGATAATTATGATTATGACTGTGTATAAAATGTAGCCTTGAATAAATATAGCTGTGTGAATTTGGATAGACCAAACAAACCAATATTATTACCTAATTATTATACTCGTAAATCATCTTACTCATAAACAAAAATACTCACAAACAAAACCATACAAATTGTTTGAACTATTGAGTATACTCGATCCTCAATACCCACGGACAAAATTACTCGTAAACAGATCGACTGTTCATAAACACTAGGCTTTTTTTTACACTTCAGAAATTTCCGATGTAGTGAGCTTAGAGCAAGCTACGATCTATAATCAGAGGCTCATCATAAGTGCATGTGTTAGTGGTAAGTAAATAACACATACACAAACTGGTTTGAAATTCAATATTTTCATGAAAGATTTCTGGAGTGTATACCTATTTATTTTTGAAATGAAAAAGAAACTTGTTTCCATGTTGCTGTTGTGGATGGCATTTGAGTTTTTTTTGTATCAGAGAAATTTTTTGCATTATAATAATAAAATTATAGTTGTTGTTCAGCAGAGAAGCAGTTAGAGGATGTGTTATGTGGGTGCATTGATATAAAATACTTGACAGTATCCTTTGTGTAGTGTGTATAAAAATATGAGTAGATGCGCAGAAGGATTGATTTTCAGGTTCTTGCTCACTTTTGAGTTGTTCTTCGTTGAGAAATTTTTTGTCTCGCACTCGCGCGTGCCGGCTGACATGAAAATGTATTTACATACAATATATTTAGGTTTAGGTTCTTATGTGTATGTTGTTTCAGGATGGACTCGACATAAATCTTGAATGACATTATGATCATGGAGAATGCCGCGAAAAGTGTCTCCTGAACTGATTTTTTGAAACTTAGGCCTCATGCTGATTGGACTAAATACAGTTAATCCCAAAATTGAGCGTACACCAACAAAACAACTACTGATTTCCATTTTTGAACAGTAAAAATGCAATGATTTTGGTAACTTCTTTTCAATTTCTTTTATGTTATTTATTAAGTTACATAAAATAATGA